>NC_083351.1:48208369-48513260 GCF_030254825.1 Meriones unguiculatus
CAGGAAACAACCTAGGAACCTACCACAGAGGGCCTCTGAAAGCCTCTGCCCTTCAGACTATCAAAGCAGATGCTGAGCCTGATGGGCAACTGTTGGGCAGAGTGAATGGAATTTTAGGTAAGAACTGGGAAATAGTAAGAGCTGGAGAGGACAGGGTCTCCACAAGGAGAGCAACAGAACAAGAAAATTTGAACACAGGGAACTTCCCAGAGACTCATACTCCAGCCAAGGACTATTCATGGAGATAACCCAGAACCCCTGCACAAATGTAGCCCAGGGCAGTTCAGAGTCCAATTGGGTTACATAGTAATGTGAAGAGGGACTGCCTCTGACATAATCTGATTGGCCTGCTCTTTGATCACCTCCCTCTGGGGGGGGGGGAGCAGCCTTACCAGGCCATAGTAGAGGACAATAAAGCCACTTTTGATGTGAACTGACAGACTAAGATCAGAAAGGAGAAGAGGAGAACCTCCCCTATTAGTGGACTTGGGGAGTGACATGCAAGCAGAGGGAGGAGGGAGGGTGGGATTGGAAGGGGAGGAGGGAGGGGCTTATGGGGGGATGCAGAATGAATAAAGGGTAATTGATGAAAAATTAAAAAAAAAAAGGGAAAAAATAATTTAAGAACCTTAAATGACTTTCAAAAGTGGAGGAAAACATGGAGTTAGTCAATTGGCATGGAGCACGTCTCGCCCCTGGGGGCAATGGTCTCCTGAACCTACTCAGACCTCGGACACTACCACTGCTAGTTCTAGAACTGATGCAGGATGTTCCAACGAGGGGGTTAAGGCTTCTCATAATATTTCCTATAAGCCCTCACCTGTTTGTCTATATCCCCCATTTTTATTCATTATTAGCCAGATAGAGCCAAGTAATTGTGGTAATGATACTTGCTTTTTTGCCCAATGCTGGAATGCTAGTAAATTTAGGTATGCCCTGGTTACTCGCATGCCTCACTGCGTGCCTGTGCCCATTGATGCCCCTCACGCTATGACTCTCTTCAGACAGAAAAGGGATCTTGGAACTACAGCCACCATTGTTACTACCATCTCATTGGTGGCTGTTGGAGCTACCACCGGGGCATTAGCCATGAGTCATACTGGGCAGACTGCTCAGACCCTGAACAATCATCTAGCCAATGTAGCTCATGACTTAGTTGTACATAAAGGAATTAATGCTCAACTAAAAGGAAGCTTGATGGTGTTCAATCAGAGGATTGACCTCGTGCAGGAGCAAATTGATACCCTATGGCAAATCGCTCAACTTGGCTGTCAATGAAAATATGCTGGACTTTGAGTCACTAGCATATAACATGAGAATTTTTCCTGTGCTGCAAATCTGTCTAAACAATTGTCGAGCTATATTTTAGGTAATTGGACTGGAGAATTCGATACTACGATGGAGCAGCTGAGAGTGGCCATTGTCACAGTAAATTCTTCTGTCCTTTCTAATTTCAGTTTCTTTCCAAAATTATGTGGGGTTTGACCTACCTAGCTTCCCCGAGTGACCCTGACACAGCATAAAGGCTAGAATGAGAAGACCTTAATGAACACTCCAGGGCCAAGCCTCTCAGACTGAAGGGGTAGGTAAGAGATGAGGGTTTATGCAGATGAAGAACAAAGGCCTGAGACAAGGCTTGCAAGGGAACAGCTTTCAGAGAAGGTACTATACAAGCTTTTATGGCTTTTAATGTAGGACAGAATGTTTGGGCTTAGATGATGGAAGGCAGGGAGGCAGGGTCAGGACCTGTCCACTCCACTTTTCTCCCTTGAGGAGTCATAGGTAGAAAGTTAAAATGTCAGTCTTCTTCACACAGAAGAAGACTGGTAACTTCCAATAACTGGTGACTTCAAGGAAAATGTTTCAGATGTGGTCTGAACAATTATTTCAGTAAGGATGTGTGGGTTTTACTTCTTGACAGAAAATGACCTTCCTTTACTATCACACATCTCTGCTGGCTTGTGAGACTGGAAATCAATTTCTAAGTCTTTTCTCTCAGAATCCTAAAAATATAGTCTCTAGACATTTCAAACACTCAGTAAACAGCCTCAGGCTAGCTAGAGCCTCTCAGAGGTAATGTTATTTGTAACTAGGAAGCCAATGCTATTTTGTGTTTTTCTGGAGCATTCAGACATGTCCCTAAGATTATTTCCAGACATCAGTCTGTTTTTAATATTGTTTTTCTGGCATTCACTAACTGATTTTAAACCAGATCTAAAGGCTTTGGTTGTGCATATTTATTTTCAGGATTTCACCTTGGGGTAATATTCTTTGATCTTTTGTTACTGTTATTCCTCAATTCCACTCAGTCTCTGAATTCCTAATAAGAGAGGAACATTTCTAGTAGCTAGCCTTCCGTCGCATCTTTTTTTTTTTCAAAATTCTTTTATCTTTGAAATTATTCTCTACTTACAAGGGAATTTCTCAGGTTATATTTCTCAGTTTATTAATTTGGCTTTTAACTATAGTTTCATTGAGTAAATAGTTTTGATATCCCCCCTTCTCACAATAAGGAATCTTATTACTTTTAGATTTTCCTTCAATTCTTTGGAATCCTACTCTTACTTTTTTCCATTTTTATTAATAAATTAATTCAATTTACATCTCAATCAAACGCCTCCCCCTCCTTCCCTTCCAATTCCACCTTTTCTCCCACATGCCCTCTCCCTTATTCCTCAGAATAGGGAAGCCCCCTCAACCCAGACACCCCAGCTCATCTATTCCCATGAGTATTGAGTTCTTTCTCCCCTGTGCTCTTGTAAGGAAGTCTCATCAGGGGAAAGTGATCAAAAACAAGGTAACATAGTCCATGTCAGAGATATTCCCCACTCCACTAACTAGTGGGTTCACATGAGGCCTAAGATGCCCGTCGGCTACTTATACGTAGAGGACTTAGGTTCAGACAATGTGTTGCCCTTGGTTGGTGCTTCAGACTCCACAGGCCCCTCTGGGCCCTGGTTGATTGGCGCTGATGTTTTTCTCATGGAGCTTTTGTCACCTCTAGGTCGGTTTATCACCCCTCCCCCTTTTTGAGTGACTTCCTATGCTTTACCCAATGTTTGGCTGTGAGTCTCAGTATCTGTTTCATGCCCATTGCTGGATGGAGCCTCTAAGAGGACAGCTCTGGTAAGCTTCCATCTGCAAGCATATCAGAGTGTCATTAATAGTGATGACTTTCTTTCTTGGCTTTCTTTCATAGGGTAGGTCTTAGGGTTGGGCCTGGCATTGGTTGGACATTCCCTCAATCTCTAGTCTTCCTGTTCTATCTTTGTCCCTACAGGTCTTGTAGGTAGAGTAAGTTTTAGATTGAGGTTTTTGTGGGTGGGTTGGTGATGTCCTCTGTCCACTGGGAGTCTTGTCTACATAAAGGGTATCTTCTTTAGACTTCATGACTTTACTACTAGGAGTCTTAGCTAGAGTTCCCCTCATATCCTCCCAGAGGCCTATTCTGAGTTCGGTCTGCAGCTTGTTGCAGAGATGCCCCCCCCCACCATTTCCCTTTTTTCTGCAGGCCTTCTGCCCTCCCACCCCTAATCTTCCCGGCTCTGATCCCCACCCTTATTTCTTCTGAGCTCCCTCTTCTACCTTGTTCCCACTCTTCAACCACTACCTATGTCTATTCTATTTTCCCTTCAGAGTGAGATTTATGCATCCTCCCTTGAGTCCTCCTTTTTACTTATCTTCTTGGGCTCTGTCCATTGTAGAATGTCTATACTGTATTATATGACTAAAATCCACTTATAAATGAGTACATACCATGTACGTCTTTCTGGGTCTATATTATTTCACTCAGTATTATCTTTTTTAGTTCCACCCATTTGCCTACAAATTTCACGATTTCCTTGATTTCCTTGTTTTCAATGACTGAGTAGTCCATTGTGCCACAGTTTTTTTTTTATCCATTCTTCGGTTGAGGGACATCTAGGTTGTTTCCAGTTTCTAGCTATTACAAATAAAGCTGCTATGAACATGGTTGAGCAAATGTCCCTGTTGTGTGATGGATGGAGCACCTTTCAGGTGTATGCCCAGGAGTGGTATAGCTGGGTCTTGAGGTATGGATATTTCCAGTTTTCTGAGAAAGCACCGTATTAATTTTTAAAGTGGTCGTACAACTTTTCACTCCCACCATCAGTAGAAGAGTGTTCCTCTTTCTCCACATCCTTGCCAGCATGTGTTGACATTTGAGTTTTTGATCTTTGCCATTTAAAATTTAAGAGGGAATTTCAGAGTTGTTTTGATTTTCATTTCCCTAATGACTAAGGACATTGAACATTTCTTTAAGTGTTTCTCCACCATTCGAGATTCCCCTGTTGAGAATTCTCTGTGTAGCTCTTTTTAAATTGGGTTATTTTTTAATTGGGATATTTTGTTTGTTGTTTAGTTCTTTATATATTCTGGATATTAGCCCTCTGTCAGATGTAGAGCTGGTGAAGATTTTTTTCCTGATTTTTAGACTGCCTTTTTATTCTATTGATAGTGTCCTTTGTTTTACAGAAGGTTTTCAGTTTCAAGAGGTCCCATTTATTAATTGTAAATCTTAGAGTCTGAGCTGTTGGTGTTCAGGAAGTTGTCTCCTGTGTCAGTGAATTCAATGCTCTTCCCCTCTTTCTCCTGTAGCAGATTTAGTGTATCTGGTTTTATGCTGAGGTCTTTGATCCACTTGGACTTGAGTTTGTGCAGGGCAATAAATATAGATCTATTTGAGTTTTTCAACATGTGGACATCCAGTTAGACCAGAATCATTTGTTGAAGATGCTGTCTTTTTGCTATTGTACGGTTTTGTTTCCTTTGTCAAAAAAAGGTGTGCATAGATGTGTGGGTTTATTTCTGAACCTTCAACTTAATTCCATTGATCAACCAGTCTATTTCTGTGCCAGTACCATGTAGTTTTTATTACTATTATTCTGTAGTATAGCTTGAGGTCAAGTATGGAAGTACCTCCAGAAGTTCTATTATTGCATAAGATTGTTTTAACTAGTCTATAGTTTTTGTTTTTCCATATGAAGTTTAGAATTGTTCTTAGAAAGCCTGTGAAAATTGTGTTGGTATTTTGATTGGGATCGCTTTGAAGCTGTAGATTGCTTTTGGTAAGATGACCATTTTTACTATGTTAATCCTACCAATCCATGAGCATGGGGTCTGTCTTTGTATATCTTCTTTAATTTTTTTTTCAGAGACTTGAAGTTCTTAAAGGTCTTTGCCTTCTTTGGTTAGAGTTACCCCTAGATACTTTATATTATTTGTGGCTATTGTGAAGGGTGTGGTTTACCTAATTTCTTTCTCAGCCCATTTGTTATCTATATATAGGGGGTTACTGATTGTTTTTAATTAATCTTGTATCCAGCCAATTTGCTAAAGCTGTTTTTCAGCTATAGGAGTTCTCTGGTGGAAGTTTTGGGGTCACTTATGTACACTATTATATCATCTGCAAATAGTGATACTTTGACTTTTCCTTCCCAGTTTGTAACCCCTTGATCTTCCTTTATTGTCTTATTGCTCTAGCTAGAACTTTAAGTACTATATTGAAGAGATATGGAGAAAGTGGGCAACCCTGTTGTGTTCCTGATTTAGTAGAATGGCTTTAAGTTTCTCTCCAATTAATTTGATGTTGGCAATCAGCTTGCTGCATATAACCTTTATTATGTTTAGGTACCCCTAAAGAAGCCTTGAATCCCTGATCTCTCCTGATGTTTCATCATGAAGGGGTGTTAGATTTTAAAATGTTAAAGTCTTTTTCTGCATCTAATGAGGTGATCATGTGATTTTTTTCAGTTTGTTTAAATGGTGGATTCCATTGATGGATTTCTATATGTTGAACCATCCCTGCATCCCTGGGATGAAGCCTACTTGATCATGACGGATAATATGTTTGAATTCAGTTTGCAAGTATCTTATTGAGTACTTTTGCGTCAATGTTCATAAGGGAGATTAGTCTGAAATTTTCTTTCTTTGTTGAGTGTGTGGTTTAGGTATCAGGGTGATTGTGGCTTCATAGAAGGTGTTGGGTAATGTTCTTTCTGTTTCTATTTTATGGAATAGGTTGAGGACTATTTTTATTAGCTCTTTTTTGAAAGTCTGGTAGAAATCTGTGCTAAAACCATTTTTTTTGGGGGTGGGAGACTTTTGATGATTGCTTCTGTTTCTTTATGGGTTATAGGACTGTTTAAACTGCTTACCTGCTACTGATTTAACTTTGGTAGGTGAAATCTATCAAGAAAATTGTTCATTTCCTTTAGATTTTTGCTTTTGAAGTAAGACCTAATAATTCTTCGGATTTTCTCAGTGTCTATCCTTATGTTCCCCTTTTCATTTGTGATTTTGTTAAATTGGGTACTTCCTCTCTGTCTTTTTGTTAGTTTGGCTAGGGGTTTGTCTATCTTGTTGATTTTCTCTAAGAACCAACTCTTGGTTTTGTTATTTCTTCATATTGCTCTCTTTGTTTCTAATTTATTGATTTCAGTCCTGAGTTTGATGATTTTCTGTTGTCTACTCTTCTTGGGTATGTTTGCTTCTTTTCTTTCTAAAGCATTCAGGTGATCTGTTAAGTTGCTAATATTGGATCTTTCCAATTTCTTTATGAAGGCACTTAGTGCTGTGAACTTTCCTCTTAGCACTGCTTTCATGGTGTCCCATAAGTTTGGGTAAGTTGTGCCCTCATTTTCATTGAATTCTAGGAAGTCTTTAATATTTTTCCCCCACCCTCTGATCATTGAGCAGGGAGTTGTGTCAGTTTCTGTGAGTATGGAGGATTTTTGTTGGTTCTGTTGTTGTTGAGGTCTAGCTTTAATCCATGGTGGTCTGATGAAGAACAATGGATTAACTAAATTTCATGTTGAGGTTTACATGTTAACTAAATCAGTTGATGTTTGCTTTGTGACCAACTATACGGTCAGTTTTGGAGAAGGTTGTGTGGTACTAAGAAAAAGTATATACTTGGTGTTTGTGTGAAAAGTTCTGTAGACATCTATTAGGTATATTTGATTCATGCCATCTATTTGATTCATGACCTCTGTTAGAGTCATTATTTTCCTATTTAGCTTCTCTTTCAATGATCTGTCCATTGGTTAGAGTGGGGTGCTGAAGTCTCCCACTACTAAGGTATTGGATTAATATGTGATTTAAGCTTTAATAATGTTTCTTTTATAAATGCAGGTGCCCTTGTTTTGGGGACATAGATGTTCAGGATTGTGGTGTCCTTCTGGTGAATTTTTCTTTTAATGAGAATGAAGTGTCCTTCTCTATCTCTTTTGATTAATTTTATTTGAAAATCTATTTTATTAAATATTAGGATGGCTACTCCAGCTTGCTTCTTGGGTCTGTTTTCTTGGAAAACCTTTTCCAGCCCTTTACTCTGAAGTAGTGTCTATCTTTGTTGTTGAGGTGTGTTTCTTGAATGCAGCAGAATATTGGACCCTGTTTCTACAACCATTCTGTTAGCCTGTGTCTTTTTATTGGAGAGTTGAGTCCATTCATATTGACAGATATTAGTGACCAATGATTGTTAGCTCCTTTTATTGTGATGATAGTGTGTTTGGGTATTTGTTTTCTTTTGGTTTTGCTTTTATGAAATTGTTTATATCCTATGTTTTCTTGGGTGCAGTTGACTTTGCTGGCTTGGAGTTTTCCTTTTAGTATCTTCTGTAGGGCTGGGTTGGTGCATAAATATTGTTTAAATTTAGTTTTGTTATGGAATATCTTGTTTTTACCATCTATAGTGATTGAAAATTTTGCTGGGTATAGTAGTCTTTGGCATCTGTGGTACATTAATGTCTATATGACATCTGTCTAGGCCCTTCTGGATTTCATAGTCTCTGTTGAGAGGTCAGGTGTGACTCTGATGGGTCCACCTTTATATATTACTTGTCCTTTTCCCCTTTCTGCTTTTAATATTTTTTTCTTTGTTCTGTAGATTTAGTGTTTTGATTATGTGGCAGGAGGAATTTTTTTTTCTGGTCTAGTCTATTTGGTGTTCTGTAAGCCTCTTATATGTTTAAGGACATCTTTTTCTTTAGGTTGGGGAACTCTATGATTTTCTTGAAAATATTTTCTGCACCTTGGAGTCTGAAATCTTCTATTACATCTATTTCTATTATTCTTAGGTTTCTTATTTTTATGGTATCCTTTATTTCTTCGATGTTTTGTGTGAGTAATTTTTCCATTTTAATATTTTCTTTGAGAGATGTATCAGTTTCTTTAATTGTATTTTCGATGCCTGAGATTCTCTCCTCCATCCTTTGTATCCTGTTGGTATTGCTTGCCTCTGTGATTCCTGATCTCTTCTCTAAGTTTTCCATCTCCAGGGGTTTCTCAATTGTACTTTCTTTATTGATTTTATTTCTGTTTTCAGGTCTTGAAAATTTTTATTCATTTCCTTCACCTGTTTGAGTGTGATTTCTAGTCTGTCCTTGATGGTCTCTATTTGTTTGGTTATAGTTTCCTGTATTTCTTTGAGAGATTTATTCATTTCTTCTTTATATACCTCTAATAACTACATAAGCACAGATTTAAGGTCATTTTCCTGTGTTTCAGCTGCATTAGAATATCCATTTTTTTGGGGGGTGTTCTATTGGAGCCATGATGTTCTGTTTTTTGTTATTGTTGTTGTTGATTGTGTTCTTATTCTGTCCTTTAGCCATCTGGTTGTCCATAGCCTTGGCTGTTTGTTTCTGAAACCTGCTGGGTTTCTTGGGCCTTTGTAAGGACCTGCTGGTGTCCTCAACTAGAAAAGCTGCAACAAAGACTGAATCTACCCATCTCTGGAGTCTGGAGTGGTCTTCAGGATGACGAGAGAGGTCCAGGGGGACACAAATGGGTGCTGGTGTTTCAGATGCAGCCACCCTGGCGTTGGTGCTTCATAAAGCAGGGCACGGTCACCGGTGCCTTGAAGGGAAGGGGCACAGGTGTGGGTGCCTTGAAGATGGGGCTTTGGGCATCTCACGTTGCAGCCAAGGGTGTTCAGGTGCCTCAGATGGCAGCCGATGGGGCTTCAGTGCCTCAGAAGGCAGCTGAGCTATGGCTTACAAAACTAGCAGACACTGTGCTCTTGGGACTCAGATATTTCTGGACTCTGCCATCTTCGTTCTGGGATCCATATGATTTTATTGTCCACCTCTTCTACACAAGGGGAATAGTAGAACCGTAGTTTGGAGGTTCAGATGCTGTCCCAGAAATCCAGACTCTGTCCGCAGGGGAAAAGGAAGGATCTGATGTCTCACTGCTGGAGTGGATGGTTATGGAACTGAGGACCTGCACTTGCTTGAGTATGCAGAAAGGGCAGGCGAGGAGATTGCCACAGTGTGGGGGGGAGAGGAGTGGCCGGATCTGATTGTCCCCAACTCCCCTGATGTCCCCTCCAATCTGTGAAGCACTGAAGTTGTTGTTTTGGATCCAGCTGCCTGTTTATTCACCAGTTTCGCAGTCTCTTATCTTTTGCCCATTAGATATAGTATACACTGGTTGCCGCCGTCTTGCTGTGCCCTCCTACTCTTATTTTATTGATGCAATTGCATTTGAGGCTCATTCATTCAATTTTCCATGCTTCCCTGTCAGCCATTTTTGTTCAACCTGCTGCCTATAGTTGCTCCTTGACTTTTTGCAGGACACAAGAGAGATCTGATTTGCAATTTTCTATTTACTACTGGTTCAGTGTCAGTAGCTAATAAACATAAACAACAGATGTTTGTGGAACCCTGAAATGCTCTTGGAATGGTGAGTCAGTGAGCTTTCTCTGGATATGGAAACACAAGTGTTCCCAGGAGGCAGCATCCTTTATCCAGTGATCTGGGTGAATTATGAAGTCTTGGAGAAGTCAACTCTTCAGCAAAGAGTGCTGGCCAAGGGCAGAGTAAGGCTGCCAGGTTTAGTAATGG
Organism: Meriones unguiculatus; assembly: GCF_030254825.1. Lineage (NCBI taxonomy): Eukaryota > Metazoa > Chordata > Mammalia > Rodentia > Muridae > Meriones > Meriones unguiculatus. The sequence goes on from NC_083351.1 coordinate 48,218,239, forward strand.
ACAAATCAATTCAACAAGAAGTTCAACTAAATGTGAACTTCAGAAAAAATAATTATTAGTTTTTACATATACCTATGTCTCAAATCCAGTACCCTATACCAAACAGCTTTGGGGGCTGGGATATTGGAGGGAGGTCCTCAAGTCCTTGGTTGTTCTTCCCTTCCCTTGGAAAGCTTCCACTTTCCTGTCTTATGAAGCCTTTGGAGGTTGGGGCTGTGTAGTTGTAAGAACTAGGAATTCAAGTAATAGAGATGGCCAAGTGGGGGTGATCTGAGACACTACTCTGTCTTTGATGTGGAATCCATGACTCCCACTGCTATTCCCACCCTCTTTTCTGTTGGCTTGATTTGGCTCCTTGGGATTGCTTCTTTTTTTTTAATTGAATTTAATTTTATTAATTACACTTTATTCACTTTGTATCCCCCCGTAAGCCCCTCCCTCCCCCTCCCAGTCCCACCATTCCTCCCCCTTCTTCACACATGCCCCTCCCCAAATCCACTGATAAGGGAGGTCCTCTTCTCCTTCCTTCTGATCTTAGTCTATCAGATCATATCAGGAGTGGCTGCATTGTCATCTTCTGTGGCCTGGCAAGGCTGCTCCCCCCTCAGGGGGAGGTGATCAAAGAGCAGGCCAATCAGATTATGTCAGAGGCAGTCCCTCTTCCCATTACTATGTAACCCACTTGGACACTAAACTGCCATGGGCTACATCTGTGCAGAGGTTCTAGGTTATCTCCATGCCTGGTACTTGGTTGGAGTATGAGTCTCTGGGAAGACCCCTGTGTTCAAATTTTCTGGTTCTGTTGCTCTCCTTGTGGGGCTCCTGTCCTCTCCAGATCTTACTATTTACCACTTCTTACATAAGATTCCATGTACTCTGCTCAACAGTTAGCCATGAGTCTTAGCATCTGCTTTGATAGTCTGCAGGGCAGAGCCTTTCAGAGGCCCTATGTGACAGGTTTCTAGGTTGTTTCCTGTTTTCTTTTTCTTCTCATGTCCATCCTCTCTGCCTTCCAGGATGGGGATTGAGCATTTTAGTCATGGTCTTCTCTCTTAATTAGTTTCTTTAGATGTACAGATTTTAGTAGGTTTATCTTATGTTATATGTTTATATGAGTGAATATATACTGTGTGTGTCATTCTGCTTCTGGGACAGCTCACTCAGGATAATCCTTTCCAGGTCTCACCATTTACCTGCAAATTTCATGATTTCCTTATTTTTCATTGCAGAGTAATACTCCATTGTGTAGATGTACCACAATTTCTGCATCTATTCTTCAGTTGAGGGGCATCCAGCTTCTGGCTATTACAAAGAAAGCTGCTACAAACATGGTTGAACAAATGTCCTTATTGTGTACTTGAGCCTCTTTTGGATATATGCCTAGGAGTGGTATGGCTGGATCTTGAGGTAGTGCTATTCCTAGTTGTCTGAGAAAGTGCCAGATTGATTTCCAGAGTGGTTGTACAAGTTTACATTTTGGGATCGCTTCTTAATAAATTCTCCACTTTCTACAGCTAGAGACATTTGAGTTGAGGTGCTTCCCTTGTAGGACTCTGAGATGACTCAAGTCCCATCTTGTGGTAGGAATCTAGCCCCCAGTCTGACTATCTCAGAACTTTTCACCCTTTCTGATGTTCTTGTTTCCTCTACTGAAGTTTGAGTAACCTGCCCATTTACCTCCAGACCAGTGGTTTTCAGCCTTCCTAATGTTCTTCACGTTGGGGTGACCCTAACTGAAAGATTATTTTTGTTGCTACTTCATAACTGTAATTTTGATACTGTTATGAATAGTGATGTAAATATTTGATATGTAAAATGTCTGACATGTGACCTCTGTGGGGCTTGTAACCCAAGGTTGAGAACTACTGCTCTAGATAAACCTTTTCTTTGCTGGCTAACCACAGAAATATGGATGGCAGAGTTTGGAATGATGGCATCAGTCAAAAGTAGCAATTCTCAACCTTCCTACAATTTTCACTTTCTTAGGAGTTTGTTCTCTGAGCTTGGAAAATCAACAAATAACTGTCCAGTCCATTAGACTTTAAATAGGAATGTCAGGCAAGACTACCAAGAAAAAATATGAACTGGCCAGACTGCATACCTCTGCAGAAGCTTTCTGTCCCAGACCACAAACCATTGGGTTGACACAAATGGATGCTGCTTCCCACGAGGTCAAATCCAGGGCGACATCGGACCCCACAGGCTGCATTGAAGTGTTTTTTGCAAGTGTTTTGTATAAAAAAACCATTTTCAGGAGGCTTCAGGGCAGGACAGTGGACAACTAACATTCACAGAGAGAGAAGCAAAAAGCAAAGTCAGATTTTGTATTTTGGACTGCGTTACTTTATTTTATTTAGCAAAGCATGGTGTCTATCTATCTGTCTATCTATATTGTCTGTCTGTCTACATATACATCTATATTTACATATCTTAATTCTCCGTAGCTTTCCCATTTGATCCATTTGATTTGTAAGTGTGTTTGGTGGAAGAACACTTACATATTTGTAGGTATTAACTACAAATTAAAATGTAATATGAACACTACTTTTTAAAGTTCAAAGGGTTTATTTTGGTAATGGCATAGATAAATGAAGATTCCCTAGACTTTCTCCCTCAGCTTTGGTGCTGGACTCCAGGACCTCAAGTGTGGTAAGCACATGAGCTACCATATAATCGATATGTATACAAGCTATAACCCTAGGTCCCAGTCTTGACTCTCATAGATCACTAAATATTTTCTCTACTAAGGTAAAATGAAATAATGAAGGAATAAACAGCCTGGAGTGATGGCATACACCTTTAATTCCAGTACTCAGGAGGCAGAGGCAAGCTGACTTTTTTAGTTTGAGTCCAGCCTAGCCTACAGAGCAAGTTCCAGGACAGCCAGAGCCACACAGATAAAACCCTGTCTCAAAAAACAAAACAACAAAAATAAAAAAGAAAGTAAAACAAACAAACAAAAAACCCAAAACAGTCTAATTGATATAGCGTGTAAAACACATCTACCATGTGCTGTATACTATATAAATACTTTCTACTTTTGATATGATGGGAAAATATTTATGAAAAAAAACGTTTAAAAGTGAATTTAAGCACTACCAAGGCCAAGAGAAGCTTATTTTCTATTCAAATTTGTTGTCAAAACTATAGCATTCTTCATTTCCAAGTTCTAACTCATGTTCTCTGCAATCACATCACTTCTATGATCTCAGATTCTGTCTCTAGATCAGGATGCTTATGTGTTTACTGCTAACAAATGCTCTGTGATAGAAGCAAATGCTCTGCCCCCACCCCACCCGCCTGACAGGGGTGCTAAAAATGATCCTAAATGATCTGGATGCACCCACCACTCTTAGTATCATTGAGATCAAGATCAGCTTCCTATTTCCTGTTTGCTAGCAGTAGGCAGCTCACCCTCACAGGTCTGGCCAGATCTCCGGTATCCCTCTCGGCACACACAGTCTTCAGGGGATGTGCTTCCGGGTGGAGAGGTGTGGTTTTCATCAGGACATGGAATGCACGTGCTGATCCCTCCTGGAGAAGCTTCAGGCTTATATGTCCCTGATGGGCAAGCTGCAGGCAGACAAGTGGCCAGAGAAGTCGATGTATATGATATGTTCATAGAAACTTAGAAAGATGTTTAAAATAATGGGTTGGAGATGATCATTCTACATAGAAATAATCTATTACACAATTCAAGCAAAAAAATCTTTAAAAATACTTTATTGTATTTTTATCTTATGTATGTGTTGCCTTATGTACTCATGTGCACTGAGTGCATGCACTATCCAAAGAGGCCAGAAGAGGGCACCGGATCCCCTGGAACTGGAGTTAGAGATAGTTGTTAGTTGCTGTGTAGCTGCTGGGAATCAAAGTCAGGTCCCCTGGAAGAGCAGCCAGTGCTCTCAACCACTGGATCATCTCTCCATCTCCAAAAGCAGCTAACCCCAAAGACTGACATAGCTTGTTTGCTATGCACACAGTACAAAGGCCTCTCTGGCCAACAATTGGTTTTTGTTATAAAGTTTTACATGTCTGGGCTGATTTATGGGAAAAATCAACATAGTAGTATATGTGAAGGGACTCAAAGTAATCAATGATCCTCAAGTTGTAGCAAATAGGGAATCTTCCACATTTTACCTCCCCTGTTCTGTGAAGCCGCTCCACTCCACCCTGAGGTCCCAGCGGTCCCTCAGCGCAGATATGCAGCGGTCACTACCCCATCATTTCTATTGGAAGCATTTAACAGGGAATGAGGAAAAAGTGAAGGGCTAGTGAGAAAATCATAACCGATGGAAAAAATCTTTTGAAGGAAAAAGAAGGAAAGATCCTGTTTCTCTCAGCCTCATAGGGAGAAAAGATTAAAAGTAGAATCTGTGTGATCTTGCTTTAGTCATCCTTTGTACTGACCATGTGTGGCTTTGAAGTTGTGGCTTCAACCCTTTGGGGTTATCCACCTGTAAAACAACTCAAGAATAAGCCATTTCATAATGCAGGGGGACTTGGGGACACTCAGCTGGCCAATTAAATGAAGCACAGCTACAAGTTGGGTTTGATTATTGAGCAGAGAAGCCACAACCAAGGAGCATGCATTTTCATGTCCATAGCATCAAGTAATCACATCAGAAGATGCATAATCTAATGCAGTTATTAAGGAAATAACCATGGTCTTAAAATTCTTCATCACATTAAAAAAATAAAACCCCTGCTCAAATGTAGCCCATAGACTCAGTCTCCATGTGGGTTCCCTAGTAAGGGGAACAGGGACTGCCTCTGGCATGAACTCAGTGGCTGGCTTTCTGATTGCCTCCTCCTGGGGGGGGGGTGCAGCCTTGTTAGGGCACAGAGGAAGACAATATAACCAATCCTGATGAGACCTGATAGGCTAGGGTCAGATGGAAGGGGTGGAGGACCACCCCTATCAATGGAAGGGCTTAAGGGGAGAAGAGGGAGGGAGGGGACTACAGCCAGGATACAAAGTGAATGCATTGTAATAAATAATAACAATAATAATTCATAAAAAATACCAAGCTCCCATGGCACATGCTAGAAAATTCTAGCTCTGAATCCATTTAAAACTTTAAAAAAGAGAGAGACACTTAAATACACTAATAAATGCTACTGGCCTATGGGAAACAGTTTGGCATAAGGGAAGGGACTCCAATAGCACTTTGTTAGTGCTGTTGAATTACACATTATTATCAGACAGTTCTTAACCTGAAGGCCAAGGAGCAGGGTCCTCAGGGAAGTGCAAGACAACAAGGTCTCCTTTAAGCGGAAGTCAGAGTTTGCAGGAGAAAATGAGTGAGATAAACACAACCATACGTAAGAACAAAGTTCAGCATGAACCTCATCGCTGGCAATGATTGACTCAAGCACCAGAACTGCTGGACACAGCAGTAGGCACAGCCACAATCATCTTCCTGCTATCAGGGCCAAGACTGCATTACTTACCTGAAGCGTTAATGCAGATATGCACAGCAAAATCCAAGAGAAATTAACAAAAGCCGCACCCAGCATAAAGGAAAGTTTGTGAGAAAAATAGCTAAGATAGTGACTAGAATCAAGCAGATGCTTCATTTCTCCAGTGCAAAAGCAAATGCCAAGAATAAAGCCTGGGTAGGTAACGATGAAAAAGGATATTATGAACCTAAGAAGTCGTAACGCTGGGCATGAGTGTTAAGACTGAAGGAAGACACTGGGCAATGTACGTGACTTTAGAAAATAAAGACATATTTTGTTGGCTGAGTAGGAAATCAAAATAAAGAACACAAGAATGAGAAAAATAGTGTTTAATAAAATTTTTGAGCTGTAGAAACTTTTGGAACTTGTGGTAACACTCTAATATTACACCAAAATAACTGTGAAAATTGAAACAAATATCAAGTAAAGCCCCCTTGTCTCAAGAAAACACACGATCAGAGAAAGGAAATAACTTTTACGTAATATAAGGGAGAAAGGTTTAAGATAAGAGATGAGCAGATAAGTGGAAATAAGAAAGCAATTCATTTCATATAAAAACAACATGAAGAAAATGGAAAGAAAAGGCAGGTTCCAATTTCTACATAAAAATACTTGTATAACTGAGTAAGAGAGAGAATGTATGACTTCCAAGATATCAGAGAGAAAAATACAAAGAAAATCTGAACAATATGAAACAAAAAAGAGAAGAAATAACGAGGAAGCGAAATAGGAAAGTGCATAAAGGAAGGCAGTAGAGGCTGCACTTTCCTTGTCGCCAGTCTATTTGATCTGCTGATAAGGTAGAAGCCTGAAATGTACCAGACTTAGAGTTTGAAAATACAATGCTGTTAAAAGATATGAAAAAAAAAAAAACCTTTAAGATAACCTGGAGAAGGAAACAAATAAGAAAAAAAATACACGTGCGGCACAGCCAGGTGTGGTGACACACATATCTAATCCTAGTACTCAGGAGGCAGAGATAGAAAGATTGGTTTGTGGCTACCCTGGGCTATGGAACAAGTCCCTGTAGAGAGGGGAGAAGGGAGGAGAAAAGAGGAGAATTGGGGTGGGCCTTCTAATAATTCAAGACCAATATGAGTGTGCCAAGAGATAAAGTGACAGAGAGTAAGTTTTTTTCCTGAGGAAGAAGTATATGTGGCCAACATTCACAGGACAAACAGTCTATTTCTCAGAGTGAGGTGAAAATGCTGACTTTTAATGTTAATTTTGCCCTTTAATTTGGCAGCATATCAAAGGATATTAGCATCTTCTGTGGATAGGGATGTGAGGAAATGGTCCCCCCCACCCCCAAGCTGGGAAAGACTCGTGATGTTTCCACAGGGTAAACTGAGGGAATTCACCTAAAGTCTTACAGGGCATGTTCTCTTTAATGAGTTTTGTTTCTAAATGTATTCCAACTAAATATAACCAAGAATGTACACTAGACACTGTTTATTATTGTACAACATTGATGGGGACGCAAATGTTCACAGAGAAAGGCACTGTTAAGTTCTTAAGACACATCCAACCAATTAAAAACAACCAAACACGGCAGTACTCCTCTGTAATCCGTGGGTGGTGTATGGGAACAGGCAGGCCACTGGAGTTTACTGGAGTTTCAGCCAGGCTAGCTGAATCAGTGAGCTCCAACTTCAAAGAGACCTTGTCTCAAAAAAAAATTATATATATATAGCATAGGGCACAGAACAGAGGAAAACAGCAGACGCCAACCTCTGGCCTCCACCAGCACTACATACTCTAGATACACAACACTCTGTCCTCATGGATTCTCCCCCGCCCACTTCAGATAAGTGCAGGACTCAAATATCCCATAGTGGTTTCTGGATTTCTCAAAATGTATTTTATTATTTTTATACGTTGGTGTTTTGCTTGAATGTGTGTGTGTGCACCGCGTAGGAGCCTGGTGCTCCCAGAATCCAGAAGGCAGCACCGGATCTCCTGGAACTGGAGCTCCAGGCAGCTGTGAGCTGACATTGAGGTTCTGGGATTCAAACCTGGGTCCTCTGGAAGAGCAGCCAGTCCTCTTTACAATGGAGACATCTCTCCATCTCCTTGTGAGTAAATTTTGAATGAACTTCCCAGTCCATCGTTACCAAACCATGCAGAGAAGGAGTGTTCTTCTCATTAGTTGTTCTGTAATAAACAGTGTTCCAGAACTTGGTAAATATTGTGGAAGGGGTAGAGGGAGCATGGGCCTAGATGGAGGCCTTACTAATGTCGTGAAGAGCAGCAATGGGATGAGATGAAAAGATGTTAGACCTGAAAGTCAAGATAATTGTCTTATGATCTCTGCTCTTCTGCTCACAGATATGGGGTAGTGGAACATGATTTTTCTTTTCTACTTCCATAACATTAGGAAGTTACAGTTAATGATGCCTACGGTCTTTCCAAAGGTAAAGGGAGGTTTCAAGACATAGAGTAGGAAAATGCAACTTGAAGATACATTCCCTAAAGGCAGTAAGACTTGCAATGCAGATTTGGTAATTTGTGCTGAAAAATAATAGAGAAGAAATTAACCCTACATTATTATTTGCCAACCCCCCTTGAATAATCAAGGGCTTACAACATTGGAGAATACTTTTTGGGATAAAAATATCTAAAAGCACATTCAGAAACACATTGTGAAATTCACAGTGATGATGGGAAACAGAGGTCAGGAGAATTATTTAGAGGCATTACACAATCCTATGGGGAGAGGTGTAATCAATTTCCTGGACTTTCAAGGGCAAAACACACTCACTTACCAAACTAAGCAAAAGCTGAAAACTTGTGGTTTGAACACATTTCTCAAGGCTTGCTAGAGGTGTGTGGGTTTTGTTTGTTTGTTGTTTTTCTTTTTAAAATTAGTAAGGCAAACATTATTTCTTAAGTTCTCTCTTTATTGTTGTTAAAATAATCACTTTCTTTTTTCAAAAACATCTTGGTGGTTATTAGTTGCTATTCCTGGAAGCATTAGTCTTGAAGTTGTCATGTACGAACATCAGATCTTCCTTCAACTGACAGTGACTAGAGTAGAGTCAAACACCAACCATTTGGAATCTGTAAAAAGAGAAGCCTCTATGCTCTGTAATCATCTGGCCCATTAAATATCAACATATACCTCACAGTGTGTATTATGTGTCTGGCATACCATACAGGGACTGACATTCTAACTCTTCCTTATGCATGCTCTAAGATTAACTTTTGAAATCATGATGACTATTGAAAGCCTTGATGCTTGCAAAAGGATCCTACCTAAAGTTAGTGGATAACTTTAAGAAGTGTGGTTTCAGCATGTGATGCATCTGGTGGTGCGGGGTGCCAGGGTTCCCGTTCGTGTAGAGCATAATGGCAGAGTCATGCTATCCACAAACCTTCATTTCTGCCCGACCTCGGTAGAGCAGCAAATGTGATGTTATAACATCGCGCTTCTCTCCAACCTTTATACATTGGATCTGAGTACAGAATCTGTTCCCGTAGGTAGCTGTGCTAGGATTTTGATCACAAAACATCATAATTGTGGCAAAGAGCCACCTTCTCCAACTTTGAGCCAATGCTTTCACAAGAACCAGATGTCGCTGTACCTAGAGGGACCTTATTTCCATTAGGCAACTCTGATCCATTATGATATTGTCAGTGAATTAGGCAATCCTGAAGTCCTACACATCAATGCCTGGGTGGAATGTGGAAGCACCCTGCCAATCTCCCTGGGACTGGTTAGTTCATTTGGCTACAGTACAGACTATTTAACCAAAATTGTGAATTTGAACCCTCTGGGGTGCCTTACCCACACATGGCACCTTAACCACAGGGTACCAAGCTTGTGATAGGAAGCACCTGTTCAGACTTGCCAGGAGAGTGATGCATTATTGAAACTGTTGAAAACAAAAACCCCAAGCACTCAAACAATGACTTGGTAAAGAAATTGTCATGTATTAATAACTTAAACACACACAAATGCACACACACACACATACAGGCAGGGATACAATCTGAGTATGAAATATTAAGGCAATGAATCTCAGCATATGTTTTGATGCCCTACTGAGTAGAGTCTTTCAGAGGCCCTCTGTGATAGGCTCCTGTCATGTTCCCTATTTTCTCCCTCTTTTGATGTCTGTCTAGTTTGCCTTTCTGAATGAAGATTGAGAATCTTACCCAGGGTCCTCCTTCTTGATTAGCTTCATTAGGTGTACAGATTTTAGTAGGTTTATCCTATATGATATTTCTAATATCCACTTATAAGTGAGTATGTACCACGTGTGTCTTTCTGCTTCTGGGATACCTCACTCAGGATGATCTTTTCTAGATCCTACCATTTGCCTGCAAATTTCATGATTTCCTTGATTTTAATTGCTGAGTAGTATTCCATTGTGTAAATGTACCACAATTTCTGTATCAATTCCTCAATTGAAGGACGTCTAGGTTGTTTCCAGGTTCTGGCTATTACAAATAAAGTTGCTACGAACATGGTTGAGCAAATGTCCTTGCTGTATACTTGAGCATCTTTTGGATATATGCCTAGGAGTGGTATAGCTAGATCTTGAGGTAGCACTATTCTTAATTGTCTGAGAAAGTGCCAGATTGATTTCCAAAGTGATTGTACAAGTTTACATTCCCACCAGCAATGGAGTTCATAGCCAAACTTTGTGCAGAATGCAGGGAATCATATGGAAGAAGGAGGAGATAGAAAGACCTGGAGGAGACAGGAGTTCCACAAGGGGGAGATAGAAAAGCCTGGAGGGGACAGGAATTCCACAAGGAGACAACAGAACCAAAAAATCTGGGCAATGAGGTCTTCTGTGAGACTGATACTCCAAACATGGACCATGCATGGAGATAATTTAGAACCCCTGCACAGAAGTAGCCCATGGCAGTTCAGGGTCCAAGAGGGTTCCCCAATAATACGAACAAGGATGGTCTATGAAATGAACTCATGGGCTAGCTGTTTGATTGCCTCCACCTGAGGGGGGAACAGCCTTACCAGTCCACCGAGGAAGACAAAGAAGTCAGTCCTGATGAGACCTGATAGACTAGGGTCAGATGGAGGGGGAGGAGAACCTCCCTTATCATTGGACTGGGAGAGGGGCATAGGAGAAGAAGAGGGAGGAAGGGTGGGATTGGGAAGGGATGGGGAGAGGACTAGAGCTGGGATACAAAGTGAATAAACTATAAGTAATAAAAATAAAATAAAAATTTTAAAAAGAAATATTAAGGCAAAATTATTTTGTTGGAAACTACTTTCTTAATTATGTTATGATGATTATTGTCTATATGAAGGTTAGAGCTTACCTTTAATTTTGTAATTACATTTTTGTGGGCATATACTTTTAGGCAAAGCTCTTTGGAGAGTATTAGAGCTATCTTTGACTTTATTTTTCCTTTCTAGAAGAGCTGATGACTCAGAATCATAAAGAAATTAGTTTCTTTTAACATTAAATTCATCCTGATACCAACCAATTTTGTGATTTTAAGCAATCTTTACATTGTTTATATTTAATAAATCCAGCCCCTGATTTATTAAAGATTTTTCTCCAGAAAATATTAACTGTATTTTTTTTCTTTTATGTGTCTGAGAGCTTTGCTTGCATGTGCATCTGTGCACCATGTGTGTGCATTCCCTTTGGATGCCAGAAGAGGGTGTTTCATTCCCTGTAACTGGAATTATGGATGGCTGTGAACCCCATGTGAGTGCTTATAATCAAATCCAGGTACTCTGCAGGAACAAGTGCTCTTAACTGCTCAGCCATCCTTCCAGCATTTTATTTTAATTTATGAGCCATTAAATTTAAACTATTATATATTCCCATCACCATGGTTACAGACACATGGCTTCTTGTATGCCCTTTGACTGGGAATTAACATGATTTTTGCTACTTGATTTTTTTCCTCATTTATTCATTTTACATCCTTGTAGCCTTTCCCTCCTCCCCTCCAAGCTTCACCCACCCTCAAAAGGAAGCTCCCTTTCCCATCCACCACAGCTCATTTTTTTGAGATGGGGACTCCTTTTATAGCCTTCACTGGCTTGCAACTAAGTACATAGAACAGGGTATACTAAAAGTCACAGAGACCCACCTGTCCCTGTCTCCCAAATGATGGGAGTAAATGATGCACCCCCACACCTGACAATAGTTTTTGAGAAAGAGAGAGAGAGAGAAGCTCATATAAGTCAGAGAACAACTTTAGGTGTCATCCTGAACAATCCCATCAATCTCCTTTGAGACAGGGCCTCTCACTGGCATGAACCTCACCAGTGAAGCTAGACCAGCTTTCCAGTAAGCCCCAGGGATCCGCCAGTCTCTTTGTTTCAGCATCGGGTTATAAGTGTGTACCAATGTGCTTAGCACTTTTTTTCTTGGGTTTGGGGATTGAATACAGGACCTGATGCTTGCAAGGCCTGTACCTTACTGTCTGAGCTATCCCCCTAGGTATGCTGATGTTTAAAAAATCAACAGTTCATTGTTGTGACTGTGAAAGAAGATGCAGAGAGCGAAGAACTTGTGGATGCCTGTAGACCGGAGCTGGACAACAAAACAAACATCACTGTTGTAAGTAAGGTGAAAGGGAAGGAACCATGCCTGAGGTTGTTCACTGGGACACATGCATGTTCACATTCACACACATGAACTTTGCAGGTATGAATGTGGCATGCATGCATGTGTGTACACAGAAGTGTGTAACTCATGAGTCTTGGTTATGATACCTATTCTGACTTGTTTCTAGTAATTACAGCCTCATTTCATGGCAAGCTATCTTAAGGCAAGTACTGGGAAACAATCCTATTTGCTAGAGTAGCTAAAAATAGCCAATAAACAGTTGAAGGGGTCAATGGGCAACCTTAAGTGATTTTCTTCTGTGGTTTCCATGTTTTGGAACAGTGGCCCTGCCTGTGTGGTCTCGTCTGCCACTGTTGACGGAAGTCATCATGTAGCAGTTCTTTCTTTTAGATTTCCATATTAAAATATCCCAAGTGCCTTCTGATGGCATTTGTGTAAATAAAACGGCGAGTACTTTACTTTGACAACTGAAATGCTTTCAACGCAAGAAAATTTTCAATCTTGTCATCTTTTTCCTGTTTCACTTTTTAAGATAGGGTGTGGAAGAAAAGAGAATTCCCAAAATTACTGATGGTTTTGAAACTGTCTGATCCTAAGTTAGGTAATTAATTAGAAAGCTTTTTTCCCCCTCCATCACTTATGCATGGGTGAGCAGAGCTATAAACTAAAATTCTGAGCCCTTCAAAAGGGATGAAAAGGAGTCATAGGATATTGGGGATAAAGTAAAGAAAAAGACAGAACTCCATCTCTGCCCCTGGGTAGGACATAAGCACACACAGACAATTCAGCAGGGCAAAGTACCACATTGGATGACAATGGGGGAGGAGGGAGAAACTCTTCAAGGCATGGGGGTCAGCAAGAATAGTACCAGCCTCCAAATATCACATGAAATGGAACCACATGAAAATAAGGTTTCTGCACAGACAAAACCAACTCAACCCAACCAAACCAAACAACCCAAAACTCAACAGAAGACACAGATAACATGTGAGTAAAAAATCTTTACCAGATAGGCTTCAGACAGTGGACTACTATCCAGAGTTTACAAAGAAGTGAAGAAATTAAATGCCAAAGAAATAAAACTACTTCAATGCCTAAGAAAATGAACAGAAAATTTCAAAGGAAGAAACAAAAATGGTCAGTGCTATTATTTCAAGTGCTCAACACCCCTAGTCAGGAGGGAAATTAAAATTAAAACTACTTTGAAATACCACCTCACTCTTTGAAGAATGGCCACCATCAAAACACCTGACCATAGATGTTGGGGAGATTGTGGTGAAAGAGAAACCCTTATTCATCATTATGGAAATCAGTTTTTTAATTAAATTTTTATTTTTTAATATTAATTACAGTTTATTTTCTTTGTATCCCAGCTGTAGCTCCCACCCTCCCTCCCTCATTTCCTCCCTGCCCCTCTCTAAGTCCACTGACAGGGGAGGTCCTCTTCCTCTTCTATCTGACCCTAGCTAATCAGGTCTCATCAGGACTAGCTGCAATGTCTTCCTCTGTGCAGTTTTTAAGTTCCATAAAATGCAACTATTCCACAAAGAACTCTGTATCTTGCTACAGAGCTTGTTGCACATCTGTTGATTATTACTGTTTTATCTACTACAGCAAGGAATGGAATCAACCTAGATGCCTGTTGACAGAGGAATGGATAATAAAAATGTGCTATATGTACAAAGCAAAAATAATATTCATCTGCAAATGAAAGTAAAATTTGTAGGAAAATGGTCAGATTTAGAAAGTTTATTAAGGTGAAAGAAAAAAACAACATGTTTTTCTCTCATATGTACATCATGGCTGTAATGTACATGTGTAAAAAGCTGTAAATGAGGGTGTAACATTTAGAAAGGAGATCAAGAGAGGGTGATGTCAGTCATGAGGAGGGGCAGAATCCATGCAGGACACAAAAGTCATGAAAGCAAATATACATCTATTTCAGTTTTCTACTTGGAACTCTATCATAGTTTTGTCCTTTTCCCTTTCGGCAGGTAAAAAAATGTAAATGTAATTGGTAGTGAAAGTGTAAACTGTCAGCTTCACAGTGGCCATTCTAACTGCATACAAGTTCTCTGAGATGTACAGAGTTTGGGACTGGGTCAGAGTTTGAGTGGTTTCCTTAAACCAGTTGTGTGGTGTTTGTGCATTAATTAGAGTAAGGTGATTTTATTTTTTTAAAATAATTTTTGTTAAATAATAAAACAAATTAAAAGATGACAACAAAAGAGACATGGTCCAGAATTCAGAAGCTGGGGCAGACTCTGGTAAGCTTTATGAGTCAGCATGATGTCAGAGGTGAAGGGAGCACACTCAGATGGAAGACTTAACTCTGGCATTCTTTAAACAAACAAAAAAGCCAATGAGAAGTGTTCTTCCTAGTCAAAGGATGGGGGAAAGGGTGGCCCAGCAGGCTAGGACATTTTAGATAACAGTATTCTACTCCGGCTATCAAATGCTTAAACAAACAAACAAAAAACAGGCACAGCCATGTGTTCCCACCTTAGTTGCATCAGCAGAAGCCAAGTAGATGTTGTTATTTAGATGGGAGATGCTGCCCAAAGCCTCACGTGAGGAGGTTTACTGGTAGGGAACCTGGCTCAAGAAAGCGAGTGGCTGGGGGGGTGGTGTCCTTGGAGGGTATATAGCAGTATTTTCTCTGTCTTTGCTTCAGTGTATCTCAAGGCTTTGATCCACAGCATGCTCTTCACGATGCTTCCTACCGCCACAGACTCTGAACGAAAGCCACGCAACGTGGATCAAGAACTCTCAGACCAAGAATCAAAATAAAGCTTTTCTGATGTAAGTTGATTTTCTCAGCGTTTTTTGGTCACAGTGATGGAAATTGATTAACACTCTTGTAAGGCTCAGGCAAGATGCTTCAGTATCATAAAAGAGTTTTGAAAAATCGAATGAGGTTGGCAAAACTTTAAAAAAACTAAAATACAGAAGTGATGATATTGGGAATGAAACAGATCCTGTAGAATGGACAAGATAATACTACATTTATGTGTCTATATGTGCTTACAACTCAAAAGAAGCAAGTAAGTTCCTCCAAAACTACAATCCACCACGATGCACACAACAGTAAGTAATTTGTATGGCTTTGTTACTCGCAAAATTGGATTCATAGTTTAAAAAAACTGCCACCTTTCCAAACAATGAAAGAGTATAAACTGGAGGCGGGGAGGAGGACAATAAACTACAAAGAGTGGACTGGCCCTAGGCTCTCTACACAGATGTAGCCAATGGGCAGCCCGGTCCTCATATGGGTTGCCTAGTAAGGGGATTGGGGACTAACTCTGACATGGACTCTGTTGCTTAATTTTCAGTCACTTTGCCCTGGTGGGGCTACCATGCCAGCCCACAGGGGAAAAGAATGCACTCAGCCCTTGATATGCTGGGGTGGCTGGGCCTCCCCTTCTCTGAGAAATAGGGGAGGGAGGAGAGAGGAAATAGGCAGGGAGGGTGGTTCTGGGAAGTTAGGAGGCAGTGGGCTACAACATGAATATAAAATGAATAAATAAAAACTGACATTACAAAAGAGACGGTAAAATATTCCCACAGACGACTACTATATCTCAGAAACACAGACATGAAAATTCTCAATAAATTATTAGCAGTATATAAGCTAAAATTTACACCATGAACCAGTAAGACTTATTTCAGGGATGTTAGGCTGACCTGATATTCAAAACCATTCCAGGCTAAAAGCAATCTGCCTATCTCAGCTTCCTGGAGTGCTGGGATTAAACGTGTGGTCCATCATGCCCACGTCTGGTTCAAATATCCTGATTCTTTTTGTAGAAGATTTTAAGTATCTATAAAAACCAGAAACTCTCCTAGAACTGACAGTTGGCCTAAATAAAAGTAGAATACAAGAAAAACAAACAAAACTTGGTTGCACTTTTATAGGTTAGCAATGATCACATAGGTGAAATTGAAAACACAAAAATAATTAATTACAGAAACTTAAAAATAAAACTCATAGCTGTAAATAATACAAAAGCATGCAGAACTGATATGTGAGATGTTATAAGTGCTGAAAAAGACAAAAATCTGAGCAAACATTGTGTTTATAAATTTAAAGTTTCAGCATAACAAAAGTGTCAAATTTTTACCAAGTGATACGCAGATATAGTGCAATGCCTATGAAAATTAGAGCAGGATTCTTTGTGCATGATGATAATATTATTCTAATATGTGGAAAGTCAAAGAAGCTATAATAGCGACAATGATTTTGGTAAAGCAGAATGAGCACAACCAATTCCAAGACTTACCACACGGCTATACAGGTTGACACTGTGTCTGGTGGAAGAGAAGGCATTCCGGAAATGGACGCTAACGTGTCTAACAAGTGCAAAATGAGTTGAATGAGAAAAGTATCACCTTTACAAGAGAGAGTGTGGAGAAACTCGTTATACACAGGTGAAGTAATCAATCAGACATAAGTCTCATACCTTAAGAATAAAATGAGGCACGAATGTCAATATAATTGCAAGGTTAAAAGGCTTTTAGAAATGATCATAGGATAAAATCTTTAGGAATGAGGAAAAATACAATCCATAGAAGACAAACATATAAAGCACAGATGGCAATATTGATGAATGGACTAAACTTCAATAGCATTTGTAATGGTGCCAAGAAAAGTAGATTCTTATACCTGAAAGAATGACACTAGATCTGCATCTCTCACCTCCCACAAAACCAATTTAGAACAGATCAGGCATATTCCTGTAAGGCAAGACTCTGAAACAGCAAAGGGAGAACGTTTTTTTTTTTTAAGATTTTTTTTAAATTTAAATTTATTTTATTAATTACACTTTATTCACTTTGTATCCCCCCATAAGCTCCTCCCTCTTCCCCTTGCAGTCCCACCCTCCCTCCCCTTTCTTCATGCATGCCCCTCCCCAAGTCCACTGATAGGGGAGGTTCTCCTCTCCTTCCTTCTGATCTTAGTCTATTAGATCACAACAGGAGTGGGTGCATTGTCATCTTCTGTGGTCTGGCAAGGCTGCTCCCCCCTCAGGGGGAGGTGATCAAAGAGCAGGCCAATCAGTTTATGTCATAGGCAGTCCCTCTTCCCTCTTCCCATTACTATGTAACCCACTTGGACACTAAACTGCCATGGGCTACATCTGTGCAGGGGTTCTAGGTTATCTCCATGCCTGGTACTTGGTTGGAGTATGAGTCTCTGGGAAGACCCCTGTGTTCAAATTTTCTGGTTCTGTTGCTCTCCTTGTGGGATTCCTGTCTTCTCCAGATCTTACTATTTCCCACTTCTTACATAAGATTCCATGTACTCTGCTCAACAGTTGGCCATGAGTCTCAGCATCTGCTTTGATATAGTCTGCAGGGCAGAGCCTTTCAGAGGCCCTATGTGACAGGTTTCTAGGTTGTTTCCTGTTTTCTTTTTCTTCTCATGTCCATGCTCTTTGCCTTTCGGGATGGGAATTGAGCGTTTTAGTCAGGGTCCTCTCTCTTGATTAGTTTCTTTAGATGTACAGATTTTAGTAGGTTTAGATTTCACCTTACACCCATCAGAATGGCCAAGATGAAAAGTGACAACACATGCTGGAGAGGTTGTGGAGAAAAGGGAACCCTCCTCCACTGCTGGTGGGAATGTAAACTTGTACAATCACTCTGGAAATCAATCTGGTGCTTTCTCAGACAACTAGGAATAGTGCTTCCTCAAGATCCAGCCATACCACTCCTAGGCATATATCCAAAAGAGGCTCAAGTACACAATAAGGACATTAGCTCAAACATGTTTGTAACAGCTTTATTTGTAATAGCCAGAAGCTGGAAATAGCCCAGATGCCCCTCAACTGAAGAATGGATGCAAAAATTGTGGTACATCTACACAATGGAGTATTACTCTGCAATGAAAAATAAGGAAATCATGAAATTTGCAGGTAAATGGTGGGACCTGGAAAGGATTATCCTGAGTGAGTTGTCCCAGAAGCAGAATGACACACATGGTATATACTCACTCATACAGAAAGGGGAGAACTTTAAGAGACAGGTGTGAGCAAAGACAATAAAAACGACTTGAGAAGCAGCAGCAAAATCTCACATAGAGTTTCAAAATTTTTCACAGCAAAGGAAAAAATCAATAGAGTGAAGAGAGAGCCAAAAGAATCAGAGAGGAACCACTGACAAATGTACAAAGGACAGGGAATTGACATCTAGGATCTATAAGGAACCCTGAAATTAACAAACAAGACATCATCAAATCAACTAATGGGTTAATGGGTTGAATAGAAAGAAGAATACAAATGGACCATAAATAATTGAGAAATTGTTCAATATCTTTACCAACCAGGGAAATACCAATTAACCCACAGACATCCCACACAATAGCTATCATATAGAGAGCAACAACAAATGTCAGCAAGGGTGTGAGGGAAAAGGGACTCATATACACTGCTAGTGGGACTTTAAACTGGTGTAATCAGTAGGGAGGGTTCCAAGAGCTAAAAATAGAGCTACCTGTGACCCAGCTGTGCCATTACTGAAGATTGTACCTGGGAGATACTATGTCAGCAAACCACAGAGATATTTGCAGGTCTATATTGATCATTACTGTATTCCCAACACCCAGGTATAATCAGGTAAATAGATAAAGAAAATTTTATAACTATACCTAATGGAGTCCTAGTTAGCCATAAAGAAGGTTGAGATTATGACACTCACAGGAAAATAAATGGAACTGGAGATAGCTGTGGTAATTGAAGTAAAGTAAACCCAGGAAGACTAGACTTAAATGCAGTACATCTTCTCTCTCTCTCTCTCTCTCTCTCTCTCTCTCTCTCTCTCTCTCTCTCTCTTTGTGTGTGTGTGTGTGAGAGAGAGAGAGGGGGGAGCACAAAGGAATAAGTAATCTAAAAGGAGGGGGATATGATTGGATAAAGGAATATACATGACATGAAGGCAGAAGAAATGTTTAGGAGGAGAAGAGGACCAGCAGGAGGGCAGTGGAGGAAGGTGGAAGGACAGGAGAGTGTGAGTTATATATACTGGTATAAATTATAAAAATACAACAAAGCCATCACTTTATATGTTTCCCAAAAATAATGAATAAAAAATAAAAATAAAACAACTATGTTCTGAGATAATGGAAAGAATGAAAAGTAAATCCTACAAAATAAGGGACACTATTTGTAAATTACATAGCTGGCACAGACCTAGTATGTATAAAATAAAAAGAATTCTCATACTTTGAAAATAAAAAGTAAAGAAACCAATTAGAATAAGGATAAAAAGCAGGCAGAAATCACTAAAGAAGGCATTAATGGAAAATGAACATATAAAAAAATGTCCAATTTCATTGGAGACATGCATATGAAAATGAAATGCCAAACATTGTTACCCGAATGGCTAAAATCAGAAACAAGAAATGCTGGAAACAATACAAACTGGATCACAAATTCCTCTTTCTCTCCTTCCCCACCTTCCCTCTCTCTTTTGCTTTTCTTCTTTATTTTATTTTTAAGACAGGCTTGCTACATAGCCCAGGCTGGCCCTCAAACATGACATCTTCCTATGTCAGTCTTCTGAGTGCCAGAAATATGGGTAGATATTATCATGTAAAACAGTTTTTGTTTGTTTGTTTGTTTTTTAAAAGTAAGTACATAGCTACTATGATACCATATCATCTCACTTCTGGACATTGAGCCCACAGATACCTGTATTCACACAAAATGTATGCGCCAATGTTTATAGAAGTTTTAGCTTTAGCAAACTCCCCACCACCTATCCCCACCTCCCCATATCCTTATCCCCACCCTTTCCAACCCTCCACCCCTACACATTATTGTTAGCATTAATTTTTAACTTGACACGGTTTACAGCCACCTGATAAGAAGGCCTCAGCTGAGGAATTTCCCAGATCAGACTGGTCTGTGGACATGCCTGCTGAGGGCTGTCTTGATTATGAACTGATGCAGGAGGCTCCAGCACATCATATTTTACCCCATCCCTTTCATAGACTGGAAGTCCTGGGCTGTATGAGAAAGTTAGCTAAGCAAGTGCCAGAGCAAAAAGGCTAAAGAGCAAACCTGAAAGCATTTCCCCAAGATTCCTGCCTTGAGTTCCTGCCCTGACTTCCATCAAATGATGGATTGTGACCTGGAGATGTAAGCCAAACAACCCCCCCCAAGTTACTTTGGTTTTATAATAGCAACAAGACAAAACTAAAATACCCCCAAACTGAAAACAATCCAGATGTTCTCCAACAGACAGGTGGTTACACTATGGTGTATTCTATTACTAAATGTTACTCACACAAAGGAATAAACTATCAAACGAGCAACAACCAGGGGAATCCTCCAGAGAACCAGGCTGAATGAACAGCGCCAGTCTCAGAATGCTACATGATTCCATTTACATAACATTCTTAAAATAACAACATTATATGGTTAGACAACAGGTAGGAGGGGAGAGTGTGCATGGGTGCCAGGAGTTGGAGTAAGTTGATAGCTTTCAATTAGAGCGACTGAATGATCCTTGTGGCAGCAAAAATGGTGGCATCAATGTCACTATCTGAGGTAATCTGAAACGCAATGGCCTCCATAGGCTCATATGCTTGAATCCTTGGTGGCCAGTTGCTGAAACTATTTGGGAAGGATAGGCCTTGTTGGAGAAGGTCTGTCACTTAGGGGCAGGCTTTGGGATTTCATATGTTCACCATTCTCAGCTCTCGCTGCTCTATAGACATCTCTAGCCATAGACCAGAATCTAAAGAAAAGCACTGGGAGTCTTCAGACTGGAAAGTCAGATTGCATATTAATAGTCTCACTCACATCAGTCCAGTCCACAGCAGCTTAGGTGGTGCACACAAAATTCTTTTCAAATTCTCCTTAGGAGGCATATACATTTCTTATCACTGCTAAGGGAATCTTACCATCTTTAAGATTACTGTTCCTTCCTAGAACAATTACTGATTTCAAAGTAGTTCTCTGTTGTCTTACAAACCTAACTTCTAATGTTAAGGGTTTCCAGTTGATTACTTTGGAGTTTCCATGTGTAGGGGGTGGGGTAGGGGAGAATAACATGCAAATAATACAATTCTTTTTACTTTATTATCCTTTTACTGTAAACTTTTCACATACAGCACACATTTTTTCAAAATTTGTTCTAAGTTTATGATTTATTTTCATATAGCTTTCCCTGTACTTTGACAAGATTTATAAATCTCATCTTAACAAAAACTCCCAACTGTTAACATCCCGCTGCACATAGTAATCGTGCTTTGCTTTGTGCATTTGTTAAATAATTGCTTAAATGATAAAAGTAAAATGTACAGTACCCTGGAATGTTATTAAAATGTTTTTACAGGCTTTGAAAGCAGACAAATAACTTACACACACACACACACACACACAGAGAGAGAGAGAGAGAGAGAGAGAGAGAGAGAGAGAGAGAGAGAGAGACAGAGACAGAGAGGAAAGCAAGAAACAAATTTGACAGCAATCTCAGTGCCCAGATAACATGGAAGAGATAAATGTGTGATTAGCCATGTCCAATTGTTGAATTCAGCCTTCCAGATGGTTCCCTTTGAGCCTGAGCCAGGGCTGCTCAGGTCAGTAGATTTGTTCATCTCTCATTCTCCATAAGAGGAATGGAAAATTCCCAAGAAACTGAGTATCAAGTGGAGTTCCCATATGCTGTGCTCTAGCATCTAAACATGAAACTCATTTTATTTATTTACTCATTCATTCATTCACTAAAGGTTTAATGTCCATTCCAAGTTCATATGCCATGAAACATAGTAATGAGTAAAAAAATGGTATAACTACATCCTGAAGCAGTCCACAAAATATAAAAGAAAGAAGACATACCCCAAATAATAATAATAATAATAATAATAATAATAATAATAATAATAATAATAATGCTATGTAGTCAGTAAACAGGAGAAGGCATGTAAAAGGCCTTAAACACTTAGATCTGTGTCAGTGATGAGATTTTGGAGGAAGACAATATTGTGTTGGAGAAGTATCCACTGTGAGTACTGAGGCACTGGTGATGGCTGAACAGACAGGTAAGCCTTGGACGATTCTAGGCCAAGGAAACAAAAAGTCACAAGCAGAAACTTCATGTTAGAAGCAATTTGAGGAAGTGGTAGTCAAAGTTGCTGCAATGATGAGACTCGAGCAAGAATTTAACCTTTCCATAATCACATGCCTCTGGTATTTCTTCTTCTTCTTCTTCTTCTTCTTCTTCTTCTTCTTCTTCTTCTTCTTCTTCTTCTTCTTCTTCTTCTTCTTCTTCTCCTCATCCTCCTCCTCCTCCTCCTCCTTTTAAGACAGGATTTCTCTATGTAGCTTTGGTTGTCCTGAACTTGCTTTGTGTATCAGGCTGGCCTCAAAGTCACAGAGATCCACCTGCTTCTGCCTCCCCAAGTGCCAGGATTACAGGTGTGTGCTACTGCACACAGCTGGTACTTTTAAAACTTTTTAAAAAGAGATAATGTTGTGGGGTTTACTTAAATCCAACGTAATTCAAATACCAGGTTAATGCAGATAACAAAAATTATTGCAATCAAGCCGCAGAACAAACTTGGGTGCTGAATCATATTTTGTCATAGGAGTTGAGGAAGGGAGTTTCCATCAATCAGGATAGGAGTAGGTTTTCTTTTTTCATGTACTACTGATACTGGAATGTGGGGTTATGCGGTGTCTTGTAGATGCCATCTAACTTCCCTGGATGTTACCCTATTTCCTAGTAGATCCTAGTAATTTTGTGTTATGTGACACTATTCCCGGGAAAATGCGAAGAAATACCAACTCACCCTAGAGCGGGCAGAGAACTTCTGACTTTTCCAGGGACCTCAGCTCAATTCAGTTCCTGTTGTTGACATGGTCTACTCATTTATGTATGCCTCTCCTCTGCTGCCCCATCAGGACATCCTGTCTGTCCATCTACCCTTTCTATCATCTGGCCCTTGTCTTCCCTTTTTCCACTGTAGCTGGACTCAACTCTAACGCTCAACTCTGATTCTGTAACTTGACTCCAGAACAGTAGCTATACCTTTCTAGAGTCTTCCAAATGGTTCTTTATGTCACCTTCAAAGACTCCTTTTCATTTGTACAGTTACCCAGCTTTCACGTCTTGGGCCCCTTTGAAATTCTTTGCCTTTATAAGTCTTTATATTCATTCTGTAACTTGCGCGTGCGCGCGCACACACACACACACACACACACACACACACACACGGAGACACTAGGGGAAAAGAAGAGAAATTTACTGTGAGAAATGAAATGTGTGAACTGACAGTATTAATAATTACAATTAGAGTAAGATAACCTGCATTTGCCTTGGATATCAATAAAATGGGAATATCTGGCAAATTGTCACCAATGAAACTATTGTACCTGGTAAATTTGTTCAACAAACCCAAGATTGTGAAAAGATACAAATGTGTTTATTTATGGTTTTGGTAATACCTCGTGACTATAACTTAGTTTCTTTTCATCTTACTGGGTTAAAGTGCCCTGAAAAAAGTAACTTAACTGAAGAAGGGTCCATTTTGGCTCACCATTCTAGATTTCAGTCCACCATAATGGGGAAGCCACAGGCAAAGGAGCTTGAGGGGCTGGTCATCCTGTATCTAAAGTCAAGAAATATGGAAAAACAAATGAATACCACTCAGCTCCCTTCCTCTACTATGCAGTTCAGGATCCCAAATAGGGGATGGCCCTATCCATAGCGGTTAGTTCTTTTCACCTCAATTAAAAGTCAAGATAATGCCCTGGAGGCATGTTCAAAGTCTTCTTCCCTAAGTGATTATAGATTCTGTAAAGTTGACAACACTAACAATCACAGTGTGTTTAATAAGTATGCAAGAGGGGTTCAAGCCAACATCCAAAGGAAAATTCCAATTATGTTTACTCTATACTTATCAAAAGAATGAACCAAAGAACTCTGTCAAGCCTGGAATGTGGAGGTCTTACATTCCACAAAGCCCCTGAGATTCTTTTCACTGTCAAGAGAGGAGGATCTTTAAGACCTCATTTTCCTCCACTCTGACTTGAATTATAAAACTATATTTGCAAGCAAAAGCAGAGACAATAGAGGAAAATGAAACTCAGGTCTCCTTGCTCTTAGGAAAGGACTGACTGACATGTGCTACAGTTAAATTTACATATTTCTTGCCCTTGTCTAAAAGTTTTCTGCAAAGTGAAAGATGCCACAGGCATCAAGGGAGAAAATTAGAATTTCCTTTTCCCCCTGCTTTAGAAAAAACTGTTAATAAACTCATTTTCCTTTACCAGTCTCTGATCTTGTGTTGTTTAGCATACAAGAAATCTGAGGCAGAAAGCTTATGGACTTAAGTACATAGTAAATGATATATTTGATGATTAATGATCATACAAACTATGCATGGACTGAAGGTGACGGTGTTACATAGCTAGGTAGAAATCAGTAAAGATCAAGGATAGGTTCCCTCTCACAGACAGGTATGGGCTTCAACTATTGTATACCTGGCAACATACTAACTTAAAGCAGAGAAAATATTACAATTTAACCTCCTTAGTATTAGAAATACTATTAGTGTATGAAAAGAAGGAGAAGGTAAAATTGATTCTCCTTGGTGTTTGAAACATAACAGGAAAGGATGGCTACAGATCACAGAGAGGTAGGGAGGGAGGTAGATGCTTTAGGGCTTTGCTGTGGGCCTTTAAGGAATGCTGTTTACTTCTGGTAGAGCATGGATTGTTGTTTTTTTTTTATAGATCTGTTTATTTTTCCTCAATTTTTTTCATCTACTCTGTTACATAATTCTTTGGCCAAAAGAATACGATCTGAGTCATATTTCTGGCCCTTGGTGCAGACATCCCTTTTTATTGCTAAAAAATTCTCAGATTATTATGCCGCAGGAGGCTTCCTAGTAAAGATGAAAGAATTAACCAGAATAGGAAAATACCTCCTCAGGGAAGTTGTCTGTGCCAGAAACTTTAGGAAATATTGATAGGCCTATCTCTCTGTCCACTGTCCACTTTTATTCCGTGAGTGTGTTTTTCTCTGCAATGGTCTCTCTGGCCAATCTTCACTCTCACCTTTGAGGATCTTTCCTGCACAAAGATCCCTCTGGACACTATACTCTCACTCTGTGGGGGCATTTTCCTGTTTGCTGTTCTCTCTGCACTGAGTGTCAAATCCACCTCGTGGATGTCACTTAACAGGTCTCTCGAATTCTTTGGAACTGTTTCTTCTTTTGCAAATATGGAAACTGAGTAGGCAAAGAAAGGACAAGTGGCACGTTGGTGTGGCACAGATCATTTCTAGAGCACTGACATTTACATGCCTCTTAAAGGACATGCACTACTTGCAAGCAGCTTTCCATTGACAACTGTCTGAAGAAGCTCTCAATGGGACACTGAGGAGACTGTTGGAGGTGTGGCGTTTGTTAGGAGAATTAATAGTGATATGGAGGTTTAAATGAGAAGCTTCCCCCATAGGCCCATGCAGTGGGTCAAGTCCCCAGTGGATGAAGCTGCTTGGGAAGGTTACAGAATATGGGGGCAGGTTTTGAGGGTTTATGGTCTTGCCATGCTTCCTGTTCTCTGTCTCTTTCTGCTTCTTGAGTGTACATGGAAATATGATGACCCAGTCTACTGCTCCCACCATCCTGCCATACTTTACTCACCACTATGAACTCTATCTCCCTCTGAACTTTAGCCAAAATAGCCCTTCTACCCCCACCTTAAGTTGCTTTTGGTCTTAGTATGTTATCACAGCAGGAAAGTAACTGATACAAATGCCAAGAATGCTTTGCATCAACTTGCTCGTCCCTCAAGGATCCATTTCCGTGTACCCTTGAGTCACCTTTAAAATAAAGGGAGGAGGGAATTTACCTAGCCACCTCCTCTACAGCAAGGCTCTTCCAAAGGCTACCCTTTGCCCCATCAATGGTTAAATGTCACTTTAAATGGGTTTAGCCTTTTTCAGGGACTGATATTCACCCACAAAATTCACCCTCTGAAATCTCTTGTCTTCTGACCTCTGTGCCTGTGTGCTGCTTTTTCCCAAATCTAGCAGCTTTCAACTAAGTTCCAAAAATAATGTTTGTGTCAAGGATTCAAAATGATTACATGTTATTCCAGAGGTTGCTACCACATAAATAACCTGTCTATTGTCAATCTTTCTGTGTCTGCTAGCTAGCACTGTCATGAAATATACATCTTTTTTTTTGTTAAAACATGTAAAATTTAAATAATTTGTGTAATAAAACCTATAGTTACTCCTAAGATTATAAAACACGTGTGGTCAATTTAAGAGTGTACATTTGGTGTTTCAGAGCTGTCTTCCTGAGTTTTTACTTTAATGTTGTAGTTTTATTTATTTCAAAATTCTAAAAATAACCAACAATGCTGCTATTTGGACTCAACATCCTCCAGATGTGAAAAGTGCAGATGCTAGCCTTTGTCTGAAAGGCAAGACCAGATTACCCTCTGAAGAAGAGGAGGCCCACCCTCATATTCACCTCTGTCCAACTTCGTCTACCCTCATCTTTGTCTCTGTCCAATTTAGAAGTCAGCCGGGGTCAACTGACACCCACTATCATTTGTACCTCTCCCTCCCCATCATTATCTTGTAATATCATTCCTCTATTTCTTTCAAAATATAAGCAATGACTGGGATATAAGAATATAATGTTAGCATCCAGCTGCTGCTCAGGCCACAGTACCACAGCAGCTGGCCTTCCTAACTCACAGATAACCATAGGTACTCTACTAAGACATGACTTGTGAATCTCTAGTTAAGGGACTCCCAATTACTAGGATTTACATCAAAGTTGGTTGCTATACAGTCGGCTTCCCGCCTGATACCTTGATTCCTGCCTGGGAATCAGAGCCTGGAGACAGTAAAAGTTCCCTCATCCTCAGAAAGGCAAAAGAGACCCTCACTTCTGCCTCATGGGCTCCAATTTCTTCTCTTCTGAGTTCTTTCCATTTTGACCTTGGTGTCGGGGCCTGGAATGTCTTCAGAGTCCTCACCATACTGTTGGCTGTCTGTCCATGGCATCAGTAATTCTTCTAATAAGCCCCATCTATCCCAGTTTCCTCTTGAATCCCCATCTAAGACCTTTCAGTCTGTCTTCCATTTTTTTTTTAAAAGAAATGCATACTTCTTGTGGAGGAGGACTGTTAATAAGAGGCCAGGAAATAGAGCTAGTCTCCATCAGGAATTTTTACAAGCAAGATCCAGGAATCACAAACTGTTAGTCGTGGAATCCTGCAATGTGACACAGCAGAGCTGCAGCCTAGAGCCCACTGGCTCAGCCTTTGGACCAAGACTGAACTTTGTTCATGTAGGACTGCCCTTGTTTGCATGGCCTAGACCTGGGTATTAAGTGAACGCGCCCTGGCTCACACTAACATCCGGAGCAGGTGCAGAACACCAAATGATCTGGACTGTGCTTCTCACGGCATTCATTACACACCAGTAAACTGCATGTTCTCGTTTGTGCTAGATCTGAGCTGATCAAACAGTGACCAAAAACAACCTGGGAGATGAAAGGGTTTATTTTAGTGTTCAGGTTATAGTCCATTTTATTCAGAAGCTAGAGCAAGAGTTTCAGTACAAATGCACGGCAGGAAACCCGAGTCAGGAACTGCAGCAGAGACCACCTGGGAGGAATGCTGCTCACTGGCTTGCTCTAGGCGCACAATCAGCTACCTTTCTTTACACAGCCCAGGCTTGTCTGTGTAGGAATACCCTGCCCATAGTGGGATGGCCCCTCCTGTATCAATTAGCATTGAGGAAATTACTTCCACAGACATGCTTACATTACAGGCCAATCAGCCAGAAGCAATTTCTGACCTGAGGTTCCCTCTCCCCAGGTGTGGCAACTGTTGACAACTGAAGCTACCTATGAAAGTGCCCAATAGAAACTTATGCTAATCACCAAGGCATTTCTCTCAAATGGAAGCTTGTGGTCCATTCCTTCATACTATAGACAGCTCTTTGCCAGCTGGTCCACTGCCCTCTCAAAGTATATTCAATAAGTCACCTTTACAAAACTGATCTAAAGGGTAGATTCACTCACTGTTTGCCCTTGTCTTTCCTGTTACCATAGTGGGTGGCAACTGTGCAATCTCCTTTTAAATCAATAAACAATGTCCTGGAAGCCACCTCTCCCCCCTCCACCCGCACTCCAGAAACTATGTTGCATAGCAGAACTCGAGGACTTACCTGGCAAGAGTGACAGAAACAGGTACCCTGTTTAGTAAAACCCACTGGGGCTTTCTCAAAATCTGAGAACACAATGCTAATAATAACACACTTCCATCTCACTTTCTAAGTTAAATGTTTTCTACTTCTTCTGTTTCAATGAAGTTGAAAAGGGACCCAAGGGAATTATCATCTGATAAGCCCTTAATAGCACTTTTTGGATGACAGATAACTGATATCACCTTTGGCATGTAAGTCAGAAGGAACTCTAAGGATTCAGACCAAGCAACATAACATAGCATGTAACAGGCCTGGCAGAAAGGAAGAAATTCAACATAGACTCTTGAGTTTCAATCTCATTATAAGACCATTAAAAATAACAGATGCCAAAGAAATGGGAATCTGCCCAGGAATCTCATGCTGGGAGGAGAAGGCAACAGCCAGAAGGGGAACTTGTCTCCTCAAAAAGGATACACAATTTTAACAACTTGTTAGACCAGCTTACAGCATGAGACTGAAGCCCAGATAATGGGTCATCAATGAGTAGGACCACACCTATGCTGCAATTGCTTGAATGTGTACGTCCTTGTTTAAACTCTGATCTCCCATCAGCAGGACTGATGTGGGGTTCGAAGGATCTCTTTGTCCCTATTCCTTTCTCTGCCTCCCACTTTTAATTCTGTTCTTTCAGTCAGCTTACTGAGGACTGTGGCTGGACTTGTCTTGGGGTATTTGTGTATTTAAAAGTGTACTTGCTCACAAATGAATGTGCTGAATGATTGGCTGCTTTTACTGGGAAGCACCTACCACTCAACTAAATGCAGAATGGAGGCCTGATACTTCATTTAGTGTCTGTCAGTCTTCTCTGCTTTGGCCAATGGCACAAACGTCAGGCCTTGTCTTCAAGTTTCCCTACCTTGAGTCATGCTGATTTTTTTCCAGAATACACTGGCTCCAGAGAAATGCAATTCTCAAGACCCATCAGTTTCCCTCAAGCAGGAAGGAATTTCTCACTTTACAGGATCAGAGCTAAGACAATGATCAGGAAGACCACACCTGGACCAGAATTGCTTAATTGTGCATACTTCTTGCCCAGCCCCAATTCTCCCTCTCTCTAAACATAAAAAATAAAAATAAGAAAGCTCATGGGAGAGCTCATGGTGGACTCACCCAGGCCTAGATCCAGGGCTTTGAGTTGGCCCACCCAAACATTTATGCCATCTGTGAACTGCTGGAGCTTGTGAAGGGAGCAGTCCTGAAGATTCAGTGCAGTAGGATCTCCATGACACAGGGCCACAAAAGGATATCCAAGAGGAGTCCCAGTGAGGATCCAGTATTGATGGTATAGCAGAAGCCAGAGGCCTCCAACCAGACCAATGACTTGTTACAATGAACATTTGCAAGTAAAAAAGTTTGGACAAAAGGGTATACTGTGGGACACACTGTGACACATACATTCTACGACAAGATTCTTTTTGAGGGCGAGGGGATTGGGAGGTTGCAAGGTTGGAGGGTGGGTACAAAGGGACAGGGAGATGAGTAGGATTGGGGTCCATAATGTGAAATTCACAAAGAATCAACAAAAAGTTAAATAAAAATAAAAACAAAAGCTCATATCAGTAACCTGAATGTGCATTTAGGGTCTAGTAAGTCCCTTTATTCCTTTTCCCAGTATGGACATACCAAACAATTGTCTGCTTCTTACCATTGTACTACGGCTAGGATTTCCCTGCAAAAAACTCTGGAAACAGAATCAAATCAAATCTCCCATACTGCTTGCATTCCAGTAGTTTTATTTGAAAGTGATACAGTATCTTTGTCTTAAAACATCAACACAGTGTTATTACTGTTCTTCAAAATCCTGCTGAGAAATACTTGAAAATCAATCAAGGATACACAAATTTTCAATTGTTTGGCACATGATGCATAATGCTTGACCACACGGCTTAGCAAAGTTTTAAATGTTTTCCTTTGTCTTCCTGTCACTGTAAAAGATAAGAATTGCTTGCAGTGGGGCTGCGGAAGTGAAGTAATGTTTCACAATGAAAGCAGAATTGGTTGCAATTATATTCTTAAGAGCTTTAGGCTGCTAGGTATGTTGCTATGAATATTTCTACAGAGTAAAATACATTGTCATTAGAGTTTTATGATACATCCCATCTGTAGTGAGAATGTCCTCGTAGAATCATTTGTTACACTTGGATGCCAGTTTGTGACACTGTTTGCAGAGGTTATGGATTCTTTAAGAAGATTAAAGCCTGTTAGAAAGCTGTCACTGAGGGACAGGCTTTGAGGTTTTAGAGTCTTACCTTGTCCCATTTCCTGCCACCACTACCCCCACCAAACCCCCCTGAAGCCCACAGTGCACATTCTCTCTCTGGAACCATAACCAAAAATAAATGATTTCTTCTGTAAGATGTTTCCATCATGGTATTTCACCACAGCCACAGAAACGGATTTAGTACATATCAATATATACTCATGGTCTGATTTTTGTGTTTTACTGATACATAATTGTAATTGACTGGAAAGTGTCCTCAGGGCTGATCACCTCAGTGAGTGGAAACTTGCTCTAGGGAGCAGGTACAAATGTTCTCCCTTGAGCTGACAGGAAGCCGTGTCTATGCACTAGCATGCTCTCTTGTAAAAGCAAAGAGGAATTTGTTGCACACATTCCTTACACCTTATAAATCCATCACTAAGTACCACTAAGGATCCTTTTGGGGGATGGTAGGAAGAGGGAACAGCTAAGCTCTGCTCAGGGGACAAAATTTCCAAATATTTTTTTTTCCATGCAAGAATTTCTAGAATTCTTTGTCTTCTCTTTCCAAAGGAATGACATAATATTTATACAGGAGGAAACTGTGTGTGTGTGTGTGTGTGTGTGTGTGCGTGCGTATGTACTGGGTGGGGATTAGGCATTAAATGCATTTACGTACATGTATAACAAGATATTCCTACATAAATATTTGCATATTTCTATTTCTGTATGGTTTCCTCCTTTGGGGAAATATAATATAGCTAGTATGTTGTTCAAGTTATGTAGGGATCTCATCCTTGGCCTGAATGGAGGTACAGTATTAGCTGGTTCATTCCACATTCACTGAAATAGTCTCTGGAGAGAAGCTGTGTCCTCAAGATGCCTACTGGCCTTGTCCTCCATGCCTTTCTTAGGGAATCCAGAACAGCTGCAACCACTTGGGTTTACAAGCATTCCCTTGGCTGTTCAAAACCGATTTGATGACATATCTATCTTAACATGGCTATTCTAGCAAATCAGTTGTATGTTGCCTTTAATTTATTGTTGCCAAGCCTCAACCAAATGTAAATGTTTTTCCTTCAGATATATCAACCACATTGTAAAAACTGTTGTGCCACATGCTTTTTTGTTAGGGCATTTGGTAGTGATCAGGCAGGCACGGAAAAAATACAGATGTCTAAGGTTTCAGTTGTGAGTTTAGTCTAGAAGATTCTGACATCAAAGTTAAGTTTTTACCCATTTCTTTTTTTCAGGACTGTTTTGTTTTGTTTTGTTTTTAAGGCAGAGATTGAACCTAGCGGGGCTTTGTACATGTTAGATGATTGATCTTGATTTTTTATTTGATTGGGCTTTATCATCGACATGGAGACAAACCACTGGGGATGTCAGTAATGAAGTTTCTGAGCTAGGTAAATTGAGGTAGAGAGACACACCCTCCATGCAGACTGAACCATTTCCTGGGCTGAACAAACAGGTAAGAATGAGCCCCTGCTCTGTCACTCTCTGCTTCCAGACTGTGACGCCCTGTAACCAGCTGCCTTACATCCCTGCCGTTGTGCCTCCTGTCATGATAGACCCAAACAGGAAGGTGAAATGACCCATTTCTCCCTTAAAAATTGATCTATCTGGTTATGGTGTAGACTCAAAGGCAGAGAGCATCGTTTTGGGTTCCTTATTGAACAAGCTGCTCCATAACATTTTTTGATCAAATAGAGTCTAAATTGCATTCCTTGCTCTCAAGTCTTCAGTACTGGATACTACAGACCTAATATTTCTCTCTGCATTTTGGAAAGACAAGTCTGGCATGGAGTCTTTCATGCTGTAGAAATCATGCTAATTTTCTCTCAGCTTATTTTCTCTTGGTCCAGAGCAGCTAAGCATGAGTGCTCCCTTCCAACTATGCAAAGTCACAGTGTGTATCTCAGAGTTCAAACCCCACTTTCCATTATCTCTTAAAGACAATAGCTGAAGGTGAGAATATGCATTTTTACCTATATCTGATTTTGGTCCTCTGTCGGAAAGCATCAAATGGTGGCTTACTAATTCAAGAGAATAGGTAAAAAAACAAAAACAAAAACAAAAACAAAACAAACAAACAAACAAAAAAAAAACAAAAAACTAACCATTCTGTGAATGGTCTTCGCTGGAAAGAACAACAGAAGGCTTCCAATCCCTTTTGTTGACACTCCAGTGACACTCAGCCTCTTGCGTGTTGTAGACTTTTGTGCCTTTCAGCATTTAATTTCCAGTGGGGATAGAGGGCTGTGAACTGTCTCCTTTTACTTCTTGCAACTTAATCCATGGACTGCAGGATTCTAATGCCTTGAAGCAATGGGGATTGGGTCCCCTAGTGACTGACGCAGGCAGTAAGGCAGCTACACAGTGATGACAGCAGTTTATTGGCAGGAAACAGTTCAGTCTGGGACCACACGGAAGGCAGACACACTGACCACACATATCAAGCAACAAAAATAAGATTTTCTGCCAGTGTTTCGTAGGCTAAGATGAGAAGAGTGAGGGAAGGGGTGTTGTGGAAAGTGCCAAGCCGAGCTGTAGATGAGAACGTGGGAAGATCTGAGAGAAAGGAAAATCAAGAAGAGGCTTCATGCCAGCCCAGTACATGGGCTTGATCTTTTTACCTTTCACTTAAGTGGAGAAATCCTGTTGGGGGGAGTGGGAATAAGGCCAATAAAGTAGCCGTTCTGCTGTTTGAACACGGTTGGTCAGACCTGGCAAGGATGTGTCTGCCATCTGGCACCAGAGCCAGGGGAGGCAGGATATATGAAGGAAGTAAGATGAGGATGAACAAAAATAAAAGAGGGTTAGACAATGGCACAGAGACAGTGTGAATGGAGGAAGAAAGGAAAAAAGAAGATGTTGGTATAATGTTCTTATGGAATGTATGCAAATTATCCTTGTTCATTCAAATGCTAATTTCTCTACCCCATTATCTGGTTTCAATCCAGACATTGCATTGTGATGCTTATTCTAAGCATCACCTGTCTCAAGTTTGGGTAAACATGCCATCATTTGTTCTCTGTGTTGTCAATAAAACAACCAGCCATAGCTGTGCAATGGGGAGAATAGAATGGAACATCTTGGTCCAGAGGGGGAAAAGGAAAAAAGAGAGGAGGAGCAAAGAGGTCTTAGAACCATGAGGAGGGATGAACAGGACCTAAGATATGACTAAAAGCAAATATAATTGTGTGGAAGTTTAGGATGGAATAACTATTGCCCAGCATTGTGCTCTAGGTTTTTAAATAAATCCCAGCCCCTGTATGGTGATTTGGGTATACATCTGGTTTAGGGATAACTGTTGATTAACTAAAAGATAAGTCAACAATAAATATTAATAACCCACAACAAATAGAATAGTTGCTGTGCAAGGGAGATCCATGTTTGTGATGCAGTGCAGGCCTCTAAACCAAACACCAGAGCAAAACAGTGTTACATGAATTAAAAAAAAAAAAAAAAGGCAGCGAGCAACCTTATAGTACAGGGAAAGCAGGAACTCTGATCCTAGTGGCCTTGGTGGGAAACAAGTTCCATGGAAATTCAGTTTTCCAAACAACACATCCTAGAAATCTGTATGCTACTGTCTTAGGTTAAAATCAATATAAGCAAGGACACAATCCTATACAGAAAAACTACAGATTACTTATAAATATTGGTTATACCTAAAATATAATGCAGAGCACAAGATTCCTGAGAACATCCCATTACTGACTGTTTAGATTTTCTTAGAGCATGTAGAGAAGTAGATTTTAAAATGTGAATGGAGTGAGGTTTTTTTCCAGTGACAGTGCTTTCAGAACCTTTTCATTTCCTTTTGTGGACTAAAAGGTAAAAGGTCATCGCGTGTATGCTGCTGCTTTCGTGACAATCCAATAGAGGATCAGGGACCAGAATTCCATTGGCTTCAGTCTCATGGCCAGACTGAGGCATATTTTATCTTTAGGCACCTAGAAGTCAGAGTAACTATAGATTTAAAAAAAAAAAATCTCAAATCTTCTCCCTCCAAGTTCTGAGGCTTTGCAAGCACTCAGTCTTCATCCTGTCAGCCTACCACTACCACCACTTCCTCAACAAGTCCAAGCTAGCCTGATGGGGCATGAAAAGCCTCATGTAAGACAGATTCCACTGTCTCATAAGAAGACATTTTAGACCAGGCCACAGTCAGCCAACTCCAAAACATCTCAGAGAACTCGCTTAAGATCCTAACCGTTGCATAGCTAATGACAGTTTAGCTGAGACCAAAGGAGTCTCCTAGTAGACTCATGAGCAGCCCTAAACACTTTTGAAGTCATAAAGTTCCAGGCTCATTTGTCACACAGCAACAGATAAATGATAGAGACTGACCCAAACCAGAGGCTCACCTGTGCATTCATACTGTAGACCTTTCCCGTAATAGCCCTTCTCGCAGATGCATTCAAATTGACCTGTGTGGGTCCCACATTTGCAGCTGGCCATTTGGTCACAGCAGTCTTTTCCAGCTTCACAGAGATAAGAGCAGTGGGCCATATCCTCTTGGATGAAACTCCCAGAAGGTAGATCTACCAAGAATATAAAATGTAAGGCAATTTTTAAAGCTAACAGTTGATTGCTACATTCTCCAGTCATTATAAATCGAGAGCAAACTGGAGAAAAAAAAGCTCCTCTGGTCTGTCTGATTTCCCACTGTTCCCTCACCTCCACCCCCTCAGGGTGTTAGCTTTGTCCAATTCAGTTATTTCAGTCTGGGACTTCATTCTCCGTGCTGCAGGCCACACAGGGTCAGGCAGAAATGAAGCACAGCAGAATGGAATCTCCAGATGTAGCGTGTTATGAACACACTTGGTCCTTCAGGTCATCCCCCTGGCTTCCAACAGCAGCATTCCCTGACCTCCGTATGAGTTCAGGCAGCCGTAGCCAGACTTTGCAGATCCTGTCCAATTTAGAAATAAAACCACCATCCTGACTACTTCTTAAGGGTTCTGGCTGTAGTCATCTGATTCAAGAACATCACCATGTAAGTTAAGTAACACAACCATAATCCAGTCTGATTCTCAGTTTTACGTGCAGGAACACATGTTATGTAGAGAGACCATTCTGAGTATTTGAGACAGGAGCTGGAACAAAGCATGCCAGGAATCCCCGAGCAGAGCCATTTAGGCACTGGCTTAAGGTTTGGTTAAGGTTGCAAGTGCCTAACACTGGGTGGACAGCCTAGAATGGAGCAAGGGATTAGAGTACATCTCCAGCTGAAGATGTTGCAAGATCTTAGCTTGAATTCCAGTGCTAGGCTCAGGCTGCTAAGTCCAGATGTAGGGATGGGCCCCTAGAAAGAATGCAAGCAGGTGACTGCTGGCAAGGCAGACAGTCTGCAGATGAAGATCTGGGAAGGAGATGAGACATGGCCTCAAATGGGAAACATCTGACCTCATGTGTTAAGTATGTATGGCAACTAGATACAAAAATTAGGGGGAGACTCAGCCTCAGGGAAAGAGATCAGCAAAACCAGGCACCATATTAAACCTGCAGCCTGGAGACTGTGCTATGGGTGAAAGGTTTGCACAGAGGTCCCTGGGAGTTAGTTCTGAAAAACTGGACTGGAGGTTTTTTGGCAAAAGAGAACCTTAGGGAACAAGAAAAGCCCGGCTACCAAAGCTGGTATGGTAACATTTGGTCCCTGGAGAGGAGTAAGTGGGAGGTTTTGTAAATGGAAATCTATTCTGCAGTCTGAGACTACCAAGA
Organism: Meriones unguiculatus; assembly: GCF_030254825.1. Classification (NCBI taxonomy): domain Eukaryota; kingdom Metazoa; phylum Chordata; class Mammalia; order Rodentia; family Muridae; genus Meriones; species Meriones unguiculatus. The sequence continues at coordinate 48,254,437 of NC_083351.1, forward strand.
GTGTTCGGAAATATGGACAGTTTGGAGGCTGAAAGTAGGTTCATCCAAATTGAAAAAGACGAAGGACAGAGTATCAGGCTCACCTTTGATAGCATTATATCTTTCCAGTAAAAGCAGAGCATCAGAGAAACAATCGGACTAGCAATTCATTTGCTACAGCATCATAACACCCATAACTTCATACTCTCATTTAGTCACACCCACTATCCCCAACTGTAACCTCCCTGCTTTCTCACATAGCATGTCTCTAAGAAAGGAGAAACAAAGGAACTGCCAGTTACATCTGACCATGTACTACACACTGGAGGCTGGCTGAGATGTAGAGATTTCATCCTTTTGAAAAAATGGTGGTACATATTGTTACATAATTCCTATTTTGAAAGAGAAGATTGAAACCCATACTTGACCGCCTGAAGCAATTAGTAACAAATGACCCATTGCCACTTATATTTAATAAGTAATTAATAGCAAGAAAAACAGTTATTTGAGACTTTACATATGTCAGCAGTAGTTTTCTTTTTTATTTCATTTACTTAGTGAGTATATGTGGGTATACGTTGGTTTCCTCTTTTCACCATGTGGATTCTGGCGATCAAACTCAGGTTTTTGGTCTTATCAGCAAGCACCTTTTACCCGGTGATCCATCTTGCAGGCCCCATCAGTAAATTTTTAATTGCTTTTTATCCTTAGCCTACTTTACTCCCGTAACAAGCTTGTGAAGTAAGGACTACTCTCATTCTCTGTCCCACTGACCAGAAACCCAAGAAGTGTTAGATAATAGATAATTTGCCCCCAAGTCACTTACTGAATAGAGATTAAAACCAGAAACAAAATCCAAGAATTTTGAATTTTCATGGCTTAGCGTTTAAAAATTAAACTTCAGTTGTAGGCCTAGGATTTAAATCTAAGCCTGGTTTTCTCCCCAGACTCACCCAACTACCCTGCTCCAATAAGCTTAGCTAGCATCTCCTTCTCCAACCCCCTGAAAGTCCAATCTTTTTTCTAGAGCCACAGCAATGGCTTCATAGTCCAATCCAAACTCTTCTCTTGAAATTCCACTAGGGCTAACCTGGTTTCTTTGAGTCTCACAGAGTGCTTCAAATCTATTGCTATGATTCCCTCCTTATGTTGAATTTTTTACTTGAGTACCTGCCAGCATCATTCCCAGTTTGGCACATGGCTAAATATCCTGTCGACACCTCACAATCTGCCTGCATTCTTTTCTCCAGGTTCATATTACAACAGGCAAGTTCATTTTACAGAACTGCCCCGATAAACAGCCTTAAACAGGCCACATCTAGGCCTCCGGTGAAGGCATCTGTTAATTTTTCTCCCCTTTCAGGGCTGATGCCCTTACAACAAAAGCTTTTTATCTCTGAGTTGTCAGGGAAGAAGTATGTGTCAAGCCTCCTATCTTCCTGTATATTTCTGGAAACGTTCTGGCGAGATTCGATGCTCGCGGCTCAGAATGTTTACTTCATCTGTCCAGATAGCTGTAAATGCGATCTCAGTCAAGGCTTCCCGCTCACTGTGTGGCCTCCAAACACACCTCAATTCATCCCATGGATCTAGGTGGGAACACATGGACATTCTAGGAAAAATGCATTGCAGCTGTGAAGAAACAAAGCAAAAACAAGGTTGCTGCCAGGCCAGCATGCCATCTCCAGGCAGTTTGGAGTATCTCATGACACCCAAAGCACTCACAAGCGTCATGCTCCGCCAAGAGCTGTATGAGAGTCTGAAATCACTCTTCAGTGAGGTTCATTGAACAAGAGAAAGAAAAAATCAAAACTCTGTTAGCTTCCATTACCTTCGTGCAATGCCCTGCGAGCTAAAGCCTCAAATTCCTCAAAACTGTGGAGCAGGTAGCAGTGTTCTTCCTTCGGGGAGGAAGCCATGTCGTTCAGTTCCCGGATGTTCCCCTGCCAAATCCCGAAAGTGAAGATCTCCACTCCAAAGTCCCTCAGCGATGCTGCAACGGGTCTGGGGTCTCCACCATTGGAATAGCCATCAGTGATGAGAAATATGACTTTGGTGGAATTTTCTCTAGAGTGTCGAAGGATTTGCTGTAAAGACAAAGGGAAGATCCGAGTATGAGCGGCATCAGCTTCTCTGCTTCGTCTCCTGGCTAAGGCAGTACCTGAGGTGAGAGAAAGGCGGAAATAGGCACAGACTGAGATCTGCAATGCCTTTACAGATGCACGATGAGCCTCAAAACCACTTAAAACGTGTCATGAGCATCCTCACTGTTACAACCACGACACTGTCACCCTCATTTTCATTGATCTTGCCAATGAAGAACAAGGATTTACACAATGACTTTGATTCAGTAATGACCACTTTCTGTGAAACTAATCTATCCACTCTCCAGGCGTGGGAACATGAACCAGTAGTGAGTTTTATGCTTCTACATTGCATCTCTCTTGGTATTTCTAAACCACCACCTAGAAAAAAAATCATCAGAACCTATCTTTTCTGGTGTTTATGATGCTGACCTTCTTCCTATATTTGTTTTTCCACTACTACTTCAAAAATGTAGAAGTGATCCAATACTTCATTTTTTTTTTTTTTTTGGACCACCCAGGATTGGCATAAAATCAGCAGGTTTTGGCAGTATCCATGAGAAAACATGGATCCACTACGCTTGACATTTGAGCTTTATTGTTTTAGGACAGGTTATTTTGTTTTACAATGTGTGTAATTCCTCCACTGTGAACAGAAGCCGAGATGATGCTTAGAAGACTCAGGGATGCTTTACAATACCAGACCTCAGAGGCACAAGAACTCCAGGTATGAATCTGGCATTGTTATCCAATTTCTGTTGTGGCTTTTCACTATAATTGCATGGGAAAGGCAAGGAAGTGGCAAGATACATTTTCTAGCAAGTTCTTAGAAGGTAACATGGTCTATTAAACAGTAATTGAAGAGCCACTACCTGTTTTCCAGAAGGCTGGGCAGGATAGCAACAATTATACCCTACCTTTTGTCAAAATCAAAATAAGATATGATTTGAAAGATAAGTTCAATTCCACTTACTTTAGGGAGTAGACTCACAAGCCAATTTACTTCAGATTCTAAGACTGATACCTATATAGAGGAAAGTCTATCATCATCTACTCAACAGATGCTACTTATAATTGAATTATTCTTACCTAAACTTTGCTATTGTGAGCTGCAACTAAAGCTGCCAAATCTGACTTTAAAGAAAATCAAACTGAAAATGATTTTAGAAACCATCTAGAAAGCCAGAAGTTTGAGAAGAGGTGTTTAAGTATGTTGCCACACTTCAAAAATCCAGTGCAATACAGCAAGTTAGATCAAATGGGAGCCCCAAAAGTCAGATACAGAAGGCTTGTGTGTGTGTGTGACTGTGTCAGGACAGCATGTACAGTGTTAACAGAGACATCTCAAACACATGCCAGGGCCTCAATCAACAGCCTTCAATGTCTTGGTTTTTACAGTTTAAAAGCTGTCTACTTGATGATGGACAAGATGTCTGGGATGACTTCATGACACTAGTGAGGCTTTTCTAATCCCAAGACAAGAGCCTCTGGGGAGAAGGGGAGGGAAAAGAGGAGAGAAAGGAGATGTTATAAGCTTGTTGAGATTCTGAAGTCTGTACTAATCTGTTTACATACCCAATTGAGTCACAGAGATGACAGATACACAATTCTTGAGGTACTGGGAGTCAGAGCCCCCCCTTTTTTGCATTTGGATATTCAGGATGGTGGTATGACCATGAAAGAGGCCATTGTACAACTCAGAAAATGCAAGTGCAGAGAGCTGAGGAGTGAATTCAGGCAGCTTTGCAAAAGGAAAGACAAGGAGGAATTCTAAACATGTCTCGGTGTTGAAAAGTGAAGTACTGGAAACCTCTACTTTTTGATTTTGTTGGATGACCATAGATGGCTAGCCTTGTTTCCTCATCAGGTTGAAATTTGTCTCTATGAAAAAGTTCTGGACTGGGAGTAGAACACATGCCTAACCTGACCCACACCTGGGCTTCATCCCCAATACACTACTAAAGAAATGATGTCCACAAAATATTCATTCCACTCAGCATTAGGAAGATAGAGTTTTCAAAACCATCACCAGGCCATAGGAAGATGTTTTGTCTTAACACACAGCATCTTATCCCAGTAGGACCTCATGATACCTTGGGAGCTGAGTGGAGAATGTCAGTTGGACCTCTGTATCTCCACACATTTACAGGATGAAAGATGAAGTGTGAGTGACTTTGCAGCACAGCTCGAAGGTGTTAAGACGAGCAGGCCTTGCATCTCAAGGCTAAGGACATTCCAGTCAGAAGTGTAGTTTTCTCTCAGTGCGCTCCACTGGAGGTAGGCTGTTTAAGTTCCTTTATATCTTGAGTCTAGAGAAGACAATCAAAACCTGTCAAGAACGAGCAGCTCTTCCTTTGCTCAGCAGAGCCTTCTACACTCCTGCCTCTTTCCCATCCCAAACCCACTCAAATATTCTTCTGTGATTTACACCAACATTTTTATTTTAAAAATTTTAAAACTCACATTGAATTTTGGTTTTACTTTGGAGTATAGTAAAGACACCTTCATTTTTATTCAGCTGGACAAACCTTTCCATTGCTTCATTCACTAATCGATTCTCTCCTTTCTGTCATATTCTTCTGTCTGTTTGCTCTTGGTTAATACCACACAGTTTAGGGTGCTATTGCTTTATATTCCTTTTTTACATAATTGGTAAGGGCATTTTAACCATCTATTTTTCTTATTTAAACTATTTGTGGTTAGACCTAAATGTCTACTTTGCCAGTTGAACTTGAGAGTCAGCTCATGAAATTCTTTTGTAAATTATTTCTAACTGTTTGACCCAGTAATTTCACTTCTAGGAATCCATCCCAAACACACACACACACACACACACACACACACACACACACACATACAAACACATACACACACAGAGAGAAAGAGAGAGAGAGAGAGAACAGACCAGCCCTAGTAGAAATGAACTAGCTGCAATCTCTAAATACCATTACCCACTAGAAGGAGCCAGAAATTTATGAAGAAAATATTTGATTTCAGTCCAAGAGTAGGAAATGTACAGTGCGGGCTGAGGTATCTTCTCAACACAATCAAGGAAGCCTAAAGGCGAGCAAAGACAAGCCAAAGAAACCAAGGTCAGCTGGAAAGCCCCTTCAGCATGCCAAATAAAGGGAAGCTTCAGTATTAATAAAGATGAGAAACTGAATACACTTAAGTGCCTCAAGTTTAATTTGTGTGTGTGTTTACATTTGTAGAATATATACATGGAAATGGAGAAAATTCTACAAGCATAAACAATAATTGGATTGGACTAAAACACCCATACAAACACATATATTACTCAGTATTATTTCTGGAGGAAGAGTTCAATTATCTATTCAGAATGTCTCGAGGCAATTTGTTTGTAACATTCTATTTTTCCATGTTAGGAAGGAAAACTTTAGTTCTAGCTCTCCAGGATGCAGCCATCTTTGCTCTTCACTGTGAGATAGTGACTCTTTCTAGTTTGATTTAGAAGCTGTAATCACATCTCCAGAGATACTCCACTTTGCTCATTGTCATTTTGAATGGCCAGTGATAAGGTCATGGCAGCTAACTGTAAGCAAGACACTGAAAACGAGAAATAATAGTGTAAAGGGAAAAAGAGAAAAAAGTAAATTTCTTTTCCATTATGGCACTCTTGACAACACGTAGTGAAAAGCATGTACTCATAAGTGTTTGTTCCATAAATGGAGTGGGTAAACTCTGGCATGCTGGAATGAGTTGGTCTTGAGTAAGCAGTAGTAATGAGCAATGAGCGTGTGCACTATTTATACAAAATATTCTAGGAGGAACTGGAGAGAGGTAAGAGAGGGTAGATGTGATCAATAAATGTATAAATGTATGACTCTTTCAAAGAATAAAAATACTATTTAAAATAAAATAATATTTAATTTTTCGTGTGCCTTCTGCAATAAACCAATCCTTTCCTAGAGCGTTAGCCCCAGCTCACTCCAGTCTTTCCTGCCCATTGGCGTGGCCTTCAGCATATCCTTCCCACAGTTACTGCTCACCCGCAACATGGTTTAAGCTGGGTGGGAGGCAGAGAGATGGCTCAGTGGTTAAGAGCACCTGTCACTATTGCAGAGGACCTAGGTTTAGCTCTCAGCACCCACATGGTAGCTAAAACCACCAATAATTCCAGGGAACCTGATGCCCTCTTTTGACCTGTATGGGCACCAGACACATTCAGGTCAAATACTTGTATATACAAATAATAAACAAATAAATAAATCTAAGAAAGAAAACCTATTTTAAGCTGTGATTCTCTTATTTTCTCTTTGTAGAGACAGTGGTGAGTATTTCTGGGAGTCATGGGATTTGTTGGCAAGTCAATACATGAAGCTGAAGATAACAAGAATAATGGCAGGACTTGTGGTCCAGGCAAAAAGTTACACAAGATCAGGGTTTGGAATGTGTTTTAAAGATGGATGAGGATGGATACATGGGTGCATAATGAAAATAATTTACAGCTCTCCCAATCTTTGTGCCTCATCATGCTTGAATAAAAACACAATTCAATAAAACATTTTTCATAACAAGACTTCAGAGTCAAATGGGTCTGTGGTATTGTCTGTGGAATGTGGTAGAAGTTTGGCATTTTTCTTCTGTGTTTCTGAAATAGTTTACATCATCTGCTACAGATATTTTTTTTTTTTTTTTTGTCCAGAATACTGAACAAGACAAAGGATTTACTGCCAAAGAATAACTAGAGATGGACTCTGTGTAATGAAAGGTTATCGCCATCTGCATTGTATCAAGCCTCTGATTTGCTTGTATAAATAACTGGAAGGAAAATAGGCTTCGAGTCCAGCAACAGTCATCAGAATGACAAAAATGCAGGATTGTGCAATTCAGGTTTAACAAGGGAAATCCATCACCATTACACCAAGACGGCACCCCCCCCACTCCACCCATACCCAAAGCATTTTTTTTTTTTTTTTGGTAATTCAAAAAAAACTGCTGCAAAAACCAAAGTGCAACTACCCGCTACAGCCAGCCTGCCCTAAGGATTTCAACCAGCGAAGCTCATCCATCACTCTTTAATGAACTTCATACAGTGGACAAATCCACCCTGTGACTGTGTCTGAGTACCTCTTTGCCATGGAGCAGGAGATTAGTAAATTAAGTCATAGTTTCAATCTGACTTCCACACAGTGCAGAACTGGAGAATATATACATTAAACGGGGGTTCTATAAATATAAACAATAACTGGAATGGGCTGAAACACCCATGTGAATGCGTGTATTATTTATTACTATTTCTGAGGAAAAGCCCAATTATCTGTTTAGAATAGCATGAGGCAACTTGTTGGAAAACATTAAGCAGAAACGAAGCACTGTAAGTTATGAGGAAGGCTTTCCTCACTTCCACACCTCAACTTTCTTCATGTTTCAGGTGTTATTTGGTTACTATTTTCATTTTATATTGTCTAATATTCTTTGGCGCAGGGATTTTTTCTTTATGGATATTCTGAAGTTTATAGGAAAGTTTCTCTGTTTATTCACCATCCCCTGGATGTCGATGTCACTCATTCTAGTCTTTTTTTGTTTTTGGTTTCATTTTGATCTCATCCTAATGCCTTCTGGATCCAGCAGGAGCATCTCAGTCTTTAATTGCATATTCTTGTTGTTGGGTTTTTGCTTGCTTTTTTAATGGTATTATTTTCTTCCCTTCTACCTCTCATTAAGAATTTTATATATACCCTTCTCCATTGCTGGTGGGAGTGTAAACTTGTACAACCACTTTGGAAATCAATCTGGAGCTTTCTCAGACAATTAGGACTAGTGCTTTCTCAAGATCCAGTTATACTACTCCTAGGCATATATCCAAAATATGCTCAAGTACACACAGGACATTTGTTCAACCATGTTTGTAGCAGCTTTATTTGTAATAGCCAGAAGCTGGAAACAACCCAGATGTCCCTCAATGGAGGAATGGATACATAAATTGTGGTACATTTACACAATGGAATACTACTCAGCAATTAAAAACAAGGAAATCATGAAATTTGCAGGCAAATGGTGGAAACTAGAAAAGATCATCCCGAGTGAGGTATCCCAGAGGCAGAAAGACACACATGGCATATACTCATTTATATGTGGATACTAGACCTATAAGATAGGATAAACATACTAAAATCTGTACACCTAAAAAAGATAAACATGAAAGAGGACCCAGGGTAAGATGATCAATCCTCACTTAGAAAGACAAATGGGATGGACATTGGATGTAGGAGAAAACAAGTAACAAGACAGGAGCCTACAGCACAGGGCCTCTGAAAGACTCTACCAGCAGTGTTTCAAAGCAGATATTAAGACTCATTACCAAACCTTCGGGAGAGTGCAGGGAATCATATGAAAGAAGGGGGAGTTAGTAAGACCTGGAGAGAACAGAAGCTCCACAAGGACCAAATATATCTGGGCACAGGGCCTTGTCTGAGACTGATTCTCCAACTAAGAACCATGCATGGAGATAACCTAGAAGCCCTGCTCAGACGTAGCCCATGGCAGCTTAGTATCCAAGTGGGTTCCCTAGTAAGGGGAACAGGGACTGTCTCTGGCATGAACTCTGTGGCTAGCTCTTTGACCTCCCCACCCACTGTGGGAGGAGCAGCCTAGCTACAGAGGAGGCCACAGAGGAGGACATTGCAGACAGTCCTCGTGAGATCTCATAAGCTAGGGTCAGATGAAAGAGGAGGAAGTCCTCCCCTATCAGTGGACTTAGAGAGGGGCAGGGAGGAGAGGAGGGAAGGTGTAGGGGGAATGAGGGAGGGGGCTACAGCTAGGATACAAAGTAAATAAACTGTAATTAATATAAAAAATAAAAATTTTATTTAAAAAGAATATATATTATATACACACATATATGGAATTCTCAAAGAATAAATTTTTAAAATTGTAAAAGAATTGAGATTAGAATTGCTCTTTATCTTTCTAGCTACAACATTCCTTTATCTTACTCAGTTCTTTTTCAGTTTCAGCCAGTTTTGTCTCAATTTCAGTTGTCTATCAGTTTTTCTCCTTTCTGAATCTGTTTTTTATTTATTTAAGGGCATACAAAAAGTGCATGCTAGGATTTAGTTATTTTTTCATAGTGAATTCTTGTATTTTATCTACTTTTGCACTTCATCTTTTTAATATTATCAGAGAGTAATCAAAGAAATCAGAGAGAGCTAAGGGCCTGTCTCTCTTGTTTTGCTTACCCATGAACAAAGGCTTGTGTCTAGTTAAAGCATTTTCCAGAAGAAGAAGAAGAAGAAGAAGAAGAAGAAGAAGAAGAAGAAGAAGAAGAAGAAGAAGAAGAAGAAGAAGAATCAGGTAGAAGTAAGTGCTTAGAGTCCATGGCTGTCAATGTTCCTATCTATTATTATTATTTTTCTTATCATTATTATTAAAATAAGCTGATAACTGACCCAAGTGATCAGTAAAGAGAATCATAAATAAGCTACCTATTGTATTTGCTTGAAAGCAGATGAGTATACACCATGTAATATAATATGTATATATGTATATATACATATGTATACATGTATGTGTATACATACATATGCATAGGTAGTATAATATGTAACATAATACTAAGAAACCCCCCAAATTCAAAAGGTTAATGAATTTTTTTTTGCTTTTTCAATAAATAAAACAGTATGAATAAAATTATATCACTGTATAATCTTAATTTTTTAGGATGTTTGTTTGTTGACTGGGGGCAGACATATGCCATGGTACATATGTGGAGGTTGAAGAACAACTTGTAAGGATGGTTGTCTTCTACACATGGAACACGGAGATTGAACTCAAGTCATCAGATGTGGTGGTGAGCATCTTTACTTGCTGAGCATCTCACCAACCCTAAATTATTTATCTTGAGACAAAAGTGGAAACCGTGGCCAACTGTAAGATTCCAAGTAATAAGGAATAAATCAATTATTCATTTTTTCACCATTAGTTAAGATTCCTTTGAAAAATCTAGCTAAGACACTAAGACACATCATTAGAAAGTGCTGCTCTGGAGCTGGTGAGATGGTTCAGAGGTTAAGAACACTGCTGTTCCAGAGGTCCTGAGTTCAGTCTCCAGCAAGAACATATTGGCTCATGATCTGATGTCCTTGTCTGGTGTGTAAGTGTACATTCAGACAGAGCACTCCTACATTGGATGGAGAGTTGGCTCAGCAGTTAAGAGCACTGGCTGCTCTTCCAGAGGTCCTGAGTTCAATTCCCAGCAACCACATGGTGGCTCACAGACATCTGATTTCCTCTTCTGGTATGCATGAAAACAGAGTGTTGATATACATAAAATAAATAAATAAATATTAAAAAATACATAGTAAATAATTTTTAAAGTACTGTTTTGTTTTGTTACTACTCTGACCTCTCTCCTCTCTCATATATATAAATGATATATGATGTGTGTGTGTGTGTATTAGAAAGCAAGGAACAAACTGTAAAACATACACATCATGTTTATCAAACAAGTTTTAGTACCTTTAAAAGATAAAGAAGCCAGGTACAGTGGTGTACGCACACCTGTAATACCAGCAGTTTGGGAGGCAGGTGGAGGATCTCTGTGCCAGCCTAGTCTAAGGAGTGAGTTCCAGAACAGCCAAGGCTACACAAAGAAACCCTGACTCAAAAAAAAAAAACAAGAAAAAATAAAGAAATCGTTTAGTTACAGATATATCACTAAAGAAAGAAAAATAAAAAGAAACCAAGTGTGTGTTTTGACCAAGCCAAACAAAGGAAATGAAAGAAAGGAAAAAAAGGAAGGAAGGAATGAAGAGATGGAAGGAGGGAGAGAAGAGAAAAAAGGACAAATAAGCTATTGATACAATATACAAAAATATTTAGTTTTACAAATGCCAAGGTGTAGTAGGTTAAATAATAATGAAAATGTTTTTTTTTTGGCTTCTTATATGGTTATGGTTGTTTAAATATTTTTAAGTTATTAAACATGTGAAGAAGCAGAGACTACTAGGAAAGGCCAGTCACCTGTAACATTTGGAGTGTGATCTGAGAAAGTTACCAAAGTCTTAAATTTTTCCCATAATTTGACATTAAATTCTATATTTATGAATATCATAAGGAAATAGCCATGGGCACACACATACACAAATAATAAAAAGCTTTATATCCCAGAGTAGTTAGAAATAATTAAATAAACCATAAAATTCCCACAGCAGAATTCAATTTAAATAAATACAAGGCAATCACATAACACCATTGCCATGAATGGGCACTGAAGTGTGACTGTCCTGTATGTGTATAAATAGATGTGTGTAAACATGTTTGAGTATGATTGACAGCACCCACATTAAAAAATCAGCTCTCTCCTAATAGTGTATTTAGGAGATTTTTATTTGCTTTTACCACACAGAGCTGTATCATTTTTCATATTTTTCTCCTTTTCCCCCTCTCTGTGCTTTCCTGAGAGGTGTCTTTGAGTCTCACCTCAATGTTTCCTAAGACTACCTCAAATTAAAAGTTTCGATTCCCCCATGTGGCGTTCTAGTGGCCTGGTGGGACTCTGCCTGAATTATGAACAAATAAAGATTCCACCCCCTGCTCTCTATACCTCAGATATGGCCCCATATCCTTTGCTCTCCAAGAGTAACATCCCAGAGTAATTTATAAGGCCCTTGTCTTGTTCTAGCACTGTTGGTCGCCACCCAAACCGACGCAACTCACCCCACACCTACCTTTGAGCTTTACTGTCCCAGCCTTGCTTTGGTGCCTATTTAAGCACCTATAGAGGAAGAAATTCTCTCAAAGATGTTTTCTGACGTGCCATTGAGGTTATTTTTCTGAAATCTCACTGCAACCATGTTTCTAAACTTTCAGTATTGTCGATCTGTCAGCAAAGTGAAACCCCAGATTTTTCTCAGGTTCTTTTACTATCTAGCTCTAAATAATCCTTCCAGCTGCTTCCTTTCCCATATTTCTGTCTCTTTTCTAGTTCACCATGCCACCTCCTCAATCTGGCTAAGCTTTCATACTCCTGTTAGGGATTTAGGAATGAACAATATTTTCTTATTGTTTGTACTGCCTGAAATTTCTTCAGTCCTCTTTTTCATTTCCAACGTGCCCTTCACCTTTTACTAGTCTACCAGAGCTGAGGTCTAAGTTCATCTCATAGAAACTTCTTCCAGTTCTTCTGCCACAAAATAAAATACTTGTCCATCTCTCATCATTTTACTCCACTGAATTAAAATTAATACTTTTATGTCTGGCTTTATCCCAAAGTAGACTGCCAAGAATTATATGACAAATAAATCTTACATTGTTATTCTGTTGGTGACTAGGAGCCAGGCATGGTAACATATGCCTATAGTCCAGAGTGGAGGCAGAAGAATCATGAGTTCAAATCCAGCCAGGGATACATGAAACTTTGTCTTCAGACTAACAAGAAAAATTTTCAAATAAATGAACAAATATATGCTATAAATTTTGTTACTGTATTTCAACATGCAGCATAAAATGATAAACCCAAGACCGAAACCTGTCAGAATAAGGCTTGTTGTGCCCCTCTGTACAGAAAAATTGACAAATATAATCTCTAGGCTCATTTCAGAACATCCTTCTTGAGTCTCTATAATACAGGAACTGCACAGTTCTATGAGAGAAAAGAACACTAAATCTGTCAAAAATGCCAGAAGTAAAAGTGGAGTTTTTTTTTTTTTTTAACAGCAGCATAGCTTTTTCATTAATGTTATGATTTCAAACAAATCATTTTTAGTATGTCTTGCTTATTATATTTACTCAACCTTCATAGACTGAAATTCTAGAAAGGGAAAAAATGTTGGTTCGGGGAGTCTTTAAGGCTATTTGTGACCGTCTAGCCAAATCACAGAGGAAACAGAGGGCCAGAGGAGAACTTGATCTCAGATTTACGGGTCCAGAGTTCATCCACCTACATACATGCCTTAGTTATTAGAAAAGGACACACATCAGTTTGAAATGGACCCATGGGGACAGTACATCAAATTGGAAAATGGTGTGCACAAGAGAAGAAGAGTAGCAGACATAATCCAGACTATAAAACACAGACCAGATTCTTAAGGACCAAACAATTTCCTCCTCAGCCAACCTCTAATGTCCATTCCTATGTGTGGAAACACAGAGGTCCAGCAAATCTGAACAGTAAAAGCAGAGTGATCAGTTCCCAAGAATGGCGTTCTATATGAGCGGACTGCCCATTTACCTGTAGATAGGTGTCAAATCAAACTCCGTTATTAATGCTATGAAGAACTTCACAAGACAGTTACAGTCCTGCTGCCAGGGTGGCTCAGTGAGGAAAGGCGCTTGCTGCCAAGTCTGATGACCCGAGTTTAATCCCACAAGGTTTCACATGGTGGAAGGAAAGAAGCTGCTCCTATAGGTTATCCCCTGACCTCCACACAGTACCACGGCACCCACACACATGCTACCACACATATACGCACACACGCATACACATACACACATACACACAGAGTCACTCAATAAAATATAATAAAATAATTACAATTGATATATTAAATGTCTATACAGTATTACCAAGTAGCAAAGTAGCATTTAGTACTCAAAACCATTTATGAAGAATTCATTCATGTGCTTCACACGGAAAGATAAAAGGACAAAGACAATCTCAAGTGCTACAAATATCATTGGAAACTGCCAATACATTTATAATTTTGCAAGTAGATTCAACAAAGAGTAGAAGAATGCTGACTTAATATGACAAACAAAACTATCATAAACCTAATTGCCAAAATAATGCTTGAGGCACCCTTATTAAATTCAAGAGGCAAAAGTCTCCATTATTGATAGATGAAAATACTAGTTAATACTAGGGCAAGAAACAGAGGTAAATCAAGTAATAAAAAGATTATATGTTTGATGAAAGGAAATCAAAATAAAGAAATAGTGAGAGAAGCTGAGAAATAAGCTTCTTAAGAATTTTGTCATAAAATGTTATAGTAACAAATGAGGATGAGTAGATTTGGAAACTCAGTCATAGGCTGGGCATGAGCTCAGCAGAAAAACACTATCTAGTACATGTCTGTCACACCCTGGGTTCCATCCTGGCACCATAACACAAAAGTTACCCTCTAAAAACTTTGATCATTGTTACGTCCACATGATAACATATACATAAAACATGTTATTTAGAAGAAGTTATTCTTGTATAGGAAAATCTTCATTATCCTACTTCAGAAGAAATTGGGAAGTATTTTCCTATAAATTACACATAAGTGTCAATGAATTCACACAAATATAAACAAGGATAAGAGTAAAAACTGCAACAGGTGCGTTTTCTTGCTTCATATAAAACTACTAATAGTGACATTACTTTCCTAAGACACAGGTTGCATTTTCACACATGTATAAGTACCTTCCGATCACATGCACTTTAAAAATCAAACAATTTCAAAGGACCCTTTAACAGTACTTGGTGTTCCATAAGGTTTGCCTTAAACAAAGTGGGAGATTTACTGGGAGCCTATACATTTTTCTAAATGCAAGGCGAGGGAGAAAAGATGAACTCCAGAAAAGACTGGAGAAAGGTACAAGAGGTCTCTAGGAATGGAGGTGACTGCTCCCTTCAGTCTTGCACCTGCTTCCTATTTCTGGAGCAACATAGCATGTTGTCTTTTCCTCTCCACAGGGCCATACTCACTTTCCTTACATCGGTGGGATTCCTGTGTCCTCTGTTCCAATTCTATTCCCTAATTACTGGTTTTAAAAACAAAATGAAAACCAACAAAACAAAAGTTTATTCTCCCTGGTCTCCTCATACCTCAGTCCAAATTGCTAGGAGGAAAGCCATAAGGAGCCACCTCAACTTCGGAGAGACTGATAAAGCCAGAAAAAGGCAACCTCCGATGGGTGGTCAAGAGGAGAAGAGAGTGGTGGCGATTCACAGTGAAAGATGTCGTTGCTTGACAGGCACTGAAAATAAAAGTCCAGCATAAGAAATAACTTAATGGTATACTTAGATGTTTCCAGTAAAGAAAATGATACAGAAATTGTTGATGCCCCAGGTCCCGCCTCTGAGAAAAAGGTATCAGACGGGTCTGATGCTCTTTGGGTGGATGACACCTAAATGAACATCAGTACAAAGTCCCAATCTATTTCTAATATCAGAGATCAGACCTCTACTCTTGCCTGATGCGTCTAAAACAAAAAGGGGGAACTGTAGAGAGCTGCGGAATGCCGCGCCTTAAAGATGGAGCTGGTTTCCGCCTTCCACCTTCCCGATGGTGAGTGCTCTCTGTCACAAACAACTCCACATTTGGCTAAGGCTGAGGATCTGGCTTGCTTCCATGTATGTGGATCTATCTGCATTGCCCACGTGGCACACTGGGGTTGGCTACCCAGAGGCTATTTAAGCTGTGGGCTGGCTTTCCCCAGGGTCAGATGATTGTTCAAGGTTCTTGAATAAACTGCATTGAAAAAAAAAAAAAAGAAAGTACCTGAGATTTTCACAGAAGCTCAGTACAGTAAAAAAAAAAAAAATAAAAAAAAAAAAATTTATAAGGTCAACTCTCCTTCCAAATGACCACCAGATACTGGGTTACATTGTGTGGAAGTTGGGAAAACTCAAGGGTAGGAATATTTTTGAAAAAATATAAAATATTATTTATGATCCAGTCTTTAGGAAAGAAATGATGTATTTTTTATGAGATATTTTGATAATCAGGAAAGCATCAGCAGGTGTTTTGGATGTATGGAAGATGTGTGAAATCTCATTGTCCAATCGAAAATATTTGGGCTTGAACAGTACTAACCTGCAATACTCAGAAAGCCAGAGAGATTTCAAAGCCAGATCTGGGAAGAAATGGAATGCTCAGAGGGGTGAGGGCTGAAGGGAGGCTTTTAAGTTCATGAACTTACGATGTACTTTATTTGTTATAGTTACGTAAATTTATTTTTAAAAACACATTTAATTTGTGACATTTATTAGCATTCCAAGTAAATGATATTTGGAAGTTTGCTGTATTTTTCTTTTCTTTTTTAATACTTGTTTGTACAAATAATCACATTAACTAAACATGGGGCAAAGCACTGTGTTTCTATCTTTAAAAAGAAGAACTTAAACCCCAAATGATTTAAGGTTGAATTTTGTTCATAGATTAAATGCTGCATATAAGAGCAGGATCCTTAAGCTGAAATGATATATAAAATGCTACAAAATAGAGATGTTTTAGTTCCAAGTTGATGTCATGAGTGAAAAATTGCAACAATGACTTCTGTCCACGAGAAAAATCATTAGTACTCTTCAGGCTCTGTGTACATGAAATTTAGATAAATTTCATGCTTAGACTTAAGTCCCATCTCCAAGATATCACACCACGAATATACAAATATTCCAAAAATAAAAATAAATTCTGAAGTCCCAAATATTCCTGGTCCTACTCAAACAGTGCCTGCCTGTAAATTATCAGTCAGGAACTGCTGGAATATTTACATCCATCATCATTCAAAGGTATGGACTTTTAAATTATTTTGAGTATGTTGTTGTCCCAGCTATATCATTCCTGGGAATATACCCAAAAGATGCTCCACCGTACAAGAACATTTGCTCAACTATTTTCATAGCACCTTTGTTTGTAATAGACAGAACCTAGAAACAATCTCCACGTTCCTCAATCAAAGAATGGACACAGAAATTGTGGTACATTTACATTATGGAATACTACTCAGCTATTAAAAACAAGGAAATCATGAAATTTTCAGAGAAATGGATGGAAGTAGAAAATATCATCCTGAGTGTGGGAACCCAGACCCAAAAAGACATGCATGGTATGTACTCACTTATAGGGGGCTATTATCCATATAGTACAGGATAACCATACTACAATCACAGATTCAAAGAAGATAAGTAACAAGGAGGACCCAAAGGAGGATGCTTAAATCTCACTCAGAAGAGGAAAGAGAATAGAGGCAGAAGCAGTTGAAGAGAGGAAACAGGATAGAAGAGGGAGCATGGAGAGAAATGAAGGTGGAGATCAGACTTGGGGAGAGCAGGGTTGGTAGGACAGAGGGCTTGCAGAGAGAAGAGAAACAGGGACATCTCTGTGACCAACTGGAGACCTACAACAGGGTAGGCTCCTGGGAGGATATGGAGGTGATTCTAGCTGAGACTCCAAGTAGTGGGGGCCATGGAGACTGAAAAGGCCATCTTCTAACTAGAGTGGACTCCTAGTGGAGGGAGGGGACACCAACCCACCCATAAAAACGTTGACCCCAAATATACCCTGCCTACAAGATGTGAACAGAAATTGAATGTTCAACCAGAGCCTGGCCAACCTGAGACTCACCCCATCGGAGAGAGCCAAGACCTGACACCATTAATGATACTCTGCTATGCCTGCAGATGGGAGCCTAGCATTGCTGTCCTCTGAGAGGCTCCAACCAGCAGCAGATAGAAACAGATGCTGAGCCTCGCAGCCAAACAGTGGGCAGAGTTCAGGGAATCTTATGGAACAGTTGAAGGAAGAATAAAAGGACCCAGAGGGGACAGGAGCCACACAAGAAGACCAACAGAGTCAACTAACCTGGACCCAGGGGTCTTGTGGATAGTGAAGCACTAACCAAGGGCCATGTATAGACTGGACCCACTCCTCCTACACATACATGTCTGATGGGCAGCTTGGTCTTCATTTGGGTCCCCTAGAACCAGGGGCTGTCTCTGACATGGAGTCTGCTGCCTGCTTTTGATCACTACCTACTGGTGGGGCTGCCTCACTAAGCCACAGGAAAAGAAAATGCACTCAGTCCTGATGCGACGAGATGTGCTGGTGTGGGTCTGGGGTGGGGGAGCTCTCCTTATCTGAGGAGTAGGGGAGAGGAGATAGGGGGAAAACAGAGGGAGGGTAAGACCAGGAGGAGAGGAGGGAGTGGGCTGTACTCAGGATATAAAATGAATGAATGAATGAATACAAAAATATTTTGAGTATAGTGTTGTCTCTAGAGGATTAAATAATCTGTACAGTTTACTTGTGTGCATTGTCTTTAGAACAATGAGTCCTCTTCAAAAAGATCTTTAAAGGCTTGGGAAGATAGCTTAGTGGGTATGAATTAGAGCATAAATTCAGATCCCCAGAACCCACATCCATGTTGGACTTGCCTGGATTCCAAGTGCTCCTGTGGTAAGATAGGAAGCAGAGACATGACACTCGCCTGACGCTGGATGGAGATGAGACCCCCATCTCAAACAGAGTAGAAGGTAAGGACCAACATCTGAAGTTGTCCTCCGACCTCTACACTAATACTGTAGCTCATGCCTGGACAAGGCATGTATGCACACACACCAACACACACACACACACACACACACACACACACACACGTGTAAACACAAACACACACTTTTTTTTAAATGAGTAAGATTTATAAACAACCGTAGTTTGATACCTACAGTACTTTTAAAAAATATATGTTGTGTGTGAAAGTGGGGAGGTAAACTTTGAAGATCTCAAATTAGAATAAATAAAATTTAGTTGAGAGATGAATGAAGTTCAGAGGCTTTATCTTGAGTTGCATGGTTTGCAGTTGCACTTAAGGTGTCTAGTACCAAAAGTGCTGACTTCTTTTGCTTGGATCACACTTTTATTTTAATAAAAAATATGACTTAGTGCTGATCTTGAATTAGGTAAACCTAAGAATTTAAAAATCGAGACATATTAAGGGAGACTTGAACAGACATTTTACTACATTTTCCCACATTGGCAGGACGTGGCCTCTGCAGGGATTAGCCTGGGAGGTGGGAGATGGATGCTGATGTAGCTACAGCACGTGAAAATACACATGGGAAGCCATTCTCTGGACTGAAAGGGGGTGGGGCCAGTGAGGACAGTAATCAATAGGGATTATTAGGCGGCTCAGAAAGCATCAGTAAAAATGGTTGTGTTTCTGTTCTATTGTATCCCTGTCGTCTGTCTATCCAGCTTCTTCTCTCAGCTGCCCTCTCCAGAAAGACTTTCTAACTAACATCACCATCAAGCATACATGGGTACATCTTGCGTGCACCAGACCTGACAATACGGTGCAGACAACAGGCAGCTATGTACAGTGCTGAAAAGTTTAGACTTTGGCTCAGACTGCCCAGATCTAAATTCCATTCCACCCACTTGCTGACGTATGACCTCAGTCTTACCACTTTCTCTGTGTCCCCTGTGTTTTGGGGATGGTGACGATAGCCTAACTGGGGTGTGCTCTTGTGAGGATTTTGTGACTTCACACAGGAAAAGTACTGAGAGGGTTGGCTGGTAACTACCCATCACTCAGCACTGTTTGCAATGATTTAATTCTACTACAGTGCTAGAGCAGGCCTGTCAAGTAGGTAAGTCAGTCATAATAAAACCAATATTTTTACTGAGAGCCATGAATGTTTGTGGAGGTTGGCAAAGTAGCTCTAGAGAGTCTAAAAAAGTGAGATTCTCTGACGAATAACTTTCCATTTCTACCAGAGACAAGAAGGATTTGGTATTGCCCTGGTCATGAAATTTAAAAAAAAAAATGGCTCCCAGGCTCCATACTGATGGCTAAAAGTCATATTGAGGGCAACATGTGCTTTAAAGCTTAGAATGTGCAGATTCCCTCTGAACTCACCATTCATCCTTCTGTCTATAGGAGCTGAGCTGTGATTCCCTACGCAGATTTTAGGGGAAAAGCTGTAGGGATCCATCCAGACCTGTGTGGTGTTATTCTCAATGCTTCCTCTTTCTCCTATGGGAAAGCGGTCTGAAGGGTGAATTGGTTCTAATTCGTCCACCATTTCAAAAGAGGAACACCCATTGACTATTCCTGGAGAGTCTCAACTGCATTATTCTAAAACCTGAGCCAAAGCAGAGTCAGGGTACCCTTTACTGCACCGACATGAACCACACTGAAACTGTGACTGTGCGAGGACTGTGACACTATAGTGAGTGCCAGCTATCTCTAGGTCTTGGGGAGATAAAAAGTCAGCCAATGAGTGCTATAGAAGACTTATGTATCAAATGCCCTGGTTTCCCTGTATTATTTATGATGATTGATAATGATTATCAACTTGACAGGCTCTAGAATCATCTAGGAGAAGGGCCTGCTGTGGTTGTTTGAATAAGAACGGCCCCCACAGGCTCCTCTATTTGAATACTTGGTCTCTAGTTGGTGGAATGGTTTGGGAAGAATTAGGAGGTGTGACCTTGTTGGAAGAGGTGTATCACTGGGAGCAGGGTTTGAGGTTTACAAAGATTTGGGGATTTTTCTCTCCCTCTGCCTTGTGGTTGTAGATTGAGCTCTGCGGTTGTGGATTAAGGAGTGAGCTCTCAGCTCTGCCATCATGGACTCTAACCATCTAAGCCAAATTAAACACTTTCTTTAATAAGTTGCTTTAGTCATGGTGCTTTATGACAGGAGTAGAAAATGAACTAAGACCTTTGTGAAGGAATATATTGATCAGGTTAGCTTGGCATGGGAAGGCCTGTGGAAATGTGGGCAGTACTACTCCCTGAGCTCGGGCCCTAGACTGAATGAAGGATAAAGATAACCAAGAACCGACATTGTTGGCTCCCTGCTTCCTGACTGCAAATGCAAAGTGACAGCTGCCTCATGTTCCTACTTCTGTGACCTCTCCCATCTTGATGTCCTATACCCTTGGGCTGTGAGCCAGAATAAACCTTTTCTCATAAGTTGCTTCTGTCAGGCTATTTTATCATAAGCAACAGGAAAAGCAGCTAAAACCTCTTTCTCCCACATTTGGGAGAAAGTCAAATAAAGCACTTTGCAAAATTCCTGAAAAGAAATATACTGTTGGTATGACAGTCACTTTTGCTGGATAAATAAATACTGACTTCAGTTCTTTGGCTTCCAAGCCATAAGGGAAAGGAAATTTTGAAATCGAAGAAGTGGGAGGAAATAAGGGGAAAAAAGCAAACCAGTGACTCTTTCTGTACTTGTGGTATGTCAAAGCCTGGCCTATGAGGGGCTCTTTGGAGCGATTTCATTCTTTTCTCACCTTCCGCTTCAGTAGCACATATAATTTTAGGCTACTGTTTTCTGGTTGTCTGCTTGCGTGCTTAGATGCCGAGCATCGCTTTGCTACAGCTGCTTTACATGGCTCTCCTCCAACGCAAAGCCACACATCTTTGCTTTGTAGTGCTGGAGCCTCATATGTACAAGGTTTCTGCTGTACCGCTAAGTTATTTCTCGAGCCCTTACCGGTTCCATTTAGTCACCTTCCTCTCTGCAACGCTTGAGGCGCTCGTGGATGCCTGTAGACTACTCTGCTTGTGTGCCGAGGATGTGTGAGTAACAGAGAATGAACCATGGTAGCAACCATGAACCATGGCTGACATGAAGAGACTTTAAAAGACCTGGAGACCCCACACCATCCAGTTGCTATACTTGAGGCATGAATCAACACTAGCTCCCAGTGTTCCACAGGAATTAAACACCAACTACCATTCATGTTGTCTTTGGCATCCTTCCTCTTCTTGTCTCCCTTCCTTCCTCTCCCACCCATAGTTGCTTGGATCCCCTCCCAGATCAGCTACCTCTTACATTCAGATGCTTTCCCCCAGTTATACTTCTGTCCAAATATAAACCAAGATTTGGCTGTATTTCTAGTCACTTCTTAAGTACAAAGGTAGAGTCAAGTCAAGGCCTCTGTCCATCTGAATTAATACTGGCACAAAGATTGTGGGTCTTCCCTCTGCCCAGTTGGAGCAAGGGAAACACAAAACATACAAGAGAGGAGAGAACTCTTATTCTATAAGAACACTGCTCCATCCAAATCTAAGACCTCCATAATGGCTGTGTTTCTCTCTGTTTGCTTGGTTGTAGAAGCCAGAGGAAGGTGTTAAACAGTGGAGGGGAAGAATGTGATCTACAGATGCAAGCGTGCATTTACACAGGATCTATGAACTCGGAAGAATATACCCTTCTCAGTTGCTACTCATTAACATGTGGAATGCACAGTGCTCCTTACTGCAAGCCATGGGTCTTGGCACTGAATCTAGGGCGACAGAAAAAAAAAAAGACTCTATAATGTCCTTTGCAGCTTACTTGCAATGTGAGGTTTTACTAATTAGATTGGGCTGTATACAAACAACCTTAACTCTGGTATCTTTAAGGCTAGAAAATTCCAATAACTTCCCCAAATCATCACATTTGAAGCAATGCTCAAAGGCTAAGCCTGCATATTTGAGAGAAAATGTGACTAAAAAGATATGAGCAGAGGCGACCCTAGAAAGCAGCACACATCTCGGCTGACAGCAAGAAGCCAAGAGCCTGACTGTCCATGAAAAGAACAAAATTCGCATCAGTAGAAAAGTTCAAGAGCTAGGGAAGAATTAACCAAGAAGAAAATGTATCCTTTGATGCAGTTGCTTTTTATGTAGGATAACATTAAATGTTAGAAAACATCTCTTTTCCCTGGAGATGCTCTTTGATGTTCATTATTAGTGAAAATGAGAAAACCTGACAGGACATTAGTCACTGACATGTCCATGAATGACAAACCAAGGCAGCCCAGTCTCCCGGCGTCTCAGCAAGGGAAGAGAACCACTTATTTCTACCATATGCCGCCTCAACACCGGCCTGCTGTCACATCTTGCCTATTGGGGTCTCCTCTTCTGAGAGAGGTCTCTAGGCACCAAAGGAGGCATTACCACCAATTTGCAGGTTTTTATGTGTGCCTGCAGTCTTAAGATCTGGTGTGAATTGGAGGCAGTAAAGAGCAGCTGGAGTGAGGACGAGGGTTCAGCTGGTGATCCCGCATCCTGCAAAGCTTGCAAACGCTGAAAGACTCACTGCTACAGCCCTGGGCATTTGACAAAACAAGACCAGAGTATTTTTCATTTCAACTTCAAGAGAAAAAATTTGGACATCCTCGTGGTTTTGAAAGCAGAACTGCACTGTGTGATAGAATGCTACATTCTCATGAAGATTAAAGGGGAAAGCTGACATTTAAAAAGAAATTTTAGGGGCTGGAAAGATGGCTCAGCAGTTTGGAGCACTTGTTGTTCGTAAGGGGGACCTGGGTTTGCTTCCCAGCACCCACACAGCGCACACATATACATGCAGGCAAAACATTCACGCACATAAAGCAAATAAATCTAAAAATATGAAAAGCATTGTATGCTTGAGAGCAGGCTTGCTAGAATGCACCTTTGAAGGTTCCAAAGGTGGTGTCCTCTTTCAGTCACCTTTGTTCATGTACAAGAGCGATACTTCACTTCCTGGCAAATTATACATGTTCACTGCAGCTACAAACAGAGGGGAAAGAGTCATTCAAATTTGTAAAATATTCCCTGTAGATAAATACTGCTCATATTTTGTTTTTTTTTCTGCCCATCTTTTCCTTATACATATATACATAGTTTGTTTGAGGTGGAGTCTCAGGTAGCCCAGGCTGGTCTCAAACTTCCTTCTAAGCCAAGGCTGACCCTGAACTCCTGATCTTTCTGACTGCACCTCCCAACTTCTAGCATTAGAGGTATATGCCATGACAGCCAGGTAATGACAAATGTAATTGCCCATGGAATTGCAGTTATGCGAGAGAAAGTTTTTGATACTGCACACATACTCAGCATTTTACCCAATTTAGTTCAGTGTCTGGACATTTTTTAAAAGTATGATTTTATTGACCCTGATATGCATCAGATATGAAGCACCTGTTCCGCTCTTCTTTCTCATTAATAAGGCTCCCTGAGACGAAGGGCGGGCGTAAGATCAAGCTCCCCTCAACGAGGCATGCAGGGAAATATTATGTGGTCTGTGGCAAGAGTTCCCTAGATGGAGTGTGACTCTCTTTACCTATTTATTCTGTCTGAGGTTTTCAAATTACTTCCTGTCTAGAAACATGCAAAGGGGAAGAAGGAAAAGGAGGAGAGGACAGAAGAGGAGATGGGGAGAAGTGAGATGGGGAGGAGGAGAGGGAAGGGAGGGAGCTGCAAAGTGCAATATGTTAGAGACATGTAGATAGAAGTGTGTACAAAGGATAACAAGACAGGAGGATGCCCATATCTCAGGGTGAGTGGTAGCTACAGATTTGACTACTCCAGCCTTACACTTTCTGGTGCAGGCCAGGGGTAATAGTTAAAGAGAGTGTGCCTGCCCTGAAGCTTATCCTTTCAAATCAAGTGTGGTGATCACAGATATCCTCCCGTATGTTCCCCAAAAGGCTGAACAGTTCTAACACCACATAATTAAAAGCTTATTATCCTTTAAGTCTAAGCAATAAAATGTGTTGAGTAGCAACAGACATGTTTATGTTTGCAATGGAAATTCTTAATAGTAAGGCTGTATATAAGGGGAATATGGTGCGTCTGGAGAGATGGCTCAGTGGTTAAGAAATCATGTGCTTTTGTAGAGGACCTGGGTTCAGTTCCCAGTACCTAATTTGGTGGCTTACAAACACTTGGAACTCTAGCTCCAGTGGATCTAACACCCTCTTCTGACTATTTTAGGTGCTGCACTCATGTACACAAACTCACCCACCCACCTCCCCACCCCCTACAGAACTGAAGATAAGTATTTTAAAAAGGGAAATGAAGTGTCTAACTTGTACAAGGTAAAAGTATTTATATGTGTTTATTTATATACCTATTTCATATAAAGCCACACGAACAGTTCAAGTGTCACCATTCTGAAAAATACATGGGAAGGCAATGAATAATCTCATATTCAACTGACAGTGTGTGTTTCATATCTGAACCCAAACTCTGTGGCTTACCATTTGCAATCTAAGCTGGCAGTGAAGTGCACCTGTTTGATCTACATGCAAAAGTACACTCAGAGATTCACCAGCACCATTTCCCAGCGTTGCTGCTCTCCCATTACTTTTCTCTAAATAGTGTATTTTATACCTAAGTATGCCCTTCAGAGGCTTGCAAATGTTGTAAGAAAAACGTGCAAGTTTCTGGCTCAATAGGGACTGAGTCCAGTTGACCTTTGTACCTTCTCATAACTCATTCAAAATGAGAAAAGAAAAATAAAGTCAAGGCAAAGTTCAGTTAAAAGAAACATTTGAGAAACCTCTGTGTACTAGTCACAGATGGCTCCAAAACGAATAAATGCACCAGGAGCCTTGTTTTGGCAACTTTGCTTTCCAAGACAACACACAGTATCTGGAAGGGGGACACTGAAGACAAGAGCAGGTCTTGAGGTGAGCACAGCGTCCTTGACTCATTCCCCACTTCCCATTTAAGGATCAGCATTCTCAGAAACCCAGGGCAAGCCTGGCCAAACTAAACAGAAGAGCTGAATCAAGGCATGGTTTCCCCAGGGTAGCTGGGCTCTCCTCTGGCAAAGTGGGCAATGAGGAACATTAAGAATAAGGCCAGCCATGATGGTCTTATGAGTACTGGTAAAGGAATCCAAGCCAGGGTATGCTTAGAAGTGAATTCTGCTTGGTGCAACAATTTCAACAAGCAGAGAGCATCCTCCATCTTTACTTCATCCACATTAAGAGGAGGAAAGCCTTAAAAGTTTCATACAGTGCACAAGAAAAGGAAAAAGGAAACTAGATTCAATAGATTGATAAAAAATGATAGGTGCCACCTAATCGGCACCTGAGGGTTGTAGTTACATTTAAAGTATGTTTGCCAACCAGGAATAAAAAGAACAATGCCCAAATGAAAAATGGGTAATAATTCCCAAATGTGTATTCAAAGAGGAACAGCCAGAGAACTGGTCAGAGTGCATGGGGATAGGCTTCGCATTGCTAATAGAGGAATACATCCCCTCACACACAAAATCAAGAGCATTTAAATACTGGCCTGGCCAATCTGCATCCTAGTAGCTACATGGACATCACACATGGGTGTGAAAAGTGGTGCCATTTTCTGCAGAGCAAGTTGCAACACACATATTCTCGAATGCAATGATGTCCCTTCAGAAGTTTATACTTATGAGATGATCAGAGATGTGGACAAACATATAATATGCTGGTTTTTGTAACAGCCTGCATATACAATAAAAGCTAATTGCAGGCTGAAAATAAAGGCACCGTCTACAATGGAAAATTATGTGCCTGTAAAACAAAAAACCTGATAAAGTAGAAGAGAATTTCTGATTATAATAGTATGATGAAAAACGTGCAGTAACACAGAAACTTAAAGAGAGTGAATAATTCCTTCACTTTTAGGTAAATACTAGTTATGCACTCACAGATATGCATGTATATGCATATGTTATTATCAACATACCACAGTATGTTTAGAGGAAACTTTTCTAATTATTTCATTTTCTGTACGCTGTCAGTAAAGTAAAATTTATGAAGAGGAAAGAAATAATGAGTCTAAGAGACTTCAAGAAGAATCCGCTTGCTAAGTGTGGTGGCACTTGCTGTGGCCCCTGCTGCACGGGAAGCTGGGATACGAGTGTCCCCTGTTCCCAGAGATTCAAGGATGACCTGGTCAGTATTGTGAGATTCTGTCATACATGTGCACATGTACAGGTGGCAGCACTAAATGTGGACTATAAAGAAAACTGAAGACATGAAGTGAGGTGGGAAATGGGAGATGGTTGGAGGCTCAGGCCTACGGCGTGCTGGAGGGAATGGATGAGGGATGGCCTGACCAACATGCATTATCTCCATGCATGAAGAGGAAATACAGACACAGAAATTGATGACGTAGGCCTGGTGTGGTAGCACATGCCTTTAATCCCAGTGCTAGGGAGGCAGAGGCAGGTGGAGCTCTGTGAGTTCAAGAATAGCCTGGTCTACACATTGTGTTCAGGACAGTTACACAGTTACACAGAAAATCTCTGTCCCGGACAACCAAACATAAATAAATAAACAAATAAATGAAAAGGAAATGTTTTGATACTTCAAGAATAATTGTTTAAAATATAAACTGAGCCTCTCTGTTCAAGCCTGTAATGCCAGCTTCTCAGGAAGCTGGGGTGAGAGGATTGTAAATACAAGATTAGCCTGGGCAACATACTGAGACCCTGTTAAATAATAGTAAAGTTAAAAGAAATAATAAAAAGTTAAAAAAGAAACCGGAGGATTTAGCTCAGTGATAGAGCACTTAGCCAGCTTATGTGAGAGCCTAAATTTGATCCTCAGTACCACAAAAGATAAATTCATAGATAATAATGTTGACTATAATTAAGTCTAATTTTTAAAAAAAGTATTCACAGAACTTTAAAAAAAACACAACTCATAAATAAATAAAAAACCACAACTCTTGATTGATATAAAAAGTATAAATTAGCATAGCCCTATTATAAAAATGTAGTAGCTCCCAATCACATCAACATTTCTATATTAAAATCAAAATTCATATTAGTTTTATTAAAACTATATGAAAATATATTAAAAATTCACATTATATAATGCCTAGGAAAGACTGATGGAAAAAGATAAAACAAACAAGCAAAAAACAAAAGATTTTTTCTCACTATCTCATATTTAAATATGTTGTAAAGTTACAAAAACTAAATCATTTTTATGAAGTTTAAAATTTTAAGACAGGATGAAATAGAAGACCAGGAGGGGTTCAAGTACCCATTCACATTTACTAGATGGTTAACCTTTAACTAAATTGAGAAAGAATTCGTGACTCGTGAGCTGAGACAATTAACATTTTTAAAAAACTGAGATCTTTTTATGGGACTCCTAGGCAAGTTCCAGATTAAGCAAACTGTTGAATGGAAAGCATTTCTCATTAGGGCAGCAAGACAATCATCCCAACAATATAAGCAAGTATAAGAACTTTAAATTTTTTTCTTAATGATTACTTTGATAGAGTTGAGCAAATGAAGGTTTAAACTACCTGTTCAATGACACAGTAATAAACAGGCAAAATACAACGAAATGGAAAATGTCTTTGCTGCACATACAAAAAAAGTCCCAGGTCTTACAACATAAAGAGCATATACAAATCACCAAGAATAAGCAAATATGCCTATAACAGCAAAAAAGAACAAAAACTAAGACCAGGTTGGAAAAAAGACAAATAAATACCCAGTTAGAACAATGCCTCTATTTATCTATCAAGTTAGCAATAATGCTTTTTAAAATAATATATTCACATGTACATAATAGGAGAATGTAAATTTATACAGCTCTCCAATGGAGGAAGTGACAGTGTGGACTAAGAAGTTAAAAATGTTCACATATTTTACTAGACAAGGAACTTAGGACATCCTAAAGAAGCAATCAGAGAGGACTTCCTGGATTCCTTATTTAAATGACATGCATGTGTGCTCCCCATGCACGAGTTCAAAACACTCAGTTGTCATGAGGCTGGAGAGATGCTCAGTGGTAACTTGAGTTCGGTTGCCAGCACACACATGGCAGTTCACAATTGTCAGTAAATAATTTCAGATCCAGGGGATCCAATGCCCTCTGTAGAGACCCACGATAGTGCCACAGGAGAGTATGAGTTAATGTAGAGCTGAATCCTATTTAACAACTGAAGAATGCAGGTTGCAAAACTGTAGCTTAGCAAGCTTGTTGAAGTATATATCAATATACACACTGAATAATATTCAACTGCATGTCTGGAATTTTAAGGATGAAAAGATTTTGGTTCTCCACTCTGTTTTATTTATTCTACAAATATTGACTTGCTGGGTTGCCTTGAATATTTCTCTGTATTCCAAATTATGCTCAACTATGTATCACTTTGTAATTAGGAAAAGTTTTTTTTTCTTTTTTTAATTTAATTTTTTATTTATTCACTTTGTATCCCAGCCCCCTTCCTCATCTTCTCCCAATTCTGCCCCCCCTCCTCCCATTCCATCTGACCGTAGCCTATCAGGTCTCAACAGGATTGGCTGCATTGGCCTGGTAAGGCTGCCTGCCCCCTTTAGGGGGAGGTGATCAAAGAGCCAGCCACTGAGTTCATGTCAGAGACTAAGGTACACACTTGAATACTGAGCTGCCATGGGCAACATCTGTGCAGGGGTTCTAAGTTGTCTCCATAAATGATTGGGTTATCAGTCTCAGAAAAAACCCCTGGGCTCAGATTTTTTGGTTCTGTTGCTCTCCTCGTGGAGCTCCTGTCCCCTCCAGGTCTTTTTATTTCCCCCTTCTTTTCTAAGATTCCTTTCACTCTCCCCAAAGTTTTGCTATGAGTCTTAGCATCTGCTTTAAATCCCTGCTGGGCAGAGCCTTTCAGAGGCCCTCTGTGGTAGGCTCCTGTCCTGTTCCCAGTTTTCTTCCTCTTCTGATGTCCATCTCATTTGCCTTTCTAAATGAGGACTGAGCATCTTACCCAGGGTCCTTCTTCTTGCTTAGCTTCTTTAGGTGTAAAGATTTTAGTATGATTATCCTATATTATATGTCTAAGCCTACCATGTGAAACTGACTTCTGTCAGATGCTAAACATTTATTTAGGAAAGACCTGGAGCATAAAGTCTCTGTGGCCAGCGGCTGTCATCTCAGTGGTTGGGAGTTGGAGGCAGGAGGACACCCTCTGCTAGATGGTAAGTTGGAGGCCAGTTTGGAAACATGAGAAAGCCTGTCACAGACAAAACAAACAAGGTCTGGAAGCGAAGTGCAGGGACTGCTCTTTCTATATCGTGAAAAAGAATCAGGGCTGTCCTCATTTTACTGCATTGTCACAAATGTTTTTGAACCATACCTGTTCCAGCTTGTTTACACACTGCCTTCACCAACTTAAGGGAGCACAGGATTCCTTCCTACCAGGAGTCCTCAAAGGGACCCTGTAAGAAACGTGACGCCCCACTAAGCATTTAAAATCCATTTTCACTCTGGATCCTCACAGGGACAGCAGGAGAATGTTCCTGTTTGTATGGCTGGGACGGGACGCTAGCCTTCGCGACGGTAAGCCTTGCTGGGGCCAAGCAGGGCTGGAGAAGGGGCTGGCAGTCGTGGGCGGGAGGGGCCATGGGGTGCTGTCCCTGTGTCTGGGGGGTGTCTTACCGCGGCTTGCTGGAAGGCGCCCTTGGTGTAGGTGCCACCGCCACGGTAGGTGATGGCCGGGATCTCACGGCTAAGCAGCGCGCACTTGTGCTGGTGCGCGCGGCTGGTGGAGATGTAATCCACGCGCGCCACCACGTTGTTCTTGGACGAGAAGGTGACGATGGCCACCCGGGTGGCCGTGGACACCACGGGGAAGTCGGACAGCAGCTTGCGCACGAACTTGAGTTCGTTGAGGAAGTTGGCTTGACCCACGCTGGACGACTCGTCCACCAGAAAGACCAGCTCCAGTCGGCTGCTGAGCTCCCGCAGGCGCCGCACGCGGCTCCGGAACGCGCGGCCCAGGCGCTCCACTTTGCTCCCCACTGCCTCCTCCTCACCCGACGCGGGAGGGACCGCCAGTCTGCCCGGAGCCCCTGGCGAGGCCTCGGGAAACAGGCGGAAGCTGAAGTTGAGCGCCGCCGCCTGGGCCAGTGGCTGGAAGTTGGTCTGGCCAGACACCAGTGCCAGAGCCCAGCAACAAAAGGCCAGGCGCGACCACATCGCGCTGGGAACCGAGCGGTGGCTCCGGGGAGCGCACAGCGACAGTCCTGGAGCGCGCGGAGAGGAGTCCAGCGGTCGGTACTGGGCGGAGGGGACCCGGGGCAGCTGCCGCGAACCTCAGAGCCCTTGCATGTGACACTGGGGACACGGTCCAGACTCCTCTGGCAGCTCGGGACTCAGGAGGGACTGGAGCCTGAGCACTCTGCTCCTCTGATTTTCCGCTATTTCGCTTCTCTCCTCCTCCTCCGCCTCCTCTCTCTCTTCAGAAGCCTATAAAATGTTTGAAGGAAGGGGGCAGTGAAGCTACAGTCGCTCCCCTCTGTCCTCTCCTTCCTTTCCCTCTCCTCTTGGTATCTCTCCTCTATCTCTCTCCTCCCCCTCTCTCTTGTCCGTGATCCAGCTAAAGACTCTTGGAGATTCCATGACACCAGAACCCCTCGCCTGTCATGCTGTCAACATTCCCTTACAAGCGCACTGATTGATCCCATATGTCTGGCAAGGAGCTGCGGAGGAATTCGCTGGAGATGGATCTGGATACCGAGAGTGCCACAGTAATTGGAAACACTGCAGAGGAAAACACAGGCGCGAGAGGCTGGCAGAGTCGAAGCATGCCTTGAAAACTGCTTGCTCACCTTTTGGGCTTCTTTTCCACTCTTGAGGGTTGGGGGTGGGGATAGGGGTCTAAGCCTCCCAAAGTGGATATTTGCATAACTTTCTTAAAGGGTCTGTCTGATCAGTGGTGTAGACTCCTGAGAACCTATTCAAATCGCAGGCTATTGAAGTGGCGTCCACCCCGCTCACCGCATAATCAGAATTAGCCTACTCCTTTCCTGCATTTAATCTTTAACGCATTTGTTCATTTTTTTTCCCTTCATGCAGCAGTTTTTGGGCTCGACAGGTACCAAGAGGATGAGCAGGGGAAAACTGACATGTAATCTGTCCTCTAGGAACTTGTAAGAAGTAAAGTGATGCCACCATCACCATCAACTCGACATTCACACGTGAAATGTATATGTATATGTATAATTATATATGTTTATGTGTGTGCATGTAGATATACACATACATACATATAATAACAACCCACCTTAGTTAAACAAAAGAGCCTGGGAAGGCAGACTTGACTTTAGCCAAGGCCAGGCAAGCCTTCTATGAGGGTCAAAGTTCATGCTAAATTTTGGATTGTGAGTAGGAGGCCCTGTTTTCTTAACACATTTTTTAAAATCTGATTCAACAGAAGATCTGCCTGGCATACATACCCTTTGGAATGTCAGCTGCTACTTGATGTACATGTGTGAAGTACATACTTGTTACATGAAAGGTGGGGATCTTTGTTAAAAGGTTCTAGCTAGGACTCAGGAGCCCTGTGTAATTACATAAAACTCCATCACCTCCATCACCTCTGGGCTTTGGTCCAGTGTCTACTTTTTATTTTGCAATGGAATCAAGTGACTTCAGACTTTCCCTGGTCCCCAACAATGAGTGCTTTAACTCCAAATTTATTTAATGAACCACCTTCAATATGGGAAGTGTCAGAGCATGAAGGCTGAAATGTTGGGGCTCTTGGGTCAATTTCCCTGACATGAAATCTTGGCTGTGTTATTTATTGGTTGCATCAGTTTGCTCATTTGGAAAATGGAGTAATAATAACATATTAAGGATTAAACCATAAAATAGTAAAATTCTTAGGAATGTGTTTAGAACACAGCATGTTCTCAATAAATGCTGGCCATTTAGATTCACGAATGTTTTCATTCACGAATGCTGTCCAAGTCCATTTCCAGCATCGTCAAGAACGTACTAGCTTGCAAAATACTGAGAACTGAAAAGTGAGTAGGGCTCTAATCCAGTCCTTCAGGTCAGACTACATCAGAAGAAAATGTAGATTTGAAGATTATTCCAGAGTTGTTGCATGTTTTCATGAGGGACAGGTTGCAGGGAGAAGAAAGATCTGGATCTTCTGAGAAGGAGTAAGATCTCATACAACTTGGAACTCTTTGAAAAAGAAGTTTTTCCAAATTTCATCTAACCCATGTTATTTAAAACACATCATTAAGAGCTAGCATTCCAGGACCATGGCAACTGCTGTATACACTATCTTGTGTGTCCCTCACCCCTCAACAAAAAACCCAGGGAGGGAGGTAGTTTCTTCTTCTGGTTGCAAGTGATGGGTATCCAGCTTCTCCTTGTTTAAACAAAAAGAGATTTATTGGCTCAAGTAAATAAACTGGGGAGAGGCCTGGTTGGTGAAGCCAGGCTGAGAAAGCCTTGGAAAATGAAAGCACAGTGGATCCTGGCTGAACCTATAATGCCAGCACTGAGAAGCTGAGGCAGAAGAGTTGAGGGTTCTACATCATAGTCTGATCCTGCCTCAAAAAAAGAACCTGGTGCATGGTGGGGGAGGGTGCTGGTGACAAGGGACTGGAGGGAAATGTCTCAGTCTGTAATGTCTCTGCCAGGCAAGCATGAGGCACTGAGATCAGAAATGAAAAAGTGGAGCCCAGGAATAGACAGTTGCAATTACAGACAGACAGATCCCTGGACTTCCTTGGCCAGGCAACATAGCTGAACTGGTGAGCTCAATGTTCAGTAGAGACCTTACCTCTCAGAATAATGCGGTGAGTGACTGAGAAAGACACTTGAAATCAGACTCTGGCCTCCTCACTCAGGCACTCATGTGCACATGCAAATATGCACACACAGAGACATTCAGAACCACTTCTGCTTCTCTTTACATACTGTTTAGTCTCTCTCTCTTTATCTCTTTTTTCAGATGAGATGAGAAAGATTCTTACCCATGAGATCCAGTTTAGCAAAACCTACCACTACCACCCCTTCCTGCAAAACAAACAAACAAACAAACAACAACAACAACAAAAACCATAGTGGGATCCCTTTAACCCAGCTTTGTGAGAGGAGAGCAAAGACAGGCAACAGAAGCATTCACACTTAGCTCATACACTCATTGTGGCTAATCATTAGTCTAGTCACACTTCTAGACATTCCTCTTTAAAAGCAACAGGGAGCCCCAGAATTTTAGCTGAGTACAAAAACATCTAGTGTAAAATCTGCATTTCCTGGCACCTCCTGCAGCTGGATATGTATGACTGCACAGCTAGATTCTAAGCTGGTTTCATGTAGCAACTTCAAGAAATACTTTTTTTCTTTTTTAATAAAAAAGAGACAACAGCTACTTTCTTTCTTTCTTTCTTTGTTTCTTTGTTTCTTTCTCTTTCTTTCCTCCCTCCCTCCCTCCTTCCTTCCTTCTTTCCTTCCTTCCTTCCTTCCTTCCTTCTTTTCCCCACCCCCTGAGAGACAAGATGTCTCTGTGTAGTGCTGGCTATCCTGGAAATCACTTTGTAAACCACCATGTTAGTCTTGAACTCAGAGATCCCCCTGACTGCTGGGATTAAAGACAAAGATGAGCAGCGCCACTGCCTGGCTGGAAGCAGCTATGCTTATTTGTTGACTCTCTCTTTCCTATTTTCCTCCAGTTGCCTGTTTAGAACATACAGAGCTAGCGGAAGCAGGCCATGGGGAGTGTGCCTTGGAGGAGCTGAATTCTGCCCTTGCTGCTTCTTGTCCTATGAAGTGAGCAGCCATGGATTCCATAAGCTTCCACCTCCGTGGGGCTCTGTCTAAGCAGAAGGGGCTAAGCCATCCTAGACTAAACCCTCTTAAACTGTTTCTGTTGAGCCCTGGACACTGAGATGACAACTGAAGTCAACGCAACCACTCTCAAGTGGTTCAGAACAAAGAGGTGGTCTGATATCGTACCTTACCATGAAAACACTGAGTGGTATCTCAAGACACTGTGTGTGTGTGTGTGTGTGTGTGTGTGTGTGTGTGTGTGTGTGTGTTGGAAGGAGTGTGTGCTACTGGCATGTAGAATATAAAAACTGGGATGCAGCTAATCACGTGAGTGTTGGGTGTCCTGGAGAGCCCTCACAATAAGGAACCATGCATCTCGACACGTGTGTAGACACTCTGGCCTATACAAGAGTACAGTAATAGCACAGGAAATGATAAAATACTAGGGCTAAGAAGGAGAAGTACCTAAATGAATTGGCAACTGAGGGAAACTGCTGTGGCTTCACCTTGTGAAATAATTACTCTAGGAAGAACAATCAATTGTGTTTGTGGGCAGGAGACAAAAAGTGCATGCCAATCTCTCCTGTGTTCCAATTCAAAGTCAACAGAGAAAACCAGCAAAAAGGGAGCCTCAGATTCTGTACACCTACTGGGAGCAGTTTCTGAGGTGAGGCCAACACCTTTGCCATCTGTCGCTGTCAGTGTTAAAGCAAAGCAAGATGTATGCCTGTCTAGGGAAGGATGGAAGTGGGACAAAGGGTTATGGCAGAGACTCTCTGTGGACATCAAGAATCAAGTCCAGAAATGGGAGCAGAAGCAGAACAAAATTCAATCTCCATTCCTGCTGGAAATTACTTTCTGTTTCAACATTGCTGGTGATTGGCAGCAGCCGTGGTGACAGCAGAAAGCTGCCCCCTTGCTATATCTGATAACAATAACTCGGTGTTGTGAATTTACTAGACATCTTCCTTCATTCAGAGCTTAGGAAAATATACCACTTTGTGCTTTATGTAAGCAGAATTACTTTGAGATGAAGTTCACAAGAGAAGGACCCTGATATTAAGACACTGGGAACAATGAAAAAACAAAACATTGTAAATTTCTGATGATAATCTTTGATATAGACAAAGCATTTGAGAATGCCTATTTCCTTATTTCATTTTCTTTTACCATATATATTCATAAATGACTATAACACTTATCTCTTTTTATATTATAGTTATCTCTTCTTTAAAGGGGAAGAGCTAGTTATACAAGGCAACACATACATGCGAGAACATAAATGGATTTTCATATGTCATTTCAATACATGGCAAGTGGCAAAGTGCTGCTTCTCTTTTTGGGTTTTTGAGACAAAGTCTCAGCAATTTAGGATTACGTGGAATTCACTGCCTATCCTAAGTCACCCTGGAACTCACAGCAACCCTCCTGTTTCAGCCTGACAAATACTGGGTTATAGTCCGTGAGCTGCATCTCATTATGTGCTGTTTCTTGCTAGCTCTGTGAGCTGTCAGAGCAGGGTTGTGACTCTCATGTCATTCTTTGTCACTCCCTGAGTTTGTGTCTACACTGCACCACCTCAGACAACGAGTTTCCTAACACCCACTGAGTGAAACCGAGCCTTGACAGACTGCACAGAAAGTAATCAAGAGTCTTCCCATGTGATCAGCAAGCAGCCTTCATCACACAAGCACTCCAGCGATTATCACCTGGTCTTTGCCTCACTGTACTGGCTCACTGGGTGTAGTGCTAGCCTTTGGGATCACTCAGGAAGTCCTTCTCATAGCCTGTACTACATAGGCACTTATATGGAAAAACATACGTAATCAAAATAAGACACGCTATTTTGAAAAAAATTGGTGCCAAGTTACACATTTCATAAGACACATCCCATCATTCCTTGGCCTTGCAAATGACTGACGGCTGCTAGTTGGTGGTCTACTGACCCAGTGACCTCAGGACTATTTGTCTGCTTCTTTTTTTCCATAAAAAAGTAAAGTAGTTTCTAAACACTATCAGCAGGAAACCAGGTGTTCTTATATTTAGGAGATCTGAGCCTCAGGAGAGATTTCAAAACAACAAAACATTGAAAAGCAGTTTATTCAGGAACCTTGAACAATCATATGACCCTGGGGAAAGCCAGCCCACAGCTTAAATAGCCTCTGGGTAGCCAACCCCAGCGTGCCACATGGGCAATGCAGATAGGTCCACATACATGGAAGCAAGCCAGATCCTCAGCCTTAGCCAAATGTGGAGTTGTTTGTGACAGAGAGCACTCACCATCGGGAAGGTGGAAGGCAGAAACCAGCTCCATCTTTAAGGCACAGCATTCCGCAGCTCTCTACAGTTCCCCCTTTTTGTTTTAGACGCAGCATGCAAGAGTAGAGGTCTGATCTCTGATATTAGAAATAAATTGGGACTTTGTACTGATGTTCATTTAGGTGTCATCCACCCAAAGAGCATCAGACCCGTCTGATACCTTTTTCTCAGAGGCGGGACCTGGGGCATCAACCTGCATGCAATCAGACATGCTCTTCTCTGGGTCCAAAGCGGCTGACCCTGAGTGCAGTGCTTAGCCTCGCATCCTGAGCGTAACATTTTAGCTTTTTATGGTAGCCAACCATGCTTGGGGAGACTGTCCTGCTTCAATGGCTGTAAAGACCTGAATGGTCATGGCTGCATTACGCTGTTGTGAGACTCTAATCTTGCATATATACCACAGGCAAACCAAGGAGACCAACACCAGAAGGCCTGCTAACACTCTCATGCCCGCCCATTCCTTCAGATGATTCATGGCTGCAGCAATCCATGATGATAATCCTGTGGCTAGTCCTGCGTCCCCTCTGGTAGAATTTACTGTGACAATGGCCACTCTCAGCTGCTCCATCGTAGTATCGAATTCTCCAGTCCAATTACCTAAAATATAGCTCGACAATTGTTTAGACAGATTTTCAGCACAGGAAAAATTCTCATGTTATATGCTAGTGACTCAAAGTCCAGCATATTTTCATTGACAGCCAAGTTGAGCGATTTGCCATAGTGTATCAATTTGCTCCTGCACGAGGTCAATCCTCTGATTGAACACCATCAAGCTTCCTTTTAGTTGAGCATTAATTCCTTTTTGTACAACTAAGACATGAACTACATTGGCTAAATGGATCAAAGACCTCAACATAAAACCAGACACATTAAATCGGCTTCAGAATCTTTTGTGTATCACTTTGAGCCAGCTTTAAGTTCATGTTGACCTTTTCACTTACATAAACAAACCATGGAAAAATATGCCCCAAATATCACCATTCTCTTTGGATTTCCCAAAGGTAATGTGGGAGATGGCCTGTCTTCTAGAATATCATAGACTGAAAGAATTGTCTGGATTCTCTGACAGTCCCAGTCCTTATGAATGCTTAGAGATAGCCACAGAAGAATGACCATATTTCATCACTTTTAGCCCATTAAATAAAGAGTATACATTTCTAGACATCACTTCTGAGATCAAGGATTGAACCAAATGCCGTTTGTGATCTTAACCATGACAATAGTGAGTATCTACCAAAAGTAAATTAAGACTGGAAAAAGACACATCTTTTGATGTTTATTTTTCTTCTTCTCTCACTGATGTGTGAAATGTGCAAGAGCTGGGTAGGGAGGGTTGGTTCATTTTCTAGAGACAAACTAAGTGAACTACCAGCGTTCCCACTGGCAGTATCTCTAGCTGTGGCTACTTTAAACAGTTTATTTTTTAAAATTATGGTCTAGTAGAATTGTCTTTTGCACAAGTAGATTTTCATGAATTCAAAATACATTACAGTATCACAGAAGCACAACCACAATCATGATATAGGTCCATCATTACAAAAAGCTTCCTTATTGTACTTTTGCCACCTCATCCCTAACTACTGATCTGTTCTTTATTACAGTTTTGTGTTTTTGAGAATGACATATAAATGGAATAGAATCACATGCAATTTTTGAGATCAGCATGTCATTTTTTTTTTACTTAGCATAATTACTTTAAGATTCATCTAAGTCTCTGTGTGAATTTAAGTTTTCATTTCTACAGGATAAATGCCTAGGAATGGAATTACTAGAGCATATGACAAAGTTATTATTTTTATCATAAGAAATTACCAGAGCATTTTCCAGAGTGGCTCACATGCCAGCTCTCATTCATTATAGATATGTATGAGTTCCTTCTTACCCAATACCCAATCTAGCACTCACGTGTTTGTGTGCATATACATAGACATGTTGCTAAATCTCCTTTCCAGGAAGAGGTGTAAGCAACATTTACCCCCTCTTCAGAAGGTCCTACTGACAATCTGAGGCATGATTCCACCAATATTCATTTTAGGAAACCATATGACTTTACTGGGCTCTTTTCCAGAGCACAGGTGAAGGGTTGCTTGCTGTAATATGGGCAATCCCCAAAGACCGCAAAGTAAAAAAAATCTCTACTCAGAAAGGATGACAGTTTCCCCATAGCTGCATGATGGAGTCCCCCTCCCCCAGCCTTCCCCAGCCTCTCGCCAAGGCATATGCCATTAGGGCAGAATTGCATACAACAGGTGCCATAGAGTGGCTGAGTACAAGAGTGAGGGTCTCGAAACCCTCCCCTCCCCTCATGAACGGGTGTAAACAGTTAACAAGCCCAGGTGTGTGATCTTTAGCAAGTGGGCCCAGCTGAACTTTCCAATACGGTGCTCGAAAACTCAGTGAATTCTGCTCTCTCCCCTATATCACCTGCTACTGTTAACCTTTCCTTGTCCTTTAACAGCATCTCTGTGCACTATGTGTAGATCTGATAATTATGTTCGGTCAGAGGGAGCAGTGAAAAGTACTGCTCTATTTCACTGAAACCATTTCTCTTTTGCAGAACAATTTCATTTCCCCTCACCATTCTTCCAAAGTTATCTTTCCAATTAAAGTTTTATACTTTAGAAAGTTTTAGCAATTTACATTTCCTTAAGGATGCTGTTTTAATTTAAACCAATACAAAAAAACCCGTTTATTGATATGGATATTTTTATAGCATTTGCTAATTGTTTTGCCTCTTCTATATTGATCTATGACATTATTTATTGCCGTTTTGATATCCTATATTAATAGTTTAACTTCCTCCCCTCTTGGCTACGTATGTAAAAAGCTGACTATTTTTTAGAGATCTAACACCTGGGTACTTCTTTAACACATTAACTTATGCCTTTCTCCTGAACAATTTGGTTTGTAGCTCCTTGACTTGAAATTTCTCCTTGCTTATGTTTATTTATTGTAGTGACCTTGTGTGTGCTGTTTTGTTTTTGTTTCTGACACGGGGTGCCACATGTCCTAGGATGGCCTTGAGCTTACTATGTAACTGAGAATAACTTTGAACCTCTGATCGTTCTGCCTCCACTTCCCTTCCCTTCTTAGTACTGCGATTCCAGGTGTACATCACCATATGTCATTTATGTGGTGCTAGGAACCAGCCCACGGCTTCCAGCATGCTGTGAAGCATTCTAGGAACTGCACATCATCAACTCAACTGCATTTTTAAAATAATTTATTTTATTTTATGTGCATTAGTGTGAAGGTGTCAGATCCTTTGGAACTGGGGTTACAGACAGTTGTGAGCTGCCATGTGGGTGTTAGGAATCGGACCTGGGTCCTTTAGAAGAGCAGACAATGTTTTTTAACCATGGAGCCATCTCTGAAGCCCCACAACTGTATTTTTAAAAGATACATCTTTTGAAGTTTTATTCATGTGTTCATGAGTTGGTTTGTGAATGCGGTTCTCCTCTCAGTTGGCAGAAGAGGACATTGGATCACCTGGAACTGGAGTTACAGGCAGTTGTGCTGCCTGATGTGGTGCTGAGAACCTAACTCAAGTCCTCAGCAAAAGCAGTGTGTGCTCTCAACCATTGAGCTGCTCCTCTGCCTCCTGCTGCTTTCCTTAAACTGGGATTTTCCAGATCCAGCTGTGCACAGACGGAGACATTGGTTGTATCTTATCTGTGGCATCATTATTACTTTCTAAACAATCTATAATCAGAGTTATATTTTTCTCTTTGATCCACAAATTATTGAAGTGTTGGTTTAATTTATTTTTATCTTGTTGTCTTAACTCCAAGTGTCTGTATATTTTGTTAAACCACATTTATTCTATTCTTGAGATTATTTCATCAAAGGTAAGAGCAGGCACACACTTAATCTGTACTCATCAAAATGTCTCATGACCTAGTATGTGGCTTATATTATGATATGACATTAGATTTTCAGAAGAAAATAAGCATTTTTGGTTGTAGGATATAAGTTCTTCTGTCTTATAAATCATTTTTATTATACACATTAATCAAAGGCTCTTTGCCTTTATTCACTTTAATCTTTTCCATCTGTAGAAGACTGAGAATATGCTCAAGTCTGTCCCAGTTTTGACAATTTACATTTGTGCTGTCAGGATTCATGTTTTGAACAGTCTTCAAATTTTTATTCATAAATGTTCATAATAGTTACATAGTTCCTGTGAATATTCATAACATTAAGAACGTACAACTAAATTTCATTCATTTAGTGTATATATTTGTAAAGATTCATTTCTAATTTTTATTCATGTGTACATCTGTGTATACCACATGAGCTGGTGC
Source organism: Meriones unguiculatus (assembly GCF_030254825.1). Classification (NCBI taxonomy): domain Eukaryota; kingdom Metazoa; phylum Chordata; class Mammalia; order Rodentia; family Muridae; genus Meriones; species Meriones unguiculatus. The sequence goes on from NC_083351.1 coordinate 48,295,116, forward strand.
CCTTGGAGACCAGAAAAGGGCATTGAATCTCCCAGTAGCCAGACTTGTGGTAGGCTTTCGGGTGGCCAGTATGGGTGGGTGCTGGGAACTGAATGAACTCAGGTCTGCAGTCACAGCCATGCTCTAACCACCACGGCATCTCTCCAGGCCCCCATTTAACAGATTTGCCTTGAGTCTGTCTATGTCTGGATGGCACCTCTACTTCACTATTGTCTTCATTATCAACATTACCACCACATCCCCATTTCTTGAACATCCCTGCTTTTGTTTTGTTTTGCTCTAAGTGCCCTGGAAAGGTATCAATGTACCTGCATGAACTGTTTTAACAAACAGCTTTAGTTTCTTGTCATTCCCTTTTAAATTTCCCCATTTTTATGATCGCTTACCTCCCTCATCTCCACATTCCCTTTTCTTCATGGGCTAGACTACTCTCTTTGTTCTTCACTGCCAAAGGCTGGGTATATCACTATACGTTCAATTTGAGCTAAGCCTCATGGCTTGCTGTAACAACAGCAACAACAAAATGACACAAGATTGGCCTTGAAATGTATTTACGTGACACAATTTCTCTGAAACCTCAGACATAAAAATGCCTGTTTTAGGCTGCTGCCCCAGGCAGCAGAAGACAGATAAATAGTATAGCAGTAAATCTGCATGATGTAGCCCATAATATCCCCTAGCAGGTGCACAAAAAATGAGATGGGCAGCTTTGAGTCTCTCCTACATTGTTAAGCCTCTATCTGATTGCCCGAATACAATGGCATTTAAAAATGTGTAGACACCAATACAGTATATGTATACAGTAGCTATGCATGTGTGCAAAAATGTATAATAAATAAGAAACATCTTTGTCACTTAAAGTAAAAACTAGCAAAATGTTTTTTATTGTTAATTTCATTGGAAGTAAGGCGTAACAATTTTGAAGAAGTTAATGAACTATATTAGACTTTTTCAATTTTTATTAGTATATATTAATTGTACAAAATAGTGGGAGCAAACAAGTAACAGGACAGGAGCTACCGCAGAGGCCTCTGGAAGACTACCTAGCAGCGCATCAAAGCAGATACTAAGACTCCTAACCAAACATCCCGCAGAATGCAGGGAATCAAAAAAAGGGGGAGGGGAGTGAATACAACCTGGAGAGGACAGGAGTTCCACAAGGACTAAATATATCTGGGCACAGCGGTCTCTTATGAGTCTGTTTCTCCAAACAAGGACCATGTATGGATGCAACCTAAAGCCCCTGCTCAGATGTAGCCCTTGGTAGCTTAGCAGTTTCTATATGGTGAACAACTCTTTCTGAATATTAAGAGTCAGTGCCTGTATTAAAAGATTCTTGAAAACCTGATAACACCAAGAGAATTGCATATAATTCTCATTTTTGAGCTGAATAATAAGGACTCTCGATCACTTTAATCACATTTTCTGACTTATAAACTGCCCTTTTTGATTTATTGGCATCCATATAAAATGTGGAAGCTCCAGAAATTGGAGTTCCTTTTATTATAAGAAGGATAATCCAATTGGTTCTTTTTATAAGCTGAAGTTGCTTGCTTTTAGGTATCTGTTGTTAATTTCCCCCCAAAACTCATAGCAAGCTTTTTGCCAATATGAGTTGTCTGCCCATAATGACACAATCTCAGCATTGCTAAAGGGCACCACAATTTCAGCTGGATCTATTCCAGCTAATTGATGAAGTCTCATTTTTCCTTTTAGAATCAATTCAGTAACTTTTCTACATAGCAGTTTAATTTTTTTATTTTTTTTTGTGTGTGCCAAAAATATCCACTCTAAGACATAATCCTCCTTCTGCATAAGAATTCCTGTGGAAGAATGAGTGGAAGGCAAGATAACCAAAATACCCACCATCTTTGATCAATATGGTCTTTCTATGCATTTTGTAATTTCCTTTCCCTCAGAGCCAATTACTTTTCAGCTTCAGCTGATAACGTTCTTGGACTATTTAAGTTCTTATCACCCTGTAATGTTTGAAAAAGGTTACTTAGCTCCTGAATAGCTAAACCAATATTAGGCCATAGCCAGTTAATATCTCCCAGCAATTTTTGAAAATCATTAAGAGTTCTTAATTTGTTTTTTTCTCATTTGTTCCTTTTGTGGCCGAGTTTTCTGTAGACCTATTTTGTATCCTAGGTAAATAATAGAATCTCTGCTTTGTATTTTTTTTGGAGCAATCTGTAATCCCCAACAAGGCAAAGTTCTATTTACTTCATCAAATTTTTTTCTAATGTTTTCGTATCTGAATGAGCCAATAAGATGTCATCTATATAGTGGTAAATTATGGGTTGAGGAGATTGCTTATGAACTGTCTCCAGTATTGTACAAATTGTCTACCAGTATTGTACAAAATACTGGCAGAAAGTAGGACTATTTAACATTCCCTGTGGTAAGAACCTCCAGTGATATCTCTTTATTGGACAACTTCTATTCAAAGTGGGTACTGAGAAAGCAAACCTTTCCCTATCATGTTCATGTAAAGGAGTTCTGAAAAAGCAATCCTTTAAATCAATCAATATCATAGGTCATTCCTTAGGTAACAAGTAAGGCACTGGGATGCTGGATTGTAATGATCCCATTGGCTGAATAATTTTGTTAATTGCCTTGAGATCTGTTAATATCCTCCATTTGCCAGATTTCTTTTTTTTATGACAAATACATAGAACAAATAGTGGCAGGTTTACACAAACTTGAGACAGGTGGACATCACAAGGCAGTGTCGGATTGAAACCAGATAGTGGGGTAAAGAAATCAGTATTTGAATGAACAAGGGTAAATTGTATACATCCCACAGGAACATTATACCAACAGCCTGGAAAGACTCTGATGGCTTTTTCCCACTTATGTGTCTCTCAGTAAGGGAAGAGTAAATGTAGTAAGAAGAGCTTATAGATGACTGGTCTGGATAACACACACACATGTGTACATAAACACATTGCACACACACATACATATGTATATACACACTCACACATACAAATACAGACACAGACATACACACATCACACGTATATACCTGATATGCACACATGTACACACATACAAATACACAAACAAAATACAATCATAGATAGGAAGAGAGTTTTTCAATAATTTATATTTTAAGAAATAGAAATTACTGGCATCAACATAATAGTCTAACTTAAGTAAAAGTTGTCAAAATTAGTCTTTCTAAACATATTCAATATTTTATGATATTTTTCTATTTTTATAAGCAAGAAAAGCAATTTTAAAGATATCTCATGTGATAAAACTCCTCTATAGCATATTTTTAAATAGAAAAATAAAGTACTATTTCATCCTGTAATGTCACTGTGGGAATAAGACCCAACCAAAAAGTAGCTTTTAAAGAAAACAGCCTTCAAACTCTCTGGTCACCATAGGATAAAAAGCCCAAATTTATGCTAATATTCAGTTGCTTTAACATAAAAATGTTCAATGTTTTCTTGGCCCTGGAAAATATATTAATTTGATTCACCATTTTAATAGGTTAAAAGAGGATCTGAGTTTTTTATTTCTAATATCAGAGATCAGACCTCTACTCTTGCCTGACGCGTCTAAAACAAAAAGGGGGAACTGTAGAGAGCTGCGGAATGCCGCGCCTTAAAGATGGAGCTGGTTTCTGCCTTCCACCTTCCCGATGGTGAGTGCTCTCTGTCACAAACAACTCCACATTTGGCTAAGGCTGAGGATCTGGCTTGCTTCCATGTATGTGGACCTATCTGCATTGCCCACGTGGCATGCTGGGGTTGGCTACCCAGAGGCTATTTAAGCTGTGGGCTGGCTTTCCCCAGGGTCAGATGATTGTTCAAGGTTCCTGAATAAACTGCATTGAAAAAAAAAAAAACAAAAAAAAAAAAAAAACAAAACACAGCAGTGAATTAAGAACTAAATTCCTAACATTAGGAAGTAGCATAACATGGATTTGAGAAGGAGAAAGGAAGAACTTTTTTTTTTTTTTTTTTTTGTTGCTTAATCTCAGGAAAACAACACACAGTTTTTTAACTGAATCATAGAAAAGGGCAGGGATTTAGCCCTCGGGAATCTATACAGAATAAAAATACAAGTATGAGCCAAGAAGGTAGATTGATTCTCCTCAAAGAGATTTCAGTTTACAAATGGCCATTAGAAAGGGATGATATAAAAAAATGAAGGAACAGTCCATAGCTTCAGAGCACGGAAGAGGAAAGAATGCTCTGGAGGGAACCAGCAAACCAAAGTTCAGAAAGAAATGGCCATGGACATCAGTGCTTTCGTCAGGGCAGAGATGTGCCCCCAACTCAGGAGAGAGGTCCCTTCTGGTGGAGGGATCCCAGTCTGTTGCTTCAGGTCCATTGTAGAGAACTCTAAGTGGTCAACAAGGAATTTGAATTCTTTGTTGCTCAGGTGATCTGCGTGGAGTTGCCAGATCAGAACTAAATGACTTAAATGGATAATTATTTTCACAGCTAATATTAATGCCATTTCTAAAGTAATGTTTGATGAAATGCCTGAAATAACTGGGATAGCCAAGAATCTAGAATACTAGGAACACGACATTCCACAGCAGTTGTAAATATCTGCTTAACAATTATGTTTAGGAGGGGAGACCCCCCCATCAGTGGACTTGGAAAGGGGCACGGTGGAGATGAGGGAGGGAGGGAGGGAGGGAGGGACTGGGAGGGAATGAGGGATCGGGACACGGCTGGGATACAGAGTTAATAAAATGTAACTGATAAAAAAAAATAAAATAAAAAAAAACAATTATGTTTAGGATGATTTTTACTGATGGCATTAAGAGATAGTCACAAGAAAATTAAGTGATGAGTAAGTCAGATGCATATGTAGATGACTAAGACCACAGGGCACTGAAGAATGTTTAAACATGTAAACAAACAAACAAACAAACAAACAAAAAACAACAGAAAAAATTACTTTGCTTGACCACATAGGAATTATTTTGTTTTGTTCATCAGAAAATAAATAAATAAAATAAAAAGCAAATGATAAACTTGAAATGGTGGTGGGGGGGAACCTTATGGTCCTCAAATATATATAAAGCACTTTTATAAATATATTATTAGCAAGAGAATTAAAAATGTAGATTTACTAGAAAAGCAGCTTACAAGGAAATAAATACAGAGAGAACCCAGGATTGTGGAAAACCATTCCAGCACACTTAAAATTATGGAAATATGCATTGTTACAAAAACAAGAACCTCTCTTCTTGCATTTCATGTTGGCAAAAGTTAACAAATATATCTTCAATTCCAGAGATGGCTACTACTGGGGGTACAGACATGAGCAATATGTGTTTGCTTGCTTCCATTTTTCCTGAGGTTAAATGTTCCCATTTATCTTAGCTTTTATCTTGTACAATTTCAAAATAACAATATTTAACATGAAAAGTGGCTTCTAAAACTTGCAGAATTTGATATATTACTAAACCTTTTTATTTTCTTTTTTAAATTTATTATTTTATTTATTACAGTTTATAATAAACACTTTGTAACCCTACTCATTGTAGCCCCTCCTAATTCCACCCTCCCTCTCTCTTCTCCTCCCATAGTCCACCAGCAGGGGAGGCCCTTTTCCCCTTCCATCTGATCCTAACCTATCAGGTCTCATCAGGACTGGCTGCATTTTCTTCCTCTGTGGTCTGGTTAGGCTGCTCCACCCTCAAGGGGAGGTGATCAAAGAGCCAGCCACTGAGTTTATATCAGAGACAGCCCCTGTTCCACTCACTAGGGTACCCACTTGGAGGCTGAGCTATCATGGGCTACATCTGTGCAGGAGTTCTAGGTTATCTCCATGGATGGTCCTTAGTTGGAGTATCAGTCTCAAAAAAGACCCCTGGGCCCAAATTTTTTGGTTCTGTTGCTCTCCTTGTGGAGCTCCTGTCCTTGTCATGTCTCTCTATCTCCCCCTCCTTTCATAAGATTTGCTGCACTCTGCCCAAAGTTTGGTTATGATTCTCAGCATCTGCTTTAATACCCTGCTAGGTAGAGTCTTTCAGAGGCTCTTGGTGATAGGCTCCTGTCCTGTTCCCTGTTTTCTCCCTCTTCTGATATCTATCCCATTGTCTTTCTGAGTAAGGATTGAGCATCTTACCGAGGGTTCTCCTTCTTGCTTAGCCTCTTTAGGTGTACAGATTTTAGTATAATTATTCTATATTTTATGTCTAATATCCACTTATAAGTGAGTGTATACCATGTGTACCTTTCTGCTTGTGGGATTTCTCACTCAGGATGATCTTTTCTATTTCCCACCATTTGCCTGCAAATTTCATGATTTCCTTGTTTATAATTGCTGAGTACTATTCCATTCTGTAAATGTACCACAATTTCTGCATCCATTCCTCAGCTGAGGGATATCTGTGTTGTTTCCAGATTCTGGCTATTACTAATAAAGCTGCTATAAACATGGTTGAGCAAATTACCTTTTTGAATACTTGAGCATCTTTTGGATATATGCTTAGGAGTGGTATAGCTGAATCTTGAGGTAGCACTATTCCTAATTGTCTGAGAAAATGCCAGATTGATTTCCATAGTGGTTGTACAAGCTTACATTCCTGCCAGCAATGGAGGAGGGTTTGCCTTTCTCCACATCCTCCCCAGCATGTGCTGTCACTTGAGTTTTTGATCTTAGCCATTCTGATAGGTATAAGATGAAATCTCAGGGTCATTTTAAGTTGCATATTTCCCTGATGAGTAAGGATGTTGAGATTTCTTTAAGTGTTTCTCTGCCATTTGATATTCCTCTATTTAGAATTATCTGTGTATCTCTGTACCCCATTTTTTAATTGGATTACTTGATTTGTTGCTTTTTAACTTCTAGAGTCCTTTATATATTCTGGATATTAGCCCTCTGTCCAAAATAGGGTTGGTGAAGATTCTTTTCAGTCTGTAGCCTGGTGTTTTGTCCAGATGACAGTGTCCTTTGCTTTACAGAAGCTTTTCAGTTTCATGAGGTCCCATATATTGATTGTTGATCTTTAGAGCCTGTGCTGTGGGTGTTCTGTTTAGGAAGTTGTCTCCTGTGCCAATGAGTTCAAGGCTCTTCCCCATGTTTTCTTCTAATAGGTTTAGTGTGTGTGTGGTTTTATGTTGAGGTCTTTGATACACTTGGAATTTAGTTTTGTGCAGGGTGATAAATATTAATCTATTTGTATTTTTCTATTCAGTTAGACCAGCACCATTTGTTGAAAATGCTATCTTTTTTCCATTGTATGGTTTTGGCATCTTCGTCAAAAATCAGGTGTCTATAGTTGTGTGGGTTTATTTCTGGATCTTTGATTCAACTCCATTGATCCACCAGTCTGTTTCTATGCCAGTACCATGCAGTTTTTATTACTGTTGCTCTATAGTACAGCTTGAGATCAGGGATGGAGATACCTCCATCATTTCTTTTATTGTAGAGGATTGTTTTAGCTATTCTAGGTTGTTATTCCATATGAAGTGGAGAATTTTTCTTTCAAGGTTTATAAAGAATCGTGTTGGCAATTTGATGGGAATTCCATTGAATCTGTAGATTGCTTTTGGTAAGATTTACTATGTTAATCCTACTGTGACATGAGCATGGGAAATCTTTCCATCTTCTGATATCTTCTTCTAATTCTTTCTTCAGAGACTTGAAGTTTTTTTTACACAGTCTTTGAATTGCTTAGGTAGAGTTACAACAAGGTACTTTATGTCCTTTGTGGCTATTGTGAAGAGTGTTGTTTCCTTAATATCTTTCTCAGCCCATTTGTCTTTTGTAAACACTTTCACTTTGCTGAAAGTGTTTATCAGCTGTAGGAGTTCCCTGGTAGAATTTTTGGGGTCACTCAGGTATACTATCATATCATCTCCAAATAGTGATCCTTTGACTTCTTCCTTTCTGATTTGAATTCCCTTGATCTCCTTTAATTGTCTTATTGCTCTAGTAAGGACTTCAAGTACTATGTTGAAGAGATATGGAGAGAGTGTGCCTTGCTTTGTCCTGATTTCAGTGGTATTTATTTAAGTTTCACTCAGTTTAGTTTGATGTTGGCTATAGGTGAAGCATTTAAGTTAGCCTGGGTATAACTCCATTTTGAAATAGAGCACCATCTTGACTGAGAGCTGAACTCAGGTACCAGGAAATATCACAAAATGTACACTTGGCAGACAACAAAGTTAACTCTCCTAGCAACAGGCTCCAGGAAATATCACAGAATAAATACTTCATAGAAAATAGAGACAATCTCCCTGGCAATAATCAATGAGAATTGGTTGGGAATCGGCTGGGAAAATTCTCCCCAATGTTTCAGATATAGTTTAGAAGAATAGCAATTGTGATCATATGCGTAAGCAATTGTGATTATGTGCCTCAGAGAAGGTCACCTTGCCCCTCTAACTTTTACCTAATCCTGTAACGTCAAGGCATGTGCCCCCCCCCACTTGCTGTCATGAAAGCATGTGCCCCCCCCCCCGCTTGCTGTCATGGAAACCCCCTGATCACAGACTTTCCCTTTAAAAACCTTGCTCACTTAGAGCTCGAGGTCCCACTTCTCTACTGCTGTGTCAGTGAGTCTTGGGTCCTGAGTTTGATTGCTCTTGTAATAAAGCTCTCTTGCTATTGCATCCAGTCATCTCCTGGTGGTCTCTGAGGGTCACATGATCCTGGCATTACGTAGGCTGGCAGTAGATTTCCTTTATTATGTTTTGGTAAGTGCCTTGTATCCCTGATCTCTCCAGGACTTTAAACATGAATGAGTGCTGGATTTTATCAAATGCCTTTTCAGTATCTAAGAGATGATCATGTAGTTTTTTTCCTTTCAGTTTGTTTATATGGTGTATTACATTTATGGATTTCTGTACATTGAACCAGCCCTGCAAACCTGAAATGAACCCTACTTGGTCATAGTGGATGACATCTTTGATGTGCTTTCAGATTTGGTTTGCCTGTATTTTGTTGGGTATTTTTGCATCAATGTTTATAAGGGAGATTGGCCTGAAATTCTTTTTTTAGTGGGTCTTTGTGAGGTATGAAGGTCACTGTGGCTTCATAGAATGAGTTTGGTAGTGTTCCTTCTGTTTCTATTTTGTGGAATAGTTTGAAGAGAATTGGTGTTAGCTCTTCTTTGAAAGTTTGGTAGAATTCTGAACTGAAATCATCTGGCCCTGGGCTTTTTTTTTTTTTTTCCAGTTGGGAGACTTTTGGTGACAGCTTCTATTTCTTTATGGGATATAGGACTACTTAACTGATTTATCTGGTCTTGATTCAACTTTGGTAAGTGGATTGATCCAGAAAAGTTTCCATTTCATTTAGATTTTCAAATTTTGTGGCATATTGGCTTTTGAAGTAAGACCTAATGATTGAATTTCCTCAATGTCTATTGTTATGTCCTCCCTTTCATTTCTGAATTTGCTGATTTGGATAGTGTCTCTCTGCCTTTTAATTAGTTTGGCTAAGGGTTTGTCTGTCTTGTTGATTTTCTCACAGAACCAGCTTTTGGTTTCATTGATTCTTTGAATTATTCTTTTTGTTTCTAGTTTATTAAATTCAGCCCTGAGTTTGATTATTTCCAGCTGTCTACTCATCTTGGGTGTGTCTACTTCATTTTTTTTTTCCTAGGGCTTTCAGGTGAGCCATTAAGTTGCTGGTATGAAATGTTTCAAATTTCTTTTTGAAGGCACTTAGTGCTATGAACTTTTGTCTTAGAACTGCTTTCATTGTTCCCATAAGTTTGGGTATGTTGTGCCTTCATTTTCATTGAATTCTAAGAAGTCTTTAATTTCTTTTTTATTTCTTCCCTGACCCAGCTGTATTTGAGTAAAGAGTTGTTCAGTTTCTATGTGTGTGTAGGCTTTTTACTATTTCTTTTGTTGTGTTCCTGCTTTAGTCCATGGTGGTCTGATAGGATACAAGGGATTATTTTATTCTTTCTTGCATCTGTTGAAGCTTTCTTTGTGCCCAATTATATGGTATATTTTGGAGAAGGTTAATTCTTTTGTGTTTGGATGAAAGGTTCTTTAGATATATTTTAGGTCCATTTAATTCACGACATCTGTTAGAGTCATTGTTTAATTTCTGTTTTGTTGACCTGTCCTTTGTTGAGAGTTGAGTGTTAAAGTCTCCCCACTATGTGTGGATCTATGTGTGGTTTAGGCTTTCTTAATTTTTTTTTTTTTTACAAATGTGGGTGCCCTTATATTTGTATATAGATGTTCAGAATTGTAATGTCTTCTGTGGAATTTTCTTTTGATTAGTATGAAGTGACCTTCCACATCTCTTTTGATTAATTTTGGTTGAAAGTCTATTTTATGAGATATTATAGTGGCTACTTCTGCTTGCTTCTTGGGTTCATTCACTTGGAAAACCATCTTCCTGTCCATTACTCTCAGGTAATGTCTATCTTTGTCACTTAGGTGTCCTTCTTTTGTTTTTTGTTTTTGTTTTTTTTTTTCTTTTTTAAGATTTATTTTTTTATTATGTGTACAGTGTTCTGCCTGTATGTAAACATGCATGCCAGAAGAGGGCACCAGATCTCATTATAGATGGCTGAGCCACTATGTGGTTGCTGGGAATTGAACTCAGAACCTCTGGAAGAGCATCCAGTGCTCTTAACCTCTGAGCCATGTCTCCAGCCCCAGGTGTGTTTCTTGTATGCAACAGATTGTTGGGTCTTGTTTACACATCCTTCTGTTAGTCTTTGTCTTTATTTTTTGAGAATTGAGTCCATTGATGTTGAGAGAGATTAATGACAAGTGGCTGTTGGATGCTTTGATTTTGCTGTTGGTTATAGTAGTGTGTTTGTGTACCTGGCTACTTTTAGTTTTCCTGTAGTGAGGTTATTTCCTGTGTTTTCCTGGGTTGTATTTTTCCTTCTAGTGTCTTATGTAAGGCTAGATTTGTGGGTAGGTTTTGTTTAAATTTGTTTTTGTCATTGAAAATTTTGTTTTCTCTATCTACGATGACTAAGAGTTTTGCTAGGTATAGTAGCCAGGGCTGACAGCTGTGTTCTCTTAGGGTCTGCATGATAGTCATCCAGGCCCTTCTGACTTCCATAGTCTCTGTTGAGAAGTCAGGTGTGATTCTGATGGGTTCACCCTTATGTTACTTGGCCTTTTTCCCTTGCAACTTTTAGTATTTTTTTCTGTTCTGTATACTCACTGTTTTGATTATTATGTGGCAGAAATATTTTCTTTTCTGGTCTAATCTATTAGGTGTTCTGTAGGCCTCTTGTAGGCTTATAGCCTTTTCTTTTAAATTGCAGAAATTTTCTTCTGATTTTTTACAAAATATATTCTGGGCTTTGAAGATGGGAATCTTCTTTTTCCTCTATTCCTATTATTCTTAGGTTTGTCTTTTCATCTTGTCTTGGATTTCTTGGATGGTTTGTGTCATGAATTTTTTAGATTTAACATTTTCTTTGATGGATACATAGATTTCTTCTATTGTACCTTCCACACCTGAGATTCTTCCTTCCATCTGTTGTAGTCTGTTGGTTCATGTTTTATTCCCTAAATTCTTCCTCTCCATGATATCCTCCATTTTTGTTTTCTTTAATTTTCCCAATTCTATCTTCAGATTTTGAACCATTTTGTTGATTTCCTTCACTTGTCTGACTGTATTTTCCTTCAATTCCTTCAGCTGTTTGTTTGAACATTCCTCTGTTTCTTTCAGTGATTTAATTGTTTCCTCTCTGAAGTCCACAAACTGGCTGCAACTTCTTCTATTTTTGTATGGATGGACATAATCTGTTTGACTTTCTCTTTCTCTATTTCTTTATGCATTTTATTTGTTTCCTCTATTATCCTCTTCAAAAGCATGGATGTAAGGTCGTGTTCTTGAATTTCACTTATGTTGGGGCGTCCAGGGCTAATTGCCCCTGGATAACTGGGTTCTGGAGATGCCATATTGCTTTGGCTTCTGTTGGTTGTGCTTTTTCATTGGCCTCTACCCATCTGGCTGCCTTGGGTATTGGCTAATAGTTTCTGGTGCCTGCTGGAATCTGGGGAAGGAAGAATCCCCTTGGCAGGAAGATGGTTGTTCCTGAAGGAGGCCTCCTCAGCTTTTTGGGTATGGTCACCGATGGCCGGTACTTCTGAGAAATTGCCACAGCTCACCTCAGGTATATGGACCTATGTGGTAACTGTGGTCATTGGTAGTCAGGGGGGCTCTTCGTCTCACCAGGAGAGGCCTTGGAGACAGCTGCCCTGCCACTAAGTTTCTTGCTCTGAATTTAGTGAGCTGCTGCTCCTGCTCTTATACTGTGTTTGCTGGGCGCAGCCCTCTTGAAGAACCAGGGAGCCCCACAGTTTGGTCAGTTTAGCTAGGGAGGCAGGTTGCACCTTGGAACAGTGTCTGGGGTCTGATCCTGTGGATCCCAGGCTTCTGTAGGTCTGAGGTTGGAGCTCTGTGCCCCATTACCCAAGTGGTAATCAGTGGCAGGTGAGCACAGCACTCATGAGCCTGTGGGAACCCACGGACTTTTCAAGGGATTAGCTGGGTGTCTTGAGGTCAGACCTGATGTTTCCCCAACCGTGGGGTTTCCTCCCAACAGGGAGACCCAGTCTGTGGTGTTTTGGGGTCCACAGTTCAGTCTGGGAGTGTGAGTAGAGCATGCAAGTGCAGGTGAGTGGCTCCTCACTGGTGACTGGACACCTGCAGAAACCCGGAAACTTTTCCGAAGAACTTTTCAGGGGGTGTGGGGTTCGGCTGGGTGCACTGAAGTCGGTCCTGATGTTTCCTTCACCCAGGGGTTTCCTCCCAACAGGGAAACCTAGTCTCTAGTGATTTAGAGCTCACAGTTCTGTCTAGGACAGTGAGTTGGGTGTGCAGGTGTGTCTCTGGGCTGTTGGCTGAGCACCTGCTGGACCTTGGAACATTTTCCAGGGATTGTCTGGGTGACCTTAGGTTGGTTAATCCCTATTTCTTCCTTCACTGTGGTGTTTCTCTTGACAGGAATACCCAGTCTCTGGTGTGTGGGGCTCACAGTTCAGTCTGGGATGGTGATCAGAGCATGCAGGCATGTGTCTCTGGGCTGGTGACTAAGTGCCTGCCAGGACCTAAGAACTCTTCTGGGGTTTAGCTGGGTGACCAGAAAAGTGACTGGATTGCTTCCCACACCATGGGGTTTCCTCTCACCAGGGAAATACAATCACTGGTGTTTTAGGACCCAGAGTTAGGTCACTGTGCAGTCACTGCTGTCCTGCTCTTTAGTCACAGTATCCTCTCAGCCCTGCCATCTTTGATCCCTGGTTTTTTCTTTTTCCTGCTCTTCCCAGACATGCTCTTGCAATCCTTCTCAAAAGAAGTCCCACGTCACCACTACTAATTGATTTCTGCCTGTACTATAGAAAAAATGTAACTGCCATTTCTGAGCTACACTTTGGTGATCTAGTCTACATGAATAAGTCTTGTTGGAGATGACTCAATAGTATATTTATTTTCAGGTGCTATGATGATAACCACATCAATTATATAAAAGGTTTCCTAAGGAAATAGTAAGATGTGAGCACACATATTGAAATATAAGGGTGATTATTTAGTATTAGTTACATAAGTTAAATATTGGAAATACTGGAAACACCCTTAGCCAATAACAATAATAAAGTGGTTAGAATTCATTAGATGGATACAAAGACCATCTACATAGTATTATGTATATGTTTTCAAAACTGTTTAATGTTATAAAGACACTCCATTCATTCTAACAAGGTGGGAGGAGGCAAAATACATACTTATGTCGTGTGAATTTTTAAAATGTATATGAACATAGAAAAGATAATGATGAGAAATATAAACATATGTAATAATTTTACTCAAGTTGCTATTGACCATTTTATTCATTGTATTTTAAGGTACAGTATACATAAATTTGTATGTAATCCAGATCAGCAGACACACACTATTAAACATACATGAAGTAGAAATTTCTGGTTTCTTCGCAGACTGAATTTTGTCATGTGATGTTTTGCTGAAAACTGGGCACATGATATTTGCCCAGGTTGGCTTGTGAGAAGACATGTGAGAAGACATGTTTTGCTGTGACCCCTCACATGTGAGGGGCATAACTTTGGCCAGCTGAGAACATCTGTAGGTGGACTTTGAGGAGAGGACATATATAGAGGCTCAGCGAGATATTGCTTTTTGGATAGATATAATTGCTTGGATCTTTGTGCTTTGACATTTGACTTTGCAGAAAGAAACGTTATAGAGAGCTACCGTAGGCAATCGAACTGGATCTTGTGTCTTTCCCTGCCTTCATGTTGCTACTCCGTGTTGACATTTGGCTTTGGAATTCTGAGGACTGAGTTTGTTAATCCCCTAAAGACCCATCAGTTCTAATCAGCAAAAGTAGATAAAGGAGGACTACAGCCCTTTCTCCTACTAATCTCTTACCTAATGTTGTGTGGGGGGAAGGGGTGTTAAAAGGGAGGTAAAGGTGCTTAAGAACCCTAAAAAAAAGTAGACTTGGTGAAAATCTAAGCCTACATGTAAATCCTAGGGTAAATAATTCAATGAGATTGTTAATTTAAATAACTTAATGCTGTAAATATCCAGAGAAGTTTAAATATCATATAATGTTGTTTTCGTAATTCTGGTTTTAGGCAAATAATGGGTTCTGATTATTCATTGTGTGTAAACTACCCTACAGCTTAATCAATTGAAAAAATAATGTGCTGTTATTTTCTATGATTCTGTCAATTGAGTGGAACAAATGAGTGATTCATATTTGGTGTTTCTCATGAGACTATGATTAAATGCTAGGTCTGGAGCAATCTAGAGACGCAGCTTGTAGACATCCAAATAGAATTATCATTCCTCTTTATAAAATACAATGCATTTGTGTGTTGCTTTCTCTCCCAGACAATGACCTGAACTTCTTAAATAGTAGCTCATGGCTCCAATAGGCAGAAAGCAGAAACTTCCAGATCTGCTAAGAGTGATGAGTGGAACTGGCATGACTTCTGCTTTCTAAAGCCAACCTGAACCCACTCTAGATTCACTCTGCAGTAGACCATTGTGAGCAGGGGACATACTACTTCATGAACCAGTTGGGAAGCTACACTCTCTCAGTCAACACTAGACCCAGGGATATTACTCTCAGAGGTTTCTCCCTTGTTCTTACAACTTGCTAGCTCCTATCAAGAACTTTAATGCATTCAGTGTGTCTTAAATTGAATTTAAATTTAAATTGGTCTAAAAAATTAGGGACCTCTCATTCCACTACTTGATAAAGGACAAAGTTACAGTAGTTTAATTAATCCCCTGGGGCTTTTATCTAGGACATACAGTGTGTGCAGACTTGAACTTTTTGGAACATACTCTGCTAACTTTATTGTTCATCCTATTAATTTGTACCTTGTTTTCCTCCATCCAGATGTTTCTTATATTTAATTTGCTTAACATATTCAGACTAGAAAACCACTGTAGCATTAAGATGATGCACCAAACACACCCGGCTCTTATTCGCCATACCCTTGGCTCTTTCTCAACCTGCTTTGCAGTTTTTAACATCCTCAGTTTCTATTGAACACAGATGGAGTCTAATTTTGCCAGGAAAGAAAAACAAAACATATGACAGTTTTTTTTTTTCTTTTTTTGCGGAGAAGATCTAAAGGTAAAATATACTCTTCCAAATCACAGACACCAGACAATCAGCTTAAGATTAGTGTTGTAGGTGACCTCTAGACAGCCGCTAATTATCCAGCTTTTCTCTAATTCTTTCCTCTTGATAATTTGGCTTTGATAATTCACTTAAACAAGATATGGTAGAGAGTTTTCAGATGACATTTTTAAGATTAAGCTACAAGAAGCCTCTATTTTTCCATATTGTAAATTTTTCCATCTTCCTTTTTCCTCTGAGGAAATCTATGGCTCTGTTGTGAAATGCCCTATGGAAATCTATGTGACAAAAACCTGTCTTTGGCCAACAGCCAATGAGGACCTTAGAATGTCAATGATAAGAAATTGGAATCAGAGCTTCCAAATCCCTGTGAGAGAACTTAGAAATAGACCCTTTCTCTATCAACCTAGAGAGGAATGTCAGTCCTGCCCAGTACCATAATTTAAAATTCCAAATCACAGAAAAGTGTTTAGTGTTTTAAAGTTTGAGGAATTACCATGGTTGCAGCAACATGGGAATGAAAGACTAAGAAGGGGATCTCTGGTGGTCCAGAGGATATTCAGAGAATCATTAATTTTGTCCCTTTCATTTGACACTTCATCCTGAAGGTAGTCTCAGTTGCACTGTTTATACTCAGAGTGAGGTACTCAAATTTTGAGAAACACGTTAGCTTTATAACTAGAGAACCAAAAAACAAAACAAAACAACAACAACAAAAAAACATAGGAGCCAGAGAGTGTGGGAGATAGCGACTCCCTCATTATGCATGGAAACTGATAAGTCTTTCTTCAGGATCTACAAATACATGGAACAGACACAAACCACATGGCTTTGAACAGTGAACTCTCACCTACATCTCTGACTAAGAGTTGAAAAAAAGCTAAACATGCCATTGTTACTGCCATCTCATTGGCGGCAGTTGGAGCTACCACCACGGCATTAGCCATGAGTCAGACCGGGCAGACTGCTCAGACCCTGAATAACCTTTTAGCCAATGTAGCTCATGCCTTAGATGTACAAAAAGGAATTAATACTCAACTAAAAGGAGGTTTGATGGTGTTCAATCAGAAGATTGACCTCGTGCAGGAGCAAATTGATACCCTATGGCAAATCGCTCAACTTGGCTGTCAATGAAAGTATGCTGGACTTTGAGTCACTAGCATACAACATGAGAATTTTCCCTGTGCTGCAAATCTGTCTAAACAATTGTCTAGCTATATTTTAGGTTATTGGACTGGAGAATTCGATACTACGATGGAACAGCTGAGGGTGGCCATTGTCATGGTAAATTCTATCAGAGTGGACGCAGGACTAGCCACAGGATTATCATCATGGATTGCTGCAGCCATGAATCATCTGAAGGAATGGGCGGGCATGAGAGCGTTAGCAGGCCTTCTGGTGTTGGTCTCCTTGGTTTGCCTGTGGTATATATGCAAGATTAGAGTCTCACAACAGTGTAATGCAGCCATGACCATTCAGGCCTTTACAGCCATTGAAGCAGGACAGTTTCCCCAAGCATGGTTGGCTACCATAAAAAGCCAAAATGTTACGCTCAGGATGCGAGGCTAAGCACTGCACTCAGGGTCAGCCGCTTTGGACCCAGAGAAGAGCATGTCTGATTGCATGCGGGTTGATGCCCCAGGTCCCGCCTCTGAGAAAAAGGTATCAGACGGGTCTGATGCTCTTTGGGTGGATGACACCTAAATGAACATCTGTACAAAGTCCCAATTTATTTCTAATATCAGAGATCAGACCTCTACTCTTGCCTGCTGCGTCCAAAACAAAAAGGGGGAACTGTAGAGAGCTGCGGAATGCTGCGCCTGAAAGATGGAGCTGGTTTCTGCCTTCCACCTTCCCGATGGTGAGTGCTCTCTGTCACAAACAACTCCACATTTGGCTAAGGCTGAGGATCTGGCTTGCTTCCATGTACGTGGACCTATCTGCATTGCCCACGTGGCATGCTGAGGTTGGCTACCCAGAGGCTATTTAAGCTGTGGGCTGGCTTTCCCCAGGGTCAGATGATTGTTCAAGGTTCCTGAATAAATTACATTGAAAAAAAAAAAAAAGAAAAAGAGCTAAACAGAATTCTCAATAGAGGAATATCAAACGGCCGAAAAACAGTTAAAGAAATGCTCAGTGTCCTTGCATCTCAGGGAAATGCAAGTTAAAACGTCCCTGAGATGTCACCTTCCACCCGTCAAAATGGCTAAGACCAAAAACTCAAGTGACAACACATGCTGGAGAGGATGTGGAGAAAGGGGAACCCTCCTCCACTGCTGGTGGGTATGTAAACTTGTACAACCACTCTGGAAATCAGTCTGGCACTTTCTCAGACAATTAGGAATAGCGATTCCGCAAGATCCAGCTATACCACTCCTAGGCATATATCCAAAACATGCTCAAGTATATAACAAAGACATTTGCTCAACCATGTTTGTAGAAGCTTTATTTCTAATAGCCAGAAGCTGGAAACAACTGAGATGCCCCTCAACTGAGGAATAGATACAGAAATCTATACAATGGAATATTATTCAGCAATAAAATCAAGGAAATCATGAAATTTGCAGGCAAATGGTGGGAACTGGAAAAGATCATCCTGAGTGAGGTATCCTAGAAGAAAGACACACAGGGTATGTACTCACTCATAAGTGGATATTAGATATATAATATAGGATAATCATACTAAAATCTGTACACCTAAAGAAGCTAATCAAGAAGGAGGACTCTGGCTAAGATGTTCAATCCCCCTTCAGAAAGGCAAAGAGGATGGACATCAGAAGAAGGAAAAAACAGGGAACAGGACAGGAGCCTGCCACAGAGGACCTCTGAAAAGCTCTACCCTGCAGGGTATCAAAGCAGATGCTGAGACTTAATAGCCAACCTTTGGGTAGAGTGAAAGGAATCTTATGAAAGAAGTGGGAAATAGTAAGACCTGGAGAGGACAGGAGCTCCACAACGAGAGGAGCAGAACCAAAAAGTCTAGGCACAGGGGTCTTTTCTGAGACTGATATTCCAACTAAGGACCACTCATGGAGATGGCCTGGAACCCCTGCACAGATGTAGCACATGGCAGTTCAGTGTCCAGGTGGGTTCCACAGTAAAGGGAACAGGGATTTTCTCTGACAGGAATTGATTGGCCTGCTCTTTGATCACCTCCCCCTAAGGGGGGAGCAGCCTTACCAGGCCACAGAGGAAGACAATGCACCCACTCCTGATGAGACCTGATAGGATCAGAAGGAAGACCTCCCCTATCAGTGGACTGGGTGAGGGGCATGGGTGGAGATGGGGGAGGGAAAGTGGGACTGGGAGGGGAGGAGGGAGGAAGCTAGAGGGGGGATACAAAATGAATAAATTGCAATTAATAAAAATTAAAATTAAAAACATTTAAAAAGAGTTGAAAAAGCCTTGAATATTAGAGCTGCGCTTCCCCACAAAGAGTGAGAGAACCTGTGGTCTAAACCCAATTGGGTTTATTGGTGACTTAAACAAAATGCAAAGTCACCTCTAGAATACATTTAAATAATAAGCTCACAGAATGTTAGCGTTTCCAGGAAACAGTCCTAAATTATTTCTAGGAAAGGAGATAAAAGGAGAACTAATCAGTTACCAAGGGAGAAGGCTATCAATAGATGCAGACCCTCAAAGTCTGAGTTGTCACAGATGTCAAATCACCTCTCAGAAGCTTGCTAATATGTGAAAGTAAACCTTCTTAAATGAAATGAAAAGTAGAATTTTGAACAGAGAAACCATAAAAAATTCACCAAATGCGCATTTTTAGATAGATAAATACAACCTTTGAAATGAAAGAAAATGTGCTAGATAGGCAAAGAAAGTTTCATTGAACCTGAAACTAGATGAATAGAAACAATTGAATTGATAGAGAAAGAGAGGAAGGGAGGGAGGGAGAGAGGAAAAGAGCAGTCTGGGAGTGGGGTAGGGTAAGGGATAAACTGCCTTTACCATCAATGGCAACACCACAGATCTAACCGTGCTTTCCTGGAAAGAGAAGGAAAAGAGAGTGGTAAAAAGACTTTATTTTTTTTTTTGGAAGGAAATATAGGTATACTGTTACTAAATTGTGTCACCATAAGGAATTTTTTACTAAAGTAGAAGGCTCTGAGAACCTTATGAATGATAATATCAAAGAAATCAAGTCCAGACAAAACAAATTCAAACTGTTGAGTCAAAGACCTCTTTTTCCCTCAGTTCTTAAGATGAAAAACCAAAACCAACAAAGACAAAAATACCAACCACACCAAACCAAGCAAAACTGGAGAAAATCAAGGAGTTCTAGAAACAAACCAACAGAAAGCATATGTATGAAGGTAAACATAATGGCCTACTTTTGCCTTTTAAAGTTCTTTTAGCAAGTATAACTATCAAATGCAAAAATAAATTTCTGGTGGTATTTTCAAGGTAACTAGATAAGTATATTTACAATTATAAAAAAGTACTACCAAGGGGAATATTTATATAAAACTGCTATGTTTTTATATGTACCAATAAAAATGCTGCCATATTAGAATATTTTAAAATTAATTCACTTTTATTTTTTCTTGTATAAAAACTCTTATGTGGTAGACACAGCTGGAGCTTGGGCCCTCTGAACAGAGACTCTGGTGTGGATTTTCACAAGATGGTCAGTGAATTCCTGCTGGGGTGACTTGGTGAACATAGTCTCTTCCCAAGTTCAGGGGTCAGGTAGCTGTCGGTCTTAGAGATGGCATCAAAAGTGGCCTTGGCAAAGTTGCCCAGGGTGGCAGTGCAGCCCTTGTCTGATGTATAGCAGTCATCAATGCCTTAGGCACTGGAGCAGAGACGATGCCAGTACTTCTGGGGACAGGGATGAGACACACCAATACAGAGCCACAAACACCTGTCACCTTACATGGAACAGTTTGGGGCTTGCTAATCTTGTTTCTCCAGTAGCCTCTCCACACAGGGACCATGGAAAGCTTGGCCAAGACGATGGCCCCTCAGATGGCAGTGGCTATGTCCTTGTTACTTCTAACACCTAGACCAACATGACCATTGTAGTCCTCAATAGCTACAAAAACCTTGAACCCTGGTCAGCCCATATCTGCTTCTGCACTGGCATGATCTTTAGAACCTCATCCTTTAGGGATGAGCCCAGGAAAAACTCAGTAGTATCAGATTCCTTAATGGGAAGGAAAAACAAGTAGATCTCCAAGAACTTGATCATGTCCTTAACCAGGCTGCTCAGCTTGGTGGCAGGGATCTACTCCTTGTCTTTAGTTTTTACCTCCACAAGCCCCACAGACACAACTGTGGCCCCTAAGGCTGCTGTTGAGTCCTCTATGGAAGCTGGGGCAGCCTCCTAATCCTGTGTTCTCAGTATCTACCAGGCCTTTCTGCTGCTCCTCATCCAATAAGAGGAGAAGTAGAAAAAGGAGGAGGTGGGGGAGTAGGAGGAGGAGGGGAAAAGGAGAGGAGAAGGGGAGAAAGAGAGGAGAAGGAAAAGAGGAGGAGGAGGAGGGAGGAGGGGGGAGGAGGGGAGGGAATGAGGAGGAGAAGATTAGAATATTTTTAAACTATGATGACTATAAGAGATTAGTTTTAAATATAAGTGTAGATAAAATAATAACCAAAGATACTGTGAAAATTCCACTTAAAGGAATATTGGAGTGACAATATTCATATTAGAGTATTAGACTATATTCATATATTAAAGTAAAAGCCACAGTAAAGAAAACTATCAAGAATAAAGAGGGCTAGTAAATACTGACAGAATTCTTTAAAAAGACATAAGGTCCTATAGAGTTTGTACTTGAAAACAAGAATCAAACTGCATGAAAAATAACCAACAACTGAAAGAGAATGTAGGTAAATTACAAGCACAGAGGAGGATGTCTTTACTTAGCAGTTAGAAAGTGGAAGTAGATGAAAAGATACAGGAGAGTAAAAGATCAAGACTGACACCAATGCCCTATCCAGGATTATATCCCGAGGCATGAAAAATTTCTCATTGATTTATAAAACTGAAACCATGCAAAATACATGCTCCAATCATAATAGAATTAAATGAAAAAAATTAATGAGTGATTTATTTAAAAGCTCTCCAAATATTTGGAAATTGAAATTCTCTGTAGACCAAAGAAAAATTCTCAAGGATAACTAGAGCACATTTTAAACAGGACAAAAATGTAAATATATAATAATGTATGGATGCAGCCAAAGAAAGTATGTACAGAAAACTTTATGGCATTAATCCTCTCATTAAAAAAAAATTAGAGCAGTCAGTGCTTACATTTCAAAAGAAGACCTCAGATTGGTAATCTAACCTCTTAAGAAATTAGTAAGGAAAAAAAAAGAACCAATTGAACCCACAGCAAGAAGAAAAAAATATCTTGTTCTTAAGAGAAAAAAAAATGGAGAGGAAAGGAGATAAACAATGGCTGAAAATCAGTTAGACAGAGTGGTTCTCTGACTAAAACACTGGCCAACCAGACCACGAAGCTGAAAGGAAGACCATGAAGGGAAGAAAATGGTCAACCTGGGAACAAAAAGCGTGATATCACTACAGACCTCATAGGCCATGGAAATTAAAAGGAAAACACATACTACAAATAACCCACACATACATATTTGACTAATTGGATAAGATGGGCCAATACCTTGAAATCGACAGGCTGCAAGAAGTCACCCCAAATCAAAATGAGGGCATTTATTTCAGGAGACTCTCCAGAGTTTGTTTAGAACCATTGACTGCCCCCATCAGAGCATCATTCTGAATCTTGGCCGTTATGACCGTCTCCCCATAAGCCACTATTTCCATCTCTCCTCTTCCCCCAGACTGTATTCATTAGCAGTGAGAACTACTGCAGCCTTCAGGAGCCCTGCATAGTTCAGCTTTTTTCAGAAACATTTGCAAGATGGTTGCCTTCCCATCTAGGAGTCCTCCCCCAAACCCTTCTACATCTAACATCATCAGAGAAGCACTGAAGGCTTTGGGCCATCTCCCACAGATCTGTCAACTCATCTCTTTTCTGACTAAGAGCTGAACTACTCCGGTTTACTCTTCTGTGGTGAGATCATTTGTCATACTACAGCATTCTCCTTCTTTAGGTCTTGCAACACTGTTCCTCAGCTCAATCAATTATCAGGAGCATGTGGCTTGTCTCATGAGCTTTATTTTCTGCTATGAAAGAACTAAAAGAGTTCTCAGAAGAGCCAAGTTCCTGCTCAAATAACTGTGGCAGTGTTAGGACACAAACAAAACATCTGTTGTAACTCTCTCTCTAATCCAAGGAAGAACACAATGTTTTTTATGTGACTTGTGCCTGTAGACTCTAGTTTCTGGATATACATCTCAGATCCCTCTCTTCTTTTCAGTTTTTATTAGTGTTAGTTTATTATGAGAAAATTTACTGTGAATGCAGAGCTCTCATCTTTGCCTAAAATTTGTAAGTAATTTTTTGTTTTTGTTTTGTTTTTTTTGATTTTTCTTTTTTTAATGAAGACAACAAATTTTTCATTTTTAAAGTAGTCTTTGCAAATTAATTTATGTGAGGGAAAAACACACTTGCAGACAGCATTTTGTTAGTAGGCATGAGGAGAGTTCATTCCTGGCCATATTTTGAGGGAGCAATGGAATGTGCAGTAAAGTCACTGATTAAGCCAAAAAGTTATAATGTTTAAACCTCCAAAGAGCCATCTCCGTATTTAATATGAATTTCTTTAAACCACTGGACCTGGGCCTCATTCCTCTCCCACACTTCTTGAAAATTCTGACTCTCATCCATGACCATGACTATAATTTAAGACCAGAAAGACACTGTCTGTGTGCTGTCTTCTACACCAAACTCCTGCTTTCAGTTATACGGTATTGTGTGATGCTACCTGGGGAGATGTGAACAAATACCTATCCAACCCAGAAAGGGAAGATATGACAGACCGAAGTACGGATACCACCAAAGTCCAGCTTAGTATACCAGGGAATTTACTGGGGTTTCTTGTAGTATGGGTGAGAAGAGAAATGATTCAAAGACAGCTGCATCACCAACAGCCCATCATGGATGATGGCTCCTTGAAAGCCAAAGACCTGGAGCTCACTGGATAACCTAAGGGCAGTTCATCAGATTGGTGAGTGCCTTTTCTAGGCAGCTCTGTTAGTCTGTTGAGCTTTGGCAAATGAATTTTCAGCACCATAAAGATGATTATGTGGTTTCTGTTCTTAACTTTGTTTATATGGTGAATTACACTTACTGATTGACATAGGTTAAGCCAACCTTGAGTCTCCAGGATGAAGCCCACTTAATCATGTCTGTCTTCTTAATGTGTCCCTGACATCAGTTTGCAAGTATTTGTTTGTGACTATGTTCATCAAACAAGCTGGTCTGTAGTTTCTTTTTGTTGTGATTTCAACTGGTTTTGTTATTAGAATAATGCTGACTTCATAGAATAAATTTGGCAATATTCCTTTGCTTCCTATATTTTGGAACAAGAAGAGTTATTATAAGATCTTTCTTAAAAGTTTCATGATATTCAGGAGATAATCTATGCAGTCCTGAACTTTTCTTTGAGGGGTGGCTTTTCATTAAAGCTTCAATCTCTTCGCTTGCATTGGGTTTATTTGAGGTTTTTTTTTTTTTTTTTTTTTTTTTTTTTTTACATCTTCTGGCTTTCTTTTTGACAGATATTATTTGCACTTGGAAATTTATCCATTTCATCTAGGCTTTCCAGCTTTTTGGAGCATAAATTTCCATATATTCTCTAACAATGCCTTGGCTTTTATTGGAGTCTGGTAATGACTGTCTTTGTAATTTACAGTCTCTCTCCCTGGGTTGTCCAAGCCTGTTATCCTGGGTTATTCTCATGGAGTCTCTTTGCATTTCTCATGCCTGAAAAGTTTGATGGGGTCAGGTAGAGCTGCTTAGTTTAGTCTAGGGTCAAAAGGTGAACAGCACCTGTCCTCTTGGACTCTATTTCTGCCTCCTTTGGGACAGGCCTGTGTTCACCTCCCTTGGGCTATACCTGCAGTAAACCTGTATCTGCCTCTCCGGGCCCCATCTATGTGTTCCTCCCTTGGGTTAAGCTTGTGCCTCTAATGGCTTGTATGAGCCAGTCCATCAGGATTTATTTCCCTCATAGTGCCTCAGTCTACAAAGTCTTCTTGAGGACAGAGAGGTGGTTATATTACTGAACTTTCCTGCTTCTGAGGTACTTAGGATATTCCTACCTGTCCCATAACCCATAGCCTTACAAGCTAGATGGAGAGAGCCTTTCACTGTTTAGCTGTCCTTCTCCAGTCAGAGAGGTCAGAGGCCAGGTGTTCCTGATTACCTTACGTTTCTGTGCTGGATCACTATGAGGCCTGTCTTTATATTGAATCACAGATTTGTCTTCTTTTTGTCTGACCTATGTTACATCTTCCATTGTTCCTACCCTGTAATTTTGCTCTTCACTCTCTGATTCTTTCTACAGGTTCAAAGATTTTTGGATCTAATAAGGGCCTCTTTAGCACAGATCTAACTTGTAGTCTCTTGTTCTTTTATACAACATCTCAATCTAATCCTCTATTACATAAACATATCCACTGAGTAGTCATCTGGGCCTTAGATATAGTTTTTACTACACAAAGCAGTGGCCTTTGTAGCCATGTGTGGACACTCTTCTCCTTTACTTCTCCTGATATTACCCTCATGGACTGCAAATTTTATTTTAAATCATTAACCCTTTTTAGGGCATCTCTATACTCATAAACCAGATTTTTCTCATAAAGCAGGCATCTTACCCCATAGCATATGAAGAAAGATGGTCTCTCTGAGATTTATTCCACAGACTCCCAACCTAGACATTACTTCTGAGCAGAGAAGTCAGTCTTGATTGCATGTGTCACCAGCCACTGTAGGGGACATATGACTGCTGATCTAGCACAAAGGCACACTATCACATACCATACAGGAAAAGCTAGCTATATTGGGGTTTCTTCTATGTACAAACCTCGACTTTCTCACTGGATAGAAGGCTCAGTCTTGGTTGTATGTCTTCATTTCCATCATAAAGGCCACATAACCACTGATATAGCAAGAAGGTAAATTATCTATTCCATACCATATAGAGGAAGGCAGCCATATCAGGATTTGTCTTCTGCTCCCACGATGCTTACTGACAGGAGCTCTTAAATTTCCGAAGAACCTAAATACTGGTACCAGCATCTCTTCGAGCCAAGACCTTGATGCTGCTTCCTTCCTGCATGACTCGAGGCTGCAGCATGGGTTGACTGTACTGATTCCAGCCTTGAGCAGCCAGGAGCCCTGCCCATCATTCCCTGTTACTTTCCCCCCCCAATACTTCTGTTTTCTAAAACACATCTTCCTCTTTTGTTCTCTCAATTACTCTTCCTGGTCTTGAGATGTAGTACCTTTAGGGATTGATTTTGACTTCAAAATGTTTCTCATATCTGTGACACCCATGACATCAGAGGATCTGTGGCCCATTAAGTAAAAAATAAAAACAACAACATGCAAACAAAAAACAATTTTAAGGGAATGAAGTAAAGAACCCTCTGTTGCCCTTATAATAAAGAGCAATGCTTGTCAGTGATGACTTCTTATGCACATAACAACATCCACTGCTTTGGAGTAGTTCTAAGGCCACAGGCTGAGAAATTATCACAATGAACCTTTTGGCCTTTGTGCTTCAGAACACTGACTTTCACACCTGAATGCACCTAGGCATAGAAGGAATGATTTATATTTACTGACACCAAGTCTTACTCTGATTTAATTTGTGTGAGTTGCAACCTGAGCATCAAGACTTTTTTTTTTTTTTTAAGTTTCCTAGGTGATTTTCCAGGCCACAACATTTTAGCATGACTGGGATCTTCAGGACAACTGGACAAAGTGCAGCTTGCTTGGGTTTCTGATTCTATAGGCTTGTACAGGACTAGAGAATTGCTACTCTTTGCCAATTCCCAGTTAATTAAGTTTTTACATCTGCTCATTTTTTCCCCCCAAGTGCAAATGCTTGGTCCTACCAAAAATGTAAAGTAAGCCAAAGTGAAAGCTAATGTCTTCCAAAGGCCCCGGTGTTTAAGAACACAATTGATGTTTAAAAAGTGTGGAGCTCTTGAGGGCTGACAGGAGCTTAAGATGTAGGGACCTCTCTCAAGCTTTTAGATCACTGGAGGCATGCCCCTGCTGCCTCTTCACTTCATTCAGTCTAGTGGCTGTGAGATGACATGTTTTGTCCTCCCCCATACTCCCACCATGCTGTACTGCATTGTTTCCGGGGAAAACCAAAGCCACGAGGCTGAACTTGAAGAAAAATCTATAAAACTGTGAATCAGAAAAAAAAAATTCTCTTTGTAAACTGATTATCTGGGGTAATTTGTTATAGTTTAGGAAAGCTAACAGAACCAATGCCTCACATTTTTGCTTTTAAGTATAAAACCAACAGTAACAGAACAGTAAAAGAATGCTGTATGAGAAAGAGAAAGGACATACATAGAATTTTTTTTTTAAACTTTTGGAGAGGTGGTAGGGATGGAACCCAGGGTGCTGCACATTCTATACAGGCACAGAGATACAAAACCTGAAGAATCTGTCATGACGTTACCATGCTTGAATATCTTTCTTTCCTCAGAGGTTACAGGTTTACATGACTTCAAGGGTATGTACTGAATTGGAAATAGCTCCTTACTAAACACAGCCCATGCCATGTTAAGGTCTGCCATGTTTTCTGATGATCCATTACCAAGCAGATTCAGTTAGAAGGAAAATTTCAAACGCAAGAACATTGAAATAAAGTGGGACTTTCCCAGCTTTCACAGAGACCAGTTTGGAGCATTTTCAAAATATCATAACAATCTGACAGATGACCCAGAAATGCCAATTCTTGAAGGACCTCAAGTCAACATGTCACAGAGACACTTACATAACACCAGTAATCTAAGGGAATAAAGGAGAAAAATTAAGGGGAAAGGAAGAAAAGAGAGGGCAAGAGATAGAAAATGTCTAATGCATATTGAACTCTTATATCAAATGTCTTCAGACATCTCAGTATCATTTATAATAAATATATACCAATAAAATGGTGGAGCACTTTTGTGCTTTTTAAAAAAAGTTTAACTTCAGAGGTGTTATATTAAATGGTCAGAACAATTGCTTTCTCTCCAGAGTTGGGCTGAGCAGGATTTGACACAGTAGAAGCTGATGAAAACGTCACAAAAGGTCCAGGGATCTGAGCTGGGAGGGTTTTTGCCTAACATTGTGAGTCTCTTGGTTTTATCCCCAGCATGGCATGGGTACAGTGATGTACAGCTAATTATACCAGCACTTGAAGATCAGAAGTTCAAGGTCACCCTCCACTACACAGTGAGTTAGAGGTCAGCTTGAGACACATGAGATGTTGAAACCAAACAAGACAAGAAAAGAAACAGATTTACAGTTTTGACACAAAAGTCCATGAGCCAGGATAATTACCTAAAATTAACTTGTAGAGATTTCTAGTCAAACAAGCAACCTTAAGTCTTGAACCAGTTGTGCTAAAGAATTTGTTTTTCAGTCCTGTCAATCATCCATCTCTATCCCCTTCCTGAAGACCTTGAAGATGATGATTCTCAGTTGGCAAGGTCTAAGGAGCCCTTCACAATCACCCCAAATGCCATGTGCATCCCAGGGGCCAGAAATTCAAGTGTTAACTAGAGGGAATGTGATGGGACAGCCACCATTATGAAAACGAATCCAGAAACTCACTGTTCTTTTTAAAATGTGAATGCAGGGGAAGGGAAGAAACTAATTCCCTGCCTTGGGCTGTTTCACAAGAGTCTAGTTCTGTCTCTGCTCACCACTTTCTATTTCTTCACTTTTTAAGGCTGAACTTAGTGGCTTAGCTGTTCTGAACCCTTCTACTTTTTCTGCGCAAGTGACAAATCATGTATGAATATGCAACTTCGCTTAGTGTCCTAGGTAATACCTTGTAGAGCAAGGGTCTCACGTAGAGCTGGGGTTTTCAGTGCTGCAACTTCCTCCCCAGTTCTTATAACAAGTTGTCAACAGTACTGACCAGTGTCTGCTCTTCGGAATTTTCTTTCTTTTCTGTGTTTACTTAGGAATATTTAACAGTGTGTAGGAGGATCTACGTAAAATCTACTGTCTGCTTCTTATTTATTTGTACCAAGAACTTGGATGAGCAATTTAGCTGAGAAGTTCCTTTTATTCAAGCAAGTCACAGTGAGTAGGGTTCAATAATGAAGACAGTGAGATGGAGTGTCTGTCAATTGTTCCACAGACTCCCATGTGGCAGTAACAGTTTATGCCATAAAGCAACGAGAGCAGAGAAACAAATCATAATTGTTATGAGTTCACTTTCACTGGTCCAGTAATTACTGAAAATTTCTTTCAGAGTCTAGCAACAACTGTTAATCTTCAGTATCTGCTGGTTTGGATTGCCATTCTACCCTGGCTTACATTGCTTGTGCGTGTGTGTGTGTGTGTGTGTGTGTGTGTGTGTGTGTGTGTGTGTGTATGTGTGTGTGTGTGTGCGCACGCGGTACATCTGACACTATGGACATATATCCTAGGACAATCTCAGGTATCATTTCTTGTGTACCTCTCATCTTTATATACATATATATGTATATATATAATAGAGAGAGAGAGAGAGAGAGAGAGAGAGAGAGAGAGAGAGTCTCACTGGTCTTGCTTTCACAGAGTAAGCCAGGCTAGCTGGCCTAAAAGCTTGCAAGGATCTGCTTGTCTCCAACTCCTATCTCATTGTTGCTGGGATTTCAGGTGTGTGCCATCATGCTTAATTTATTTAATTTTTTTTAATATGAGTTCTGCGGGGGGCAAATTGAAGTTCTCATGCTTGTGAGGCAAACGTTTTATCAACTGAGCCATCTCCCCAATACCTCTGCTACAAGATAAAGTAGGGACATCTAGCCTGAGGCTCTACTAAATATGGTGTATTAGTTTTCCCTTTGTTACTGTGTTAAAACACTGGCAGAAAGCAACCTGGGGAAAAAGGGTTTATTTGTTTTATACTATTGCCTCATAGTCCATCATTGAAGGAAGTCAGGGTGGAAACCTGGAGGCAGAGACTGAAGCAGAGACCATTAAGTAACTCTGCTTACTGGCTTGCTCTCCATGGCTTGTTCAGCTTGCTTTATACAAGCCATGACTACCCGCCTAGGGGTGACACTGCCCACAGTGGGCTGGGTCTTCCCATATCAATAGTTAATCAAGTAAATGCCCTCACGGACATACCCACTGGCCAATCTGATAAGAGGCAATTCACTTCTGAGCTTCCTTCGTTCGAAGTGACTTTGGTTTGTGACAAAACTAACCAGCATAGGTCCCATCTGCTATTGCAGCTAGAATTGTCACCCTCTTGGCCTAGTTCCCACCTTATCGTTCATCTTCATCATTATTTCATGGCCTTCTGAAAAATGTATCATTTGGAATATAATCAAAACTTTATTTTATGTTCTTTTTTGCATACTTAAATTTTCATTCAGTTTTATTTAATAGTAAACATGAACCCACAATCCTCTGTCAGGGGCTGAGGCTGCTGGGCTGCTAATATGAAAACTGTCCATGTCACTTTATTCTCAGACCTAAGTGGGACATCCTTGTCATCTTCTTTCCCCAAGGCTCAGGAAAAATCATAAAAAAGGGGTCGGAATGAATGTAAAATCAAAGAGGGTGGAGAGAAAGCTGTGCATGGCTCCTTGGAATATGTTATGGCCACTTTGTCCACAAAGACACAATAGCTATGATTATCCACACAAGATCAGATGAGTGTCCATCAGCATTTAACAGACAATACGAGGTAACTCAGTGGGTCGTTAGCCAAAACCAAAGAGGATACAGAGGGGAAAGGGAGCTATGTTGGAAGCATCTGAGGAGCGTTGGGGTATATATTATCAAGTTGCTCTGTTTATATGTATGAAAATGTCAAAGATTAAATAAAAACTAAAGAAAGTGTCACTCTTTTAACCAAAAGACTTTAAAGAAAAAAAAAACAAAGTTTTAGTGATGAGTAGTAACATCTAGGCTTATTTGATAGATGTTTGTAATTCATGCCAAGAGGTAGTGGATTCTAATATAACCATCTGCTGTCTCTGGTCTTCTAGGCTTTTGCTTTTCCCTCTCACCACATAAAGTCTCTATGCAGATTTCTGTTTCTAGCTTCATACTTCCTCTACTCTGAAATATTCATGAGAAGGAAATCTCCATTTCTAGCCCAAACATTATTGCATTTTGTTTAAACCTTTACAGTCTGTCCCTATCGCTCACTGAGCTGTGGGCATCTCAGAGCTGATGTATCAAAAGTGTAGCTGTCATTCTCACTGACCCTTCTACCTCCTGATCCATTGCCTGACAATTATTTGTCCATGGGGAATTCACTTCTGATATTTAAGATGATAACTCACTGCATTAATGAATCCAGGTGCCATTCAGAATCAACTGCATCCATGGATCACCTGATACATTCACCAAGTACATGTAATTTGGGAAACTAATCTCCACTGTGTCAATAGGGATTTTGTTGTTATTTAAGGCCTTTTCAAATGTATTTTCATGTAACGAAGTTTATGGAGAATGTTTGGAATAAATTTAGGTACATAATAAAGCCTTTTCCAAACTACAGTATTTATTTATTTATTTTACTTTTGGCTAAGAAAATATTGATACTTTTATGCTATCTGGCTGTAAGAGATATCATGTGTTTTTGATAACTACATGTCAACAATTATTATTTACATCCTTAAACATCACTGAAGGAATGCTGTTTGCTTAATTTGTTTTTCCTTTCTATATCTTCCTGGCAACTCATTGCAGCTAGCTTGTAACTTAAGATAAAAGTTGGCAAGGCATAAACAGCTTTAAATGAACATCACAGATACCAAATGATCACATTAAAATGTGAGTATCTTTAGACTCAGTTATTTTCCTGACTTACTGCCTTTTATTTTAATGCAAATTCTTTCCAGCTTAAACATAATTGCTCTATGCCGTCTGCTCTTACAGTATTTTGGCATGTTCACAAAGTTCCCCTTTCTAGACCCTGAAGTTCTGAAGTTCCTTCAGGGAAGTTTGTTAAAGAAAACACATCAGAAGAATTTTCATTCCTTCCAGCCAGTTTCTTAAGAAACAGCAGATGGATTAATCAAAAAGCACACAGCTGCATAAATGTTCCCTTATAATCACATTTCCCTTCTAATTTTTCCCTAGATCCTATGCTTGTAATTTGCCCAAAGAGACAGTATTTTAGGTACTATATGTACAGCCTATGTCCATTTTTTCTTTAAAAGATGCGTATATGGTTTCATAAGATGAATTATGAACTGCAATGACCTCTTGCATCCTCTCACATTCTTCATGAGTAAGCAGACACCCAGTAAATTACTAGTTAAGTGAGACAGATTTTCGAAGAGAAGTTCACAAACAGAAGCAGCTCTATTAGAAAAAACAATTTTTGGTGCCGGAGAGATGGCTTAGGGGTTTACGAGCATTGGCTGATTTTATTATTATTATTTTTTATCAGTTACATTTTATTAACTCTGTATCCCAGCCGTGTCCCGATCCCTCATTCCCTCCCAGTCCCTCCCTCCCTCCCTCATCTCCACCGTGCCCCTTTCCAAGTCCACTGATAGGGGGGACCTCCTCCCCATTCATCTGATCCTGTTTTATCAGGTATCTTCAGGACTGGCTGCAAAGCCCTCCTCTGTGGCCTAACAGGACTGCTCCTCCCTTCGGGGGTGGGGAGACCAAAGAGCCTGGGATACAGAGTTAATAAAATGTAACTGATAAAAAAATAATAATAAAATCAAAAAAAGAAAAAAAAGAAAAAAAAAAAAGAAATGAAAGTAGTCCTGTGCGCAGGGCAGCACCGGCACATCACTAAGGACCAACACCTTTATCTTTTCCAGTATCAGTTATCCATCTGATTCGTACCGCTGGTCTGGTCAAGCTTAACCTGATGTTCTTTGACGGTCATAAATTGTTAAAGTAATGACCATTAAACACTGTTCAACCTTGAGTTGAGCTCTGTAACTGTTATGTCGTTTAATGTTGAGCTACATGATTGGTGAATTCGCTCATCTAAAATTATTCCATAACCCTCACCGTATTCTCTGCATTGATGCTTTTAAGAGGTAGAGTAGAGAAAGTCTTTTCCAAGAGAAAAATAAGAATCCCGAGAAGGCACAAATATTTCTTAAAGAAAAAGAAATGCGATGCATTTATATGGTGTTTTGTGTACTTGGCCTTCTGTGAAATACTAGTGATGTTTTCAAAAGCAGTTTTTCCTTTTGCTTTCTCTGCAGGCAGACGTCTGTTCATGTGTGCAGGTGCATGTGGTGTACGCATACGTGTGGAAGCCAGAGGACAATGTCTGGTATTGATACTTTCTAATACAGTCACAAACTGACAGGCTGGCTGGCCAGTGAGCGCTAGCAATCTGCCCCTTTCCCCTCCCCCAGCAGTGGGATCACAAGCGCACACACCTAGGCTTCGGGTGTCAAACTCAGATCCTCATCCTTTCAAGGCAGATGTTTTACATATGGTGTTATCTCTCCATACTGGCTGCAGGTATCTGGATATTCCTGGCAGTGGGTAAATAAGTTACATGGACAGGCACAGAGACTCTGGTTTACACTTAGACCCAATCACTCAGCTACTTAGCCTCAGTCTTCTCGTGTGAATGGGGTCTATTCACTTGACAATGTGATGAGATTCAATGCACATACTAATCTGGGAAGCACTCATAACAGCGTTGATCAGCATCAGTAGCTTCCGGATATTACCAGACAGTGCTTTAAAGCTGTATCTTCAACCTTCCCCGGCATTGCGTTTTCTCTGTATTTAGTATTCACCAAGATTTCATTCAGGTTTCTTTTAATTTGCATCATTATAAAAGGGTGGTATGCATATGCCACTGTGCATATGACCATAAGATTCCCACATGCCATTTCCATCCTTCTCTCTGGATCTTATTCACTGAAGAGTATCAGATGGAAACTCACCAGCAGAAACTAAAACATTGGCTATTCGGAAGGTTACGAAGGTTCTCAATGATGTATCTGAAAGCTGAAATGATGAGATAAAATTGGCTGCCTGATTCCTGTAAAGCTTCCCTCACACTAATGAAATTTAGTGGACCCATTTCTCCCTCACAGATCACATCTGGTGCAATTTCCCTTTTGGCCATAAATTTATGCAGCCATTGACAACTGAGCAATAAATTTTTTGTCTAATTTCACATAGTTCCCCACTGGGAAAAAGGTTCACGTGTTATACCTGATGTGAAAAAAATGACACAGCTTCTATTCAGTTATGATCAGTTTGTTTCTCTGTGTTATATATAATCCTTGGGTTGTTTACATGCAAACAATAAGAATTAAATTGGGTTCTAATTGTTAAAAAAAAAAAAAAGAGCATTGGCTGTTCTGCCAGAGGCTTCAGGTTCAATTCTCAGCATCCACAAGGTGGCTTTCAAGCATATCTGTAACTCCAGTTCCAGAGGATTTGATGTCCTCTTCCGGCCTCTACAGGCATCACATGCTCATCATGCAGGCAAAACACCCACACATATAAAAATAAGGTACATTTTTTAAAAATTAAAAAAATTCAATAAAGTCAATCATTTCCCATTGAAGTGAAAAGATATCTTAGATAAAAGCAGATAGAAACCATACATTCCGTTTTTCTCGGCAGCAGTGAAAGAAGCGGCTCACTGTTGAATGCGTTTTTAGACATGGAGAAGTCAGTCAGTGGGTTTGGTTTGCAAGTGTACATAAGTGATGTCCAGACTGTGGTGCTGACATTGTGGGTGAATGAATAGCAGCAGTCTAGTACTCCCCCAGGAAAGTCCAGATGAAAGTGTCAATTGCTTAAGAGTGCATATACATTCACAGTCATGTTGAAAGTATGCAGCACCTGCCAAGCCTGGATTCCAAATCAGCTTCCGGAATGAGTCAGCACTTTTTAATTTCTCTATCATTTTGTGTCTTCTCCAATATTTTCCACCCTGGTCCATCTTTTGCATCTTTTTTGGCCACTGTTGGCTTTGTAAAGTTAAAATTGTGTTAAAGGTAAAGGCCAAACATCTTCCCTTGGGTCCCAGTGCCTCCTTCCTATGGCCTTGACCCCCTAAGCTCACACTCTGGTTTTTGCATCCTTTTTCTTCTGTCCGACATAGTTTTGTTTTGTTTTGTTTTGTTTTGTTTTGTTTTGTTTTGTTTTGTTTTCTCTTCTCAATGGTTTACTCTCTTTTCCTTATCCTTTAGTTTTAGCCCTGAACATCTTCTTAGGATAATTTAGGCAGAAAGGCTTCTCGGGGGAAGAACTGGCAATTTACTTCTCTGTCTCTCTTACTCAACTGCTCACCTTTCAGGACAGGAAACATACCTTGTTCGGGAATCCTGAAAAACAGTGACTTTGCAGAATGAGTAAGCGGAAGAACAAACTGTGTAGTTACTTACTAAAAGAATCAGTCTATCAAGTAGGTGATGCAGAAGAACTGGTTTATTAAAATCTTGTCTCTGCTGCCCTCCAGTGGGTAGTAAGCATAGAAGTTTAAAGACTTAAAAAAAAAAAAGGAAAACAAAACAAGAAGGAAGTTCTTACTTCCTTCTTTGTACCATTGCTCTGCTTTGTACCATTGGTATTTTCCTTGGATAGAACATTGTGTTTTTCCTCTTCGATATAATCTTTCTAATTCAAGAGCAGTCCCTGAGATCAGGTGATTTTCCATTTCCTCCCATCTTCAGAAGGGAGTTATAATAATAGAAGATAACTAGAAACAAATTGACCGTTCACAATTTGTAGGGAAGGTTTGTGTGTGTCAGCGACAGAAATCCTTTGATGAATGGTGTGTGTGTGTATGTGTGTGTGTGTGTGTGTATGACAATGTCTGTACTTTCTTTAGAAATGGCTCTTGGCCTTCGGCATACAAAGTGAATGATGGTGTTAGTTTGTTTTCTCATGTGCTCTTTAGGTGTAAAAAAAAGTCACATAAATGATACATCTTATCATTCGTTCATAATCATCTTATGAACTGTGAGTATTAGGGTTAGCCCGGTACTCACAATCGTCACATCTAAACGCTCAGTGGTCTGCCACAGGAAGACGTTTACTTAATAGCGAGCATCAGGCATCTTCTGTAGGTTGGTGTCAGAACTCTATGCCTCTACGGTCTGGGTTATGAGAGCCACATGCTGAAGTCATTCAGTCCTTCATATGGGTCTGAGAGCAAATCTTCCTGATGTTGGCTTTCTTCTACTTCCAGCTTTCCTGAAACTCAGATCTCACTCCAGGGTTTTAGGTAGTGATGCTGAGCTGAGTCCTTGTAGCTGAGATTCTAAGTGTGCCCCTGTTTTTGTAGTTCTTCAGTTTTGCTTTAGCAGAAAATTTTCTCAAAGTTTTCCTGGACTGCCACTACATACCAAGCTTACAGTCTCTTACTGCTTAATTTCTTTTCTTACTCAGTATATCCCAAATGTCCATTACAAAGTAACATTTTATCTTTCTCATTCTCAATAGGAAAACTGGAATTATATGTACATTTGCACATTTGTTTTTGTTGTTGTTTTTCAGTTTTTTGTTTGTTTGTTTGTTTGTTTGTTTGAGACAGGGTTTCTCTGTGTTTCTGGAATATCTGATATCACCAGCAAAAGAATATTTAAATTTAACAAACTTCGTTTGGATAATGGTAATTTTATGCTGATTCTAAATTTGCATAATATAACTCTCATTCAATGTTTACTTGAGTTAACTTGACTTTCTCATGTTACAAAATTACTTAGGTGAAGTAGTGAATTCTGATTGTTCCCAGTCATGTATATGATTGTCAGGAGCATATTTCACTAAGGGAAAGAATCTAGGCACAGTGGTCTCCAAAAGCATCATTAACATTTAAGTCACACTGCCACAAAGACTGGCTGCCTGGGGTTTAGGCTGGGGGCGGAGTATCAATTATTAGAGTCAAAGGAAACTTCAGGGTGGTTATGGGAGTACTTTTTCTTGAGTGTTGGTTGTTTACACATTTGTGAATGGGTTTAAAGGTCACTGGACTCTAGATTTAAAACTATGCCTTAGTACTCATGAGGTAAGCTTAGCTTAAACTGACAGGTAAAAGCTTCAGTGAGCATTAGCTCTGAAATAATTGTTCTTTACCATATTCTTGGCTTATTATTAATTGAAAACAAGTTGCAAATACAAGAAGAAAAAAGAAAAGAAAAGACACACAGTGGTTAAACAACCCAAGAATTTATGAGCACATCAATAAAAATACATAAATTATTCCTTTTGTAGTGCTGTCTTTAGTCACTCTAGAACCCCAGAAGGAAAGTCTAAGGGACAACCCCTTTCTGCGTGGCTTTTGCTTTTCTTGAGAGGACACAGAAAGATGTGTGTAGTGGAAAGCCACCTGTACATCACTGTGCCCTCTACAAGATCTTGTAGTCTACAGTTAGTTTTATGTTTTAGCTATGCTCAGTTACCACAGCCCAATTTGTTCTTTTAAAAAATTTTTTAATTAATTAATTTTTTATTAATTACAGTTTATTCACTTTCTATCCGAGCTGTAGACCCCTCCCTTATCCCCTCCCACTCCCACCCTTCCTCCTTCAGCTCCTCCCATGCCTCTCACCCAGTCTACTGATAGGGGAGGTTTTTATTCCCTTCCATCTGACCCTAGCCTATCAGGTCTCATCAGGACTGGCTTCATTGTCGTCTTCTGTGGCCTGGTAAGGCTGCTCCCCCCTCAGGGGGAGGTGATCAAAGAGCAGGCCAATCAGCTCCTGTCAGAGACAGTCTTTGTTTTTATTAGGTAGGGAGCCCACTTGGACACTGAGCTGCCATGAGCTACATCTGTGCAGGGGTTCTAGGTTATCTTCACTCATGGTCCTGGATTGGAGTATCAGTCTCGGAAAAGACCCCTGTGCCCAGATTTTTTAGTTCTGTTGCTCTCCCTGTGGAGCTCCTGTCCCCTCCAGGTCTTTCTATCTCCCCCTTCTTTTACAAGATTCCCTGCACTCTGCCCAAAGTCTGACTACGAGTCTCAGTATCTGCTTTGATACCCTGCACTCTCAATAAAGGAAATAAATCGAATAGCAGAGAGACACTTAAATGCTCAAGTCAACATCCTTAGCTATTAGGGAAATGCAAATCAAAATGACCCTGAGATTTCACCTTACACCCATCAGAATGGCTAAGATCAAAAACTTAAGTGACAACACATGCTGCAGAGGATGTGGAGAAAGGGAAACCCTCCTCCATTGCTGATGGGAATGTAAACTTGTACAACCACTTTGGAAATCAATTTGGCACTTTCTCAATTAGGAATAGTGCTACCTCAAGATCCAGCTATAGCACCCCTAGGCACATGCTCAAGGATACAACAAGGTCATTTGCTCAACCATGTTTGTAGCAGCTTTATTTTTAATAGCCAGAATCTGGAAACAACCCAGATATCCCTCAACTGAGGAATGGATACAGAAATTGTGGCACATTTACACAATGAAATAGTACTCAGCAATCAAAAACAAGGAAATCATGAAATTTGCAGGCAAATGGTGAGAACTAGAAAAAAATTATCCTGAGTGAGGTATCCCAGAAGCAGAAAAACACACATTGTATATACTCACTTATAAGTTCCTGTTATTTTAAGAGGCTATCTCTAGAGATCTATTCTGGCCCTTAAAAACTTGCCACAACTTTTCAGCTACAAAGGTTTTTTTTTTTTCATTTTTATGAAAAAAAGGTATATATCATCATTAAAAAGAATAATTTCAAGAAAAATTCTTAAGTGATACATTTTAGACCTGGCAATAGATAGGGTACTCAAAAAGTTTTAATACCATCAAATAAACTCTGTGTCTCCTTCTCTGTGATTACCGGGAAAGTGAATGAGTTCCTCACAGAAACAATCTACAGATTTTTGGTCTTGGTTAAGAGATAAGTTGGTGTTTCTCAACTGATATATGTTGACGTTAAGAGGTAACTCTAGGAACCTAGCATTCTGACACCACAACCATGGGTGCATATAAAAGGAGGCATTAAATTGAGAGCTTGCTTACTCAGAGGTTGAGTCCATCCATGACCATGGTGGAGGGGAGGACAGCATGGTGTTGGAGCAGTAGCTGAAAGCTTACATTCTGATCTGCAAGCAGGAGGCAGAAATAGAGCAAGACTGGGCCTGGTGTGGGCTTTTGAAACCTCAAAACCTGACCCCAGTGACACACCTCCTCAAACAGGGCCACGCCACCTCCAGCGAGGCCATAACTCCCAGTTCTTTCCAGTGTACCAGTTGGCAACCAAATGTTCAAATATATGAATGTGTTGGGGCATCCTCATTCAAACCATCACAAAGCTCTACTGACTGTCGGCAAGTACCTTGTGTGTTAATACTGACACACTACCTGGACCAGCCTTCATTAGCAAGATGGATAGGTTCGGGAATTATTGTAAAGATACTACACCTAGAGTTGAGAAGGTATTTGACAAATTGTTTATTATATCTTTGTGGACAAAAAAAAAAAATATAGGCTACCAATAATAAATAAAGAGTAATAATGTCTCTTGTTATTTCTTCTAAGCTATTAGCATATGTCTTTGTGTCAGATACTCTACCCTACAAAAAGATCCATCAGTATGTTCTTTCCTAGTTACATATGCTGAAACATTCTCCCCATTTCTGACCTCCCTTCTGAGCCAATTCAATGCTCCCTGTCCCTCCATACACACATCATTTATTAGGCTAGTTCACTTCACCTTAGGCCTTGGACCTACTGATCATTTCAGCTTGTTCTCTCACCCGCACTCTCAGCTATCACTCACATTCTCTGTTTGACAGCTTCTATGAAAAGGGGGTGTCCATGAGTTGAAAATGATCTAATAATAAGGCTCAAAGAATAAGGTTCATGCTCATGCTTAAATGTTTTGAGGAGATTAAGTGGTACCCCATGCAAAGGTTAAACTAAGTAGGTCTTCCATAGGTTCCTGCTTCTACCCCACTTCACTTCTTAAATGTTTTAGTTTGATTTGGGTAAATATTGGCATTCTCTCTGACTTCACATGTACAAGTTGATCAGCAGATGGCACCGCTAACCTGAAGAAACTGTAGTTGGCCACATAAAAATCAAAAACGTAATTTTAAAATGATTAGCATTTGCTATTTTCATTGCACATGTGGGTTGTAAAAATTGAGAAAATAAAGCATCATTTTATAAGAAATAAATATTACCATTTTAATATCACCAAATTTCACATAGATGTATTTGATGAGAATGGAATCTATTCTGCAGAAGTTTACTAACTGCGTTTTTAAAAGCAACAATCTATACTAAATAGATCACTATGTAATTACATCTTTCTCAGCAACTTGACTTATTAGGTCTGTATAAATATATCATAATTTAGCTAAGAGACAACACATTAACAGGAAACTTAGGTTGTTTCCAATATCTTGTTTTTATAAATAGCACTTCCTGAACAGCGTTCTGTCAATTCCTTAGTTGTAAGGAATGGATTTAATAGTCCTTACAGGATACATTCTTAGAACTTAAAGTGTTATTTTCAAATTAACCACAAAAAGAGAACCTGGTAATTTGCACCCTCCCTTCTCCTTTGCATCACATACATGATGAGTGCACTGAAGAGCCATTTATCTGGCTAGGGAGGTGATTCACTTGCTGCTCCTCCAGAGAACAGTTTGCTTCCTGCACCCACATGAAACAGGTCATAGTTGCCCAGAACTCCAGCTCCAGGATACCTGACACCCTCGTTTGTTCTCTACAGGTATCTACAAGCATGTGGTGCGCACACACACACACACCAAATAAAAATTTTAAAAAAAGAACCATTCATTTCAAAATATACGCAAAACACATTTATTTTAAATAACTTACTATAGGTCCACTAACTCCTTTACAAATAGAGTAATAATTTTTCTACTTATTTTATTAGCACTCATATATGAAGTTATTCTTTACCTTGCAGGGTATCGAGGCAGATGCTGAGACTCATAGCCAAACTTTGGGCAGAGTGCAGGTAATCTTATGAAAGAAGTGGGAGATAGCAAGACCTGGAGAGGCCAGGAGCTCCACAAGGACAGCAACAGATCCAAAAAATCTGGGCACAAGGGTCTTTTCTGAACTGATACTCCAGCCAAGGACCACTCATGGAGATGGCCTGGAACCCCTGCACAAAGGTAGCCCATGGCAGTTCAGTGTCCAAGTGGGTTCATAGTAATGGGGACAGGGACTGTATCTGACAGGAGCTGATTGGCCTGCTCTTTGATCACCTCCCCCTGAGGGGGGAGCAGCCTTACCAGGCCTCCCTTATCAGTGTACTGGGGAGGATGGGGAAGAAGGAGGAGGAGCAGGTTTGGGAGGGGAGGAGGGCGGGAACTACAGGGGAGATACGAAGTGAATAAACTGTAATTAATAAAAACAAAAATAATTTAGAAAAAGAATTTTAACACTACTCATTCAAATGTTATTGGTGAGGGCTATTATTTTATTTTAGAAATAATGTACTTGGTTTTTTTTTTTTTAATGTTCTTTTTTTTTTTTTTTCAATGCAGTTTATTCAGGAACCTTGAACAATCATCTGACCCTGGGGAAAGCCAGCCCACAGCTTAAATAGCCTCTGGGTAGCCAACCCCAGCGTGCCACATGGGCAATGCAGATAGGTCCACATACATGGAAGCAAGCCAGATCCTCAGCCTTAGCCAAATGTGGAGTTGTTTGTGACAGAGAGCACTCACCATCTGGAAGGTGGAAGGCAGAAACCAGCTCCATCTTTCAGGCGCAGCATTACGCAGCTCTCTACAGTTCCCCCTTTTTGTTTTAGACGCATCAGGCAAGAGTAGAGGTCTGATCTCTGATATTAGAAATAAATTGGGACTTTGTACTGATGTTCATTTAGGTGTCATCCACCCAAAGAGCATCAGACCCGTCTGATACCTTTTTCTCAGAGGCGGGACCTGGGGCATCAACCCGCATGCAATCAGACATGCTCTTCTCTGGGTCCAAAGCGGCTGACCCTGAGTGCAGTGCTTAGCCTCGCATCCTGAGCGTAATATTTTGGCTTTTTATGGTAGCCAACCATGCTTGGGGAGACTGTCCTGCTTCAATGGCTGTAAAGGCCTGAATGATCATGGCTGCATTACGCTGTTGTGAGACTCTAATCTTGCATATACACCACAGGCAAACCAAGGAGACCAACACCAGAAGGCCTGCTAACGTACTTGGTTTTTAAAACATTTTAAGTCCTTTGAATTATTATGTGATTTATTTTTAATTAGTGAAACTTGATTTTGTCTCCCCTGGGATGATTCCCTCGAACTGGAAGCTAACACAAAACATGTTTTCTTTAAGTTGCTTCTGGTCAGGTATTTGGTGGGTGCAAGGGACAAAAAAAAAAAAAAAAAACTCTCAGATTCATAAACCAGAGATTACAATGAAGGAAATGAAGTCTTCCCGTGGTACATGCAGAGCAATGTTCTTTATTTGTGTGAAATAGAGTACAGTTTTGTAGCTGTAATATTTCTGAGATCTCTGCACAATGTTGTATATTTTATGGCCTCTTGATTTCTCATGAAGAAGGCTAAAATCTCAATAATTATGTTTCTTTCCATATTCCACTTTCCCATGTATGTTTTATCATTGTGTTACTTGTTACATTAAAACTTGTAATGTGGTTTTTATATTTTGATGTTTCTAGAAAGCATTTGTTTCTGATACAGCTGTCTTCTGCTTTTTAAAATACAGTAATTTACATTTGCTTGTGGATCTTTGTGTGGTCTGTAGATGTATATGAGCAGGTGTGTCTTCACTCATGCATACACATGTGTATGGAGGTCAGAAATTGACATCAATCATCTTCTTTCGTCACTTTTCAGCTTATTCATCAAACCTGAAATTCAGTTTGTCTTGCCCGGAAAATCTTGTCTTGACTTCCCAATACAGAGATCACAGAGGGCTGCAAGATTACCCAGATTTAAGATTACCCCAGAACAAGGGTTCTGGGTTCCATGTGACCCTTACAGGTGTGTGTAGCCAGCACTTTATCCATTGAGCCATCTCCCCAGACCCTGTTTTTTTTTTCTTTCTTTAGCTAAAATTATACAAAGTGTATTTCTTAACATATCAGTTAGTTTATCCAGCATTATCTACATCAATAGAAGCTTTGAGAGTGACTGAAAATTTCAATCTTTTTATCAGTTTGGAATGTGGAACTCTGCTGGTTAAGGTTGAAGACTGGAGTTTATGTAAAGCCTCTGAGTTGGTTTATTACAACAGACTCCCTTTTGCAGCAGGGAGCCCTCTCTATCTTAACCCTAAAACCTCTAAGGATCATCACATAATCCACAGGGTAGATTATAGGCCTGACCATTTCCTGATAAGAAAATGCTCAGCAAGCAGCTGGGCATTCCTGGAAATACCCCACCCTATGCTAAAGAGATTTTAGCTTTAAGCAAATGACCTTTAATTGTACCCAGAGATTTTTTTTCCCCACACACATAGGATAATTAAATATTGTGTTCTCCTTTTTGTGATAGGACAGTGCTACTGCATGTAAATGAAGCACTGTGCTATTACATGTAAATCAAGTGTCCCCAGCATCTCTAGGCCAAGCACATCAAAACACATTCACCTCAAAAACCCCTTATTGCTCAATTTTATAATTCCTTGATTCATGAAATTCTCTCTCTCTCTCTCTCTCTCTGTCTGCACTTCTTCACCATTGGCCTCCTGAGAGTAATCATTTATTCTGGAGGAGGGAGGGCTCCCCTTCTCCCTGGAAATTCACCCCCGAACTTGATGAACTCTTAGGGCAGGCTCCAGCCGGGTTGAACCTGCCTGACTGCCACAACCTTGGTGTTGACTGCTGAGGAAGCACCCACAGAGCCTGGACCTGCCTTCTGGCCATTAGGGCTTGCATCCCACAGGAACTGCCTGCCAGCCAGCTGGACCTGAGCCTCACCAGGTCTGTTTCAGCTGCAAGCCGACCAGGTACAGGCTGTCACCCACATCCCTACCATTAATATAGCAGCTTCGCTGAAGGGCTGTAACACTGTGGTATGATCGCAGGGGAGAACACCTGAGTTTCCGCTATCATCTGGTACCAACAATCTCATTTTAAAGGAGCTAACTGTAATATCCAGTGGAGAACTCATTTCTGCCTCCTCTGGTGAGAACAGACTTTCATAGCACATGGGCCTTACCCAAATTGCTCTAGCCATTCCTGAGAGAACCTTTGATCTCAGGGTCCCTCTCTTCTTTGTCCAGAAGCTGACAACTGTGTCCCAATCTACTGCCAGTTGAACAATGAGATTGGAAGGTTTTCTTCATGTTCCCTACCTTTTCCACAGGTTTCCTTCAGAGAGCCACAGGCCTATGCCACGACATATTGTGGCCTTATGGGGTCACTGATTATCACAAACATGAAACTAAGGGACAGTTCAGATTTAACTTATAACAATAAAAATAAAGATATAACTCTCCTTTTTTTCAGAGTCCTTAATGTAGGGTTGGTTAGTCTGACAGTATTGACTTTATGAAGTTCTTAGCATCTCTAAGTAGGCCAGGCATAGTGGTGCACATCTTTAATCCTAGCATTCAAGAGGCAGAGTCAGGCAGATCTCAGTGAGTTTTAGGTCAGCCTGGTCTACATGAGTAGTTTGGGTCAGCCAGGGTTATGTAGTAAGGGTCTGTCACAAGCAAACATTTCTACATGATTTATACAATCCCCTCCTATGAATGAGGGTCTTATCATGCCATTGATAACAATAGTTATCATTAGAATACTTAGTTTTCTAAGTATTAGAAGTTTAATTTTTAAGTGCATCAGGCCAATTTATGTCCCATTTAGCATGTGTCATCCAGATCAGAGTGTCTCTCTGGGATAAATGAGGTTGATAGAGCAAATAAAGAGCAAAGTATATCTTGAATATTGGAATACCCATGAGCAGCTAGACCCTGACCCTAACAAAGACTTTGCTCCTCACTTCAGGCTTTCTAAGAAGGTTCTGACGTCTGCTACATACTCAGGGCCTGGGAAATGGA
This sequence comes from Meriones unguiculatus, assembly GCF_030254825.1. Taxonomy (NCBI): domain Eukaryota; kingdom Metazoa; phylum Chordata; class Mammalia; order Rodentia; family Muridae; genus Meriones; species Meriones unguiculatus. The sequence goes on from NC_083351.1 coordinate 48,339,752, forward strand.
ATTAGAGCATGTGTACATCTGTGCTTCAGAGCCCCATGGGGCACAGCTTGCTTAGGTCTAGAAGCCTCCTGACAGTTCTCTTGAGTGTACTCATGCAGCTAGTAACAACCAAGGACAGGTGAAGGACTCCAGCTTTCAAAGAGTCACTTCTTTTTATCTGCAGCCCTCATTTTATAAGAGATGAAGGTTACCAACTCATTCCTACCCAAATTTCCTGGTAACCCAGTAGGGTGTCCTAGGGATGCAGATGTTCCTAGTAAAACTTTGACATGTCTGGACAGGAGCAAGGCTTCAGGCTGTACCAGACTCTGGCAATCAAGTCAGGAGGTCATTGAGCACATAGGCATTCTGAAGGGCCTGCAAGGAAGACTGGAGACCAGTTTTTATTAGTGCTTTTGATTTAATTTACTTGTTGAGATGAAACTAAAGAACATTAGTGGTTGGTCAGTGGTAGGCTCTTTGTACTTTGCCACAGAGGTAGCTGTTGTATTGCTTCACATCCTAAAGTGCAAAAAACCCTAAGAAACCTCATTTCCATATTGAGATTTAGTATTTGCTGTTTTTTGAGTGCTGAGAAATTGAGAGATCTCCCATCACTTTATGTTTCATGCCATCTGTTCTTTATGTTAAACTTTTTTTTTAAAGTTATTACTTTAAATAAACTTTGTGCACTGTTGTTAGTAGCCAGTTGCAAGCCCTATAACAAATATTTACCCTTAAGTTCTCCATGCAAATCTCTGCTATCATGAGAGAAACACTGTAATCCTATTGAAGTGTTTGGTAATGAAATGTGTCTGTCTACGTGTGTGGGGTACATACATGAGATATCGCATGTCCTGCTTATTATTTTGCCCAAGTTTTGTTTTGCGAATTACCATGGATATAAATTTTTAATCCAGTAAAGGCGGTGTGCTAGGCAAAGGCATGTTACAATATAATACTGAGTTCAGCTATCAAGTTTGTAAACAAATGTTTAAATACATTTTCTGCAACAAATCTTCATTACTTGACATGTGGGGGAGTTAAACCCTCATCTGGGTATGAGTTAGAAGTCTACTTACTGACTGTGAGTCAGGCTGTAGACTGGTCTGTGGATTGGGCCACCAGTTGACCGGCTGATGGCACAGCATTGTCTCCACCGGCCACACATTACATCTGTCCATGCCTCTATTTGTTAGACAATCTGGCACCAGGGACAGCTGAGAAGAAAGATTTTAAAAACAGCTCACTTGATTGATGTGTTTAGAGCTATCTCTGAATCCAAATAAAAAGCTAAGTGCCATAAAGAACACATAAATCAAGCAGGCCCCTCTGAGCTCTGACAGGCTCTGGCTAAGGCCACATGACACCCCCATGCACAAACTGCAATTGACTTATATTCATACCACACAATTAATAAGGTCACATTTTAAAGTTGGTTAAACTGTGAGATGTAGGGCAAAGCCCAGCATGTAAGCCATGATGAGATCAAACTCCACAGTGGGAGCTTGGGATTTCAGTCAGGGCAGAACAGTATCAGTTACACATGCAAAAACTGGTTGATGCCAAGGAGGCTGTTGGGAGATCATCTGTGGACACAATATATGATATTATAGTATAATTATACATGGTAGCTAAATGCCAATCACTAAAGCTTCACTGTGGGGAGAACCCAGTGCTAGGCTTTCAGGAGTTATGACAACAACCTTTTCTGCCCATCAAAATTCTATGCATGAGGGAGTGCAAAGCACAGCACTGGACAGAGCTTAAAAACAAAACAAAACAAAACAACCAGCAAAATATATATTTTGTTATCTGTTGTTCCCACCGTTACTAAGTAACATGAGCTCTGTCTAATGCAGGCTGTAAGGAATTTACTAGACGAGTATAAAGCTCAAGAAATTAATCACAAGCCTAAAGACATAAATTAGAAATGAGTGAAAAACAAGGGGGGTGGGCAGGAGGCAAGGTTGCAGGTTGAGCCCAGGAGCTACTGGACTCTGTGACTTCTTGTCACTAGGGCCGCTCCCCCACACTCTGCTGCTGTCAAGCACCAAGATGAATGAATCCTAAAACAACATTTTGTTTTGCTTTTGCATGAAGAATCTCATTGGCTCCTCCTGGTCATGCAACCATGTGATGTACTTTAGTTACAGTAAAAGAATCTGGAAGCTTCGGCATCATGAGTGATAGACAAGGTCTAGGCACTATAGCAGGTTCTGAGAAAGGAAGGGTGAAGGACACATGTGGTATATACACACTATACCAGTGGTTAAGTTGATGCATCAGAAAATTTAGATTTTTGTTTACTTAGTTACTTGTAATAAGTTGTTTTTGTGTTTTCTATTTTTTTGTGCTGTTGTTACTGAAGATTGAACCCAGAGGCTCACACATACCAGGCAAGTGTTCCATTCCTGAACTGAATGATGAATGAAGTATGAGAATAACCGCTGTTGCTTGCAAAGGGATGTTGGAGTGGAGAGTCATGGCATGTGAGTCTCTTTTCTGAAGTGTCTCAAGATCGTCTCTGACAGCTTGCATATTTTGTGCTGCATTGTGTAACCTTGGATCTCATTCCTATTGTCACCCTCCATCACCACACTTAGCACTCTAAGTTAGTGGCTTAGCTCTGTGGCATACTTGCCAACAGGTGCCAATCTGAGACCCAGTTGGACCATCTATGATTTGGACCACTCTGGAGAACTACTTCCAAATATCCCCCAACGTGGATGCAGCACTGAGATCTAGGGAGCGGTGGATAGTGGATTCTTTCTTGTGATCTGCTGGCCCATTTCCAGCTGAAGCTCTCAACATTCAGAATTCCTTACTGAGTTCTGAAATGGCTTTCTCTCTAAGGCAAGTGATTTGAAAGTCAGTATTGGACAACCTTATCTCAGTAGGCCTCTTCAACCCTGAAGGAATGACAGGAATTTTCTTGGATTTAGATGATTCCCTTAGTATCCTATATAAATGTAGTTATTTCACCATTTTCTTGGTCAAGAGCCCACTTCCCTCCAGCAGCCAAAGGGATCCCATCTGTTCTGTTTTTTTTCATTTGCATCCTTGGCAACATTACTTTCATTTGGCATCCACAGGAAAGCACAAAACAAAAGAAAAATATTCAAAAATATCTCTTATGTCCCTGTACTCTATGAAATCCACTCTCTGGGAACTCAGGCCTCTCCCTGACCTCCAATGTGCATTGTTGACATCTTGTCAGCATAAATGGTAACCTCCCTGAGCACCCTCTCAGACTGTTGTCCTGCTGCCTGGCTCCCATGTATTCTTAACACACCTCTCTAATGTTGTCCTCTCTCCCTTCTTTCCTCCTCCTCCCCATCCCCATTACCTGTTTGGACAGTGTCTCATGTATCCCAGGATTGCCTCAAGCTTATTATGTAGCCAAGGATGTCTTTGGACTTCTGATCCTCCTGTCTCTATCTCCTGTTGCTAGGATTACACAAGGCACCACAGTGCCCTGTTTATGTAGAGCTCAACAGAGAAGGCACATCTCTATGTATTTTAGACAAGCACTCCATCAACTGAGTTATGGCCCCGTTCTCCAAGTCCTGGTGGGGCAAATCCAGGATCTTGTTCTTGCCAGGCAAGCACTCTATCACTGAGCCAAATCCCCAAACCCTGCACTCATCCTTAATTGTTAATGTCATCACACTTCTCCTTGGCCAAGTCTACAAGTCCCTTGCTTAGAGACTTGCCCATCCCTGTGACCCCAGAGTAACTTCGGTTACTTGAATAAATGTTCCTGTTTGGAAAAAAGGTAGGAAAGACAATAAGTTTTTCTTACATCTTCTACATTTTTTTTTCACATTTGAAATTTATTATCTGTCTTGCTTTATTCTCCCAATTTGTAGAACAAAAGCAAAGAACAAAGAACTAAGTTAAACAGAATCACTGATGATTTTTATCTCTGTTATAGTAAAAGCTAACCAGCTGCTCATAAACAATTACTAATAGAAAACAGCTATACAAATGTATCTTTTCATGAGAGTTTCTAGATAATACCCACTTGTTAATAATGTGGTACTCTGTACTGGTAGAAAAATGAATTGTTGACTGTGAAAATACCACTCAGTCATATCGCTGCCCCTAAACAATATACAATCTCATCTTTCATGGCTCTCAGCTGCGCACTGCTTGGAAGACACTTTAGACATGAGCCAATGTTCTACATATAACAAATGCTCAATAAAGACACATTGAATTCCAGTTGGACAGAGCTTGCCCCTTCTGCAAAGGGCACATAAATGAATAAATACAAGGAAATCCCCTCCATGGCACACACACACACAGAGGCACGCACACAATCCTCAGAGCAGCTGGGACATATTATAAGTTGGAGGACTTTTGTTACTTCAGATGTTTTAGGTCTGCTAAGGCACTCTGGAGCAGAAGTAAATATTATGAGTAAGTCTCATTTCCACGCTGGCCGTGGGGGAAACACCGGCACAGTTTACTACAGTTTGATAATAAAACCATCTCATAAAAGAACACCAGCATTAGTCACTCAGCACATGATTTTGACTTGCTAAGGCAAGATGGCCTCTTGTTTTCTTCCCCGAATATTCCAAACATGATTTCATTCAGACTGTCTTCCAGATGGATTCTCTTTTCAGTAAACCCCATCAATCTAATCATGGAGTATGTGCTCACTGAATCAGTTATCAGTAAAAAAAAAAAAAAAAAAATCATTCCTTTAAATCAAATATGATCTATTTATAGAACTTCACAAGGAAGAGTGAGGGTGGTCAAGACAGAATCATTTGCAGCATCGAAGGGCAGACTGGTGGGAGTTAGGAAGGAGCAATGTAGAAGCCAGACCACTGCAGTGGACAACCCTGATAATAAGAAGACAGTTTAACCAAGATCGCTATAACATGGATTTATTAATTTGCAAAGAGAAAGTGCTCTCGTAACAGATGAAATCACCGAAGGCTTGTCCAATCAGCACATTCTTCTTGTCACACTGAATGGAAAGCCAGTTAGTGCCTACAAGCAGATGTAGTGAATATAAAGGCAGAAGACAGGGACACAGAAAACTTGAGTTTTAATGGCTTTCCCTCTGAGAGCTTGTCAAAGGATTAGAAAACACTCTGCCATGCTCCTCTCAAAGCCTGGTACATTCTTTCCCAGTTCTTCACCGACTTTTACTAATCCATCTAATCTTAGCTTAATTATCACGTTCACAGAGAGATCTTTGCTGGTTGTCTTATCTCAGGGAGGGCTCTTTCAGGGCACCCCAGGCCTCCCTGTAATTTCTCTTTATAGCTATTACCTCAACTTGTGCTTCCATATTTATTCCTTGCTCTTCATTCTGAACCCTCAAAGAGAGAGGATGTTGTGTTTCTTTTGAGCCCCAGTGGACTCACAGAACCTAGAACAGTACCTGGAATCTACCCATCAAATACCTGTCAAATGGCTGAGAGAACAGGGGGTAGATTCAGGCTTTCTTTACTAAAACAAAATTAGTCTCTTCATCTGTACAGTGAGGATGTGATAGATAGTACCTGCCTTATAGCATTCTTGAGGATGAAATAAATGAATAGGTGTAAAACACTTGGAGGAGAGACTAACACAGAGTAAGCCATGAGCATGTTAACATCATCTTGCAAATGGTAAATTAAAGAGAGAGCAGAAACTGCAGATGGCAACTGTATCACTTTGATTTCCATGCTCTTAGTAGAACCATATCTGCATTATTCAGGGAACAAATGAGGCAATTTAGAAAGCAGACTGACTGATCAGATGGCTCAGAGGACAAAGGGGCTTGCCATCAAGCCAAACAGCCCAAGTTCAAGCTGAAGGACCCATGTGATAAAAGGAGAGACTGTTGTCCTCTGAGCTCCGCACATGCACCATCACACACACACACACACACACACACACACACGTAATAAAAATATAGAAAGAAAAAATAATTAACATACCCACCTCCTTAACAACACAGGTACTAATCATAATTATCTTACAATATTTAGGACAAAGACAGTGAGTTAAAACACTTGAACTTATGTTTATGTTATAAGGGAAACACTATGCTTGTTAAGAGTCTCTGCTTCATTCAGTGAACATTTATTCACACACCAGGCATCAGGCACAATTCACAAAAAATTAAGTTTCAAATTCAGGACAAATAGCACAGGGTCTTTCTTCAACAGTTAATTTATCATCAATAAAACCATCAACGATAGTGTGATAGAGTACTTGTGGTTACAATAGATGTGATTGTACACTGGTGAAAATACTTGAGAGGAAATTTGAAATTGTATACAGAATCTCATAAATACAGATTTTGGCTGGATAATTCAAATTCCATATTTACCTGAAGACTTTAATTAGAAGACGACTTAAAAAAAAAACAAATAAATGAGACATTGGCAGTTTGTTTCTCACAGTTGAATTGCCAAGCTTCAGATGAATGTGTGCACAGATGATGGTATATGTGTTTATTAAAGTGAAATCTGTAATCATCAATGAGTGTAGAAACATACGTGAGGCTTTCTGTAGGGTACTTAAAATATTATTGGACATATATTTTCTACACATTATATAAAAAAAGAATAAGAAATAAATGTACACACATTGTAATCATATTGTTTCCTAAGTTATGGTCTCACTGTTAAAAGATCCTTGTTCAAATCATTGATTTTTTTTTCTCATTATTTCTAAATCCAAAACAAAAATTTTTCAAAGCAAAAATTTGGGAGAATAAAAATTGACTAAAAGTCAACATTAACTTATTGCAGTCTCCCAGTATTTCTCAATCCAGAGAGGTCCAGCCAATCATGAATTCACCATCATGAATTCAATCATGATGCCAAAAACAGTAAACAGAAATTATCTTTCTGAGCATGTAGTAAAATTATACATAGAGTGCTACGGATCACAACTCAGGATTTCCATGGCTTTCTTTATTCATCAATTCACTCTAGCTCCTGCCTGGCCTAACCTAACACAACCTCCAGTCTGGCCCTCGGGCCACACGCTCAGGCTTTGAACAAAGGCCAGTGGTGTGGCTGGTTTGCAGACCTTAATCCGACTGATTACCAGGGCATTACAAAGCAAGTCATATCTGTGGTTTTCTATTTTAATTAAATTGATCTCCAGAGAGCGTCAGAGTTATGCATAGAACACATTTATTTATCTTTGCATCAGCTCGAAGAGATTGTTGCAAAAAATAGACTATGAATAATTTGACCTTGTCATGCTGATTCACTCGTGTGGTCCAATCGTCTAGAACTATTTTGTGCTGTTGGGTTGTGCAGAGGCTAAAGCAAAGGATGCTCTCTTTTCTCTAGACTAGAAAAATCTTTCCCAGGGACTCTTGGTGCTCATATCGCTCACGCCTGAGTCATATTGACTGAGCATATTGCCAGTGGATTGCACAGTGTTAATGGCTGATGCTAGGACGTCTGGCAATAATACACAGAGCATTTTGATAAAAATCCCTGAGCCCAAACGGAAACTGTTAGTAAGAAAGGAGAGATGATGTATCTGGTTTTTGATCTTTCAGTCAGCTGAAAATGAAGGGGCCGGGCACTTTGGGAAAACAATTTGTATAATTTCTAATGGTTTATGGTTTTTTCTTTTTTTTTTTTCTTTCCAAAAATGAAATGAAATCAAACGGAACATAGCAGATTCGGGGCTCGCTGAAGGGCTTGTGGGAAATGTTTCTAATCCATCCTTTGGTTTAACTCTCAGGTCTGTGGTATGAACTAGCCTGCCAAGGTCACTAGCTTTGCTGATCAGTTACCACTTCCTGTTCCTTAATATCTCTTCCTCTCAGCAGTGTTTGACCAAGCTGGCCTCCTCTTCTCTCTTCATAGACTATTTTTCTACTTCTGCTCACAAAAAGGAGTGTACCTGGGCTTCTTTCAATTTCCCTGGCAATTATTCCTCACTCTTTGCTTTCTTTGAGCACACACATGTATGTGTCCCTATAGGTACATGCGTATGCATGTGTATGTGGGTGCCTGTGGTCAAATTTTGATATCATTTCCAAGAAACAGCCACCTTGCTTTTTTTTTTTTTTTTTTTTTTAACTGGCTCTCTTTTTGGCCTGGAACTCACTGATTAGGCCAGGCTGTTTGGCCAGTGAGCCACAGCATGTGTCTGTCTCCCTAGAGCTGAGATGACAAGCATGCACTAGCCTGCCTATCTGCTTTTCTGTGAAATCAGACTCAGGACCTCATGTTTGCAAGCAAGCACTTCATATACTCAACCATTTCCAGCCCTCCTTTTCTTTCTTAATTTGAGCTTCCTTACCACAGCTTCTGAAAGTAGGCCTTACTAAGGGCTACATATCACTTTTGCTCTGTCATGATGACCTTTGCTACTTGATAGTTTAACAACATCAAAGAGCTGACAATCCCAAATTTAACTCTCCAGCCCAGATTTTTTCCATTTGGGCTCCAGACTTCAACTCCATGCCCTCATCAAACATTATGGTTGGGGTGTGAGGGGATCGGTATACTGTGAGGTTCTCCCCTTTGGACCCCAGATTTGACACAGACCACACTCAAATACCAATTTTCAAGCACAAATGCAAAGAGATCCTTCATTAAGCAAGGCAAAAAGACAAGGGAGCTGAAGATGAATCGAGTAGAAGCAAGAGCAAATAGCTTTGTAAGTGTTAATTTTAAGAAAAAAAAAGGGGGAGGGTCTATGTTAGAATGAGCTAGGACATATTAGTAAGTTTGCTTGGATATTTTAATTAGGTTAGTCAATATAGTAAATTTCGATTCCTGGACCTTGATGTTTTAATAGTTGGACCTTGATGATCAGTTCCAGGAATGAGTCAGTGGCCAAATACCTATACCAAGTCCCTACACCAAGAGAGTAGACCTTGGTGGCAACCCTTAGGAATGTAATCTAATGGTTTAGCAAAGCAAAGAAGGGTAAAGGGCAAATCCTGTTGTTGCCGTGTTTGTCATCCTTGGGTCTGTGTTTCTAATGTTCAGGCCTGCTAGAGTCCTCCAAGATGTTAAATAGACATCTCCCATTAACAGCCAAATTCTTCTTTCAACAGGGCTCAGGCAGCCCATGCTGGTCTCAAACTTTCTATGTAGCCAAGGCAGAACTTGACCTTCTGACCTTTCTACCCCCCCCACCACCGAAGATTATGGGTCTGTACTACCAAGCTTATTTTTATGTGCGGTTGTGATCAAACACAGTGTATGCTAGGCCACCATTCTACCAATTCAGACAGATCTCATCCAAGAACATTTTAATTTTTAGATTTCCTCTTGTCTAGTCCTCTTCCTATTAGTGAACCCAACCACATCCGTCCAATAACCAATTCAAACATCTGGCAAAGTCTTGTCATTGTAACACCTACACAGAAACAGCATTTTTTTTTTTTAATAAGCTGATTGCAAAAATCAGATGCTAGGAACATCTTGTGTATTTTGATTCTTGGAAGAAAGATATTATGCCTATTTTACACTCAGGGAAAGGGGATTATACTGGGTTCACTGGAAAGGTTGCTAGACCACATTCCACTACTTTGGTGGCAGGCTTGGTGAGAACTGTTCTCGTCCTTCTTCAGTGTTTCCTGCCTTGCCAAGAACATCTTTCATAAGGACACACAGCCATATGGATGTGGTTGTTCATGTAGCTTTTGGATTCCGGCATTGGCTTTGGGCCTAGCTGTGATTTGCTGAACTGAATTGCATTGTACAGCTGTAAGACACAGTCAGAACGTATAAACAGTGCAGAGGGCTGGGAGTAAGCTGAGAAATACAGAAACTAGAAGTAAAGCTTATTGCTGGGGTGTTCCTTTTGAGGATGATGTAGGTCAGGCTTTTATCATTTTTTTCCTCAGGGGTTTAAAAACATAGCTACTTTGTTTTGATATGTCTCGCTATACTGCCCATACTCATCTTGAATGCCTAAGCTCAAGAAATCCTCCTGCTTCAGCCTTCTAAGTGTAAGTGTCTAGGACTAGAAGCATTCATCTCCTGCCTCCTGCCTAATCCTTTAAGGAATGTGTGTCTGCAGTGTGGAGCACTCCCAGTAAGGAGGAGCAGGAAGAGGAAGACAACAGGCAGTAACGGGGAGGGTTTATTGTTTTGGTAGAGACTTGTCACAGGTAGGTTTCCAGTCTCCCCCATCTGTTTCCAAATGAGTGCTTTCTGGGTGAGACCTAGAATTCAGGGAGGTGAAGGAAAGGAACTCTATCGTGTACTCAGGGACCCGAGAGCAGTTGTATTGTAAGCCAAGAACAGTAGTTGCTTAGCATTGCCTTTCTGACTCCAAAGGGGAAAGGCTTGGGGAAAGCCAAATCCTTCTCTTCCTCTACATGGGATATACCCAGAATTCCAGCCTGGTATTTTTTCCCTGATAAGCTAGGTAAATAACAATTTGCTTTGTTTTCTATCAAAAGTACAGATTCAAGCACTCAACACAGAAGTATTCAATGCAGAATTCCTGGTCTTCCTTTTTCTTCAATGTTGAAAATATCTCCGACAATCATGCACCCCAAATGTAAGTCAAAATTCTGATGTGCTGAATGTAACCACACTCCCTGTACAGGGGAAATTTCATATTTGAACCGCAGCACTGGGATAGAGATATAATTAGTACAGACACCTACTAGGCTGATGCTATAGTGAACAGAGAACAAATTAATGAGGCGAAGAATGGTGAGGAAGGTATGAATTCAGCCTTCAGCATGTAATATGATAGGGTCTAGGCTTAATACAGGGTGAAGACATGGGCATCAGGGATCACTCCCAGCATGACGATGCTGGAAGCTGAGAAGAATATAATGACACACATTAGAATAAGAGATTAAGCAATTTCTAGAGTTCAGGGAGGATGATGGATTTGTTATTGGACGTGTTAATATTACAGGGATCTAGAGATAAACCTTTCTGCTATGTTAGGCATCTTCAGTTTTGGATTAATTAAATTAAGACATATTCTTTGCACTGCAGAAATTTAGACTCAGCTTTGAGAAACTATTTTCCCAAACTCTCCAAAATAGCTTCCCCCATTCATATAGTAATTAGTGCATTAGGAGAACCAGCGCTGACATGATCTTGCTTGGGAATACAGAGAGTTGCATGAGAGCTGTCTAATACTGTCTCCTGAGGAACACTTTAACCTTGAGAAAGCATGTTTTAGAGACCAACTTAAGCCATTGATAAATCTTATTGAGGTGCTGAAATGAGCTAATGCAAGACAGGATAAAGTATATAAATGCAGATTTATTGGGAGAAGCTCTTGGCTGCCATGCAGAAGGAGGGGCAAAAAGAGAGAAAGGCATGGGTGGGGAAGAGAGAGAGAGGAGAAGGAGAGGAAGTGCACAGAGAAGGTAGAGTGAGTGAGAGAAGAGAGGGGAATCAAAATATCGGAATTATATGGTGAACGGGAAGGGAAGCATGCCCAATAACAAATGTGTATCCTTATTTTCCACAAACTGTGGAACCACACACGGATTTCAGACATCAAACTTGGGTTCTCAGTCTTTCAAAGCAAGTGCTTTACTGGCCGAGCCATAGCCTCATGCACTTCAATTTGAAAAATTTTTAATTCCCCCCAACTTGTGTGTATTAAACGTATTATTAGGATATGTGTTTTTTACTTGCCAAATTACTCACGTCACTTTATAAAGAGATCTGTAAGTCAGCCTTGCCTGGTGTGATCTGTGGACAACACATTCTAGTTCTAGTTTCCTTCCAGCATCACTGAGTAGTCATATTTAATATTTCTCAGATAGCAACAGTACATAATAGTAACTGAGCACAACTGAACACGTGGAAGAAGGTAAAACTCCCTCTGACTGGTTTAGCCTCTAAGCCTGCTAAGCTAGCAAATATCTTTTAAAACATGTAGTCTGTGTGTACAATATAGATGTAGTAATTTAGAGCAAAAAGATTATCCTCAAAAGTCAAGTCTGCATTTGAAATATTGGTTTTCGCCATGGTCAAGACCCCTGATGGATTATCCAATCCCAATTCCAAGTGATCAGCCCTAAGCACATGTACATACAAACAACACTGAGGAGAACTCAGGAGAATATATGGTACACATATTAAAATATTAACATATTATCATTAATAAATTATTCACCATCAATTAAATAGTCATAATTTTAATCATGCATATAGTAATAACACATTAACGTATACATAGTGTATCATGTTTATATAACTAATAATTAAAGAAGAATGTTAGCGGGAGTGGGGGAGATGTGGGAGGAGTTGGGGGCAGGGGAGGGAGGGATAGAAATGATATAAAATACAGCATTGATATATAAAATTCTGAAAAAATTAAATTAAAAATAAATTTCTCTCTATTGTTTAGTGGCTATCAGAATCTTGTCACAGTTCATAACTTTTGAAGCCCTAGCTTTTGTGAATGAAAAGTTAACATCGGTGCATATGTTATTGCAATGGACAGAGAGTAACTGATTAACTTAGGGAAAAAGCAACTTACTGAAAGGCTGTTGGCTGGCCTGTGGAAAGCTAGGAAGCTCAAGAAAGCCACATGGGAGTGAAGAGCATCTGGTGTCTAGAACAATGGCCAAGATCTGATAAGAGGAACAGCCTGGTCAGGATGACGCAGCTCTGCTGCTGAGGACGGGACACAGACTCTACCATCCCTGGACACAGGATACTGCAGAAGGCACTGCCATGCCTACATACTGCTCAGACTGCTGCTGGCATGAATGCCAGTGGATACTTGATGTCACTGCTGCTAGAATGCACTCCAGCTTTCCCTTCTTACATGATCCAGATTCCAAGTCCCTGAAGGGCATCCCACCATCTGAGTTCAGGTAACTTATCCATATCCAACCATCTGGGTGAGAAGAGCAGGTATTTGCTTTTTGTGGCAGACATCAGACTTCTACTAGAAAACATGTAAACATAAATAAAGATTCAAGTACAGTATTTCAGAATGAGTTCACTGTCATGACAAGACAGTTCATGTCAAGACAATGGCATCTATGGAAATATTTTTCTTTCATAATTACTATCTGGTCACAGAATGGCATCTAGACTTGTCATTTTAATATACTTAAAAAGTCCTTTAAGGCTATCAGTGAGCATCTGAACAGCCCTTGGTAGGATATGACATCAAGGGAGATGAAACCTGAAAAAATAAAAAGAAAAAATTAAAAAAAATAAAGAAGAAGAAGAAGAGGAAGAAGAAGAAGAAGAAGAAGAAGAAGAAGAAGAAGAAGAAGAAGAAGAAGAAGAAGAAGAAGAAGAAGAAGAAGAGGAAGAGGAAGAGGAAGATCACAGCCCTATTGTATTTAGATGATGAAAGCAGCATTCTCAGTGGGCGTAGCAGAGGGTTTCTTCTTTCAATATTGTCAAATCAGAAGCAAAAACTGAAGGCTCTTCCAATTCTTATTCCCTTGGGTTTTCAGACTGCTCTCTTAAAGACTTATCAAGCTAAGCTTGCTGAGCCCTTAAAACACCCAGTATAATATGACACATATCTATGGAAAGGATTTTGAGCCAAAAAGTTCTGGATTTAGGAATGTGACCAATGGTGCTTAGAAAATACTGTGGAAAAGCCCTTATAATACAATGGTGCTGAAGAGGAAAGGAGTGGTATGACAGAAACCGTGTAGCCAGTCTCTGGGGAGCAAGTACAGAGGCTAGAGATGTCCTAATTGAACAGTTAAAATATGTAGCAGTGACAACAAATGAGGGTTTGGGCATGCCTCCCTATCCTACTGTGGTGGCTAACATTAGGTTGATGGATCACAAGGCCACACGGGAGGAAGATGAACTCAGTCCTCATGGGAATAGATGAGCTGGGGTGTCAGGGTGGAGGGCTCCCCTATTCTGAGAAATAAGGGAGAGGGGATGAGGGAGGGAGGGTGGGAATGGGAGGAGAGGAGAGGAGGGATGGGCCTATGACTAAGATGAAAATTTAATTAATAAAAATAGATTAATTTTAAAAAATTAAAAATTACCATGCTTAAGAGAACAATAAAGTAAAATATAAAAGTAAAAAGGTTAAGAGCTGCTTAGAGTTTATTTTTGTAATTGCCTGGCTTGTTCAACTTTAACAAAACTGCTGGCTTCACCTCTGTGAACAAAAGCTTCCTTTGCACAGATGACCTTCTGCTTACACACAGACAGAACAATGTCACTTTGTGTTCTTTGCCTTTAAAAGCCCCTGACTGAGGTCAAGCTGGGCACTCACTGGGTGTGTAGACCTGGTACAAGTATATGAGAAAAGCTTCTTTGTTAAAATGTAATAATGTTCAGACTGGTGAATCTCTGAAGGACCCCAGACCCATAATACTACTTAGTATATTATCTGTGTTCCAGGGAAGGTTAAAACTCGCTAAAGACTCCTGCAATAGTAACCTCGCATTTTCCCTCCAGATCCATTCTTCAGCCATATTTATTAGCTGTGACCCAGTAAAATGACTTCTATGAATCCTACCAGTGGGTTATCTTGGTTTGTTGTTCCTGGCTGGGTTTAGAAAATGGAAATAATCTTTCTTTCTTTCTTTCTTTCTTTCTTTCTTTCTTTCTTTCTTTCTTTCTTTCTTTCTTTCTTTCTTCCTTCCTTCCTTCCTTCCTTCCTTTCTTTCTTTCTTTTTTTCTCTCTTTCTTCACTTTTTAAAAATTTATTTATATTTTAATAAATCTCAGTTTACTCACTTTGTATCTCAGCTGTAGCCCCTCCCTAATCCCCTCCCAATCTTACCCTCCCTCCCTCATCTCCTCCCATGCCTCTCCCCAAGTCTACTGATAAGGAGGTCTTTCTCCCCTTCCATCTGACCCTAGCCTATCAAGTCTCATCAGGACTAGGTGCATTGTCTTCCTCTGTGGCCTGGTAAGGCTATTCCCTGGGGTAGGTGATCAAAGAGCCAGCCACTAAGTTCATGTCATACACAGCCCCTGTTACCCTTGCTAGGGCACTCACACTTGGAGACTGAGATGCCATGGGCTACATCTGTGCAGGGGTTCTAGATTTTCTCCATGAATTGCCCTTGGTTGGAGTATCAGTCTCAGAAAATACCCCTGTGCCCAGATTTTTTGATCTGTTGCTCTCCTTGTGGAGCTCCTGTCCCTTCTAGTCCTTTCTATCTCCCCCTTCTTTCAGAAGATTCTCTTCATTCTGCCAAAATACAGCTATGAGTCTCAGCATCTCCTTTGATACCTTGCTAGGTAAAGTCTTTCAATAGCCCTCTGTGGTTGGCTCCTGTCCTGTTGCCTGTTTTTTCCCTCTTCTGATGTCCATCCCCTTTGCTCATGGTACTGGCATAGAAACAGAATGGTGGATCAATAGAATCAAATAAAAGACCCAGAAATAAACCCACATACCTATGGATACTTGATTTTTGACAAGAAGCCAAAACCATACAATAGAAAACAAACAGCATCTTCAACAAATGGTGCTGGTCTAACTGGATGCCTACATGTAGAAAAATGCAAATAGATCCATATTTATCACCCTGCAAAAACTAAAGTCCAAGTAGATCAAAGACTTCAACATAAAACCAGACACATTAAATCTCTTAGAAGAAAAAGTGGGGAAGAGCCTTGAACTCATTGACACAGGAGACAACCTCCTGAACAGAACATCAACAGCACAGGCTCTAAGATCAACAATCAATAAATGGGACCTCATGAAACTGAAAAGCTTCTGTAAAGCTAAGGACACTGACAGCCTACAGACTGGGAAAGGATCTTCACCAATCCTATATCTGACAGAGGGCTAATATCCAGAATACATAAAGAACTCAAGATGTTAAACAGCAAAAAAATCAAGTAACCTAATTAAAAAATGAGGTACAGAGCTAAACAGAGAATTCTCAATAAAGGAATATCAAGTGGCAGAGAAACACTTTAAGAAATGCTCAACATCCCTAATCATCAGGGAAATACAAATCAAAACGACCCTGAGATTTCACCTTACACCCATCAGAATGGCTAAGATCAAGAACTCAAGTGATAATACATGCTGGAGAGGATGTGGAGAAAGGGGAGCCCTCCTCCATTGCTGGTGGGAATATAAACTTGTACAACCACTTTGGAGATCAATCTGGCAATTTCTCAGATAATTAGGAATAGTGCTACCTCAAGATCCAGCTATAGCACTCCTAGGCATATATCAGAAAGATGCTCAAGTATACAAGGACATTTGTTCAATCATGTTCGTAGCAGCTTTATTTGTTATAGCTGGAAAGAATTTTCTTAAATCTTTTACCTCCTTTAGTGTTTCAAGATAGTGTTTTTCTGTGTAGCCTTGGCTGTCCCAGACTGGATCTATAGACCAGGATGGGTTCAAACTCAAGAGACCCATGTGCCTCCTAAGTGCTGGAATTAAAGTGCATGTGCTGTCACTACCCAGCAGAATTTTCTAGAAATCAAAGCCATCCCTGGAACTGCATCTCTCAACCAAAGGTCTTACCTCTTATTGCGAAACTTTGTGTGTAGGTTGCCATAACTCCTTTTTCTAGATATAACTAATAGCAACTGTCACTGGCTCCTGGTTTCTTCATGAGGCTTTTGTACTTTCTTTATACTTTGTACTATTGTATATATCCCTGTGTTCTATTTGAGTGGACTACTGCTTTCCTTCTGGAACCCTCTGTTACTTACTTTTCTGCAGTGGTGATAAAAATACCATACTACTTTATGGAAGAAAAGGGTTTTCTTTGGCTTTGGATCTGGAAGGATATTGCACAGACGGTAGGATGGGGGGGGGGGACTTGGCTGTTGGAAGGAGTAGAAGCAGGAGCAGGAAGCTGGCTGGTTGGTCACATTTTCACTCATATACAAGACGCAGGGGAAGGGGAGTAGAAAGGAGGTGAAGGAGGGAGAGAGAAGAGAGAGGGGAAGAGGGAGAAGGAAGGAAGGAGGTAGAAGAGGAAAGGGAAAAGCATAGAGGAGGGGAAGGCAAAAACAGAGAGGAGTGAATGGGAGGGGAAGCTTGGCAGAGGAAAACAGGAATTGAGGAAGTACCACCCCAAGGTACTTCCTCCTGCAAGGATCTACCTTTGGAAGGTTCCAATACTTTCCCAAGTAATATCACAACTGGGGATCAAATGTTAAAATACATGAACCTATGGAAGGCATTTCTCAGTAAAACCACAACAGACCCTAATAGCTGCTTATGTATATACAGGATATAAATAAAGCCATTTTGGTGGCCATTTTTCTTCTTGGAAATTCTGGATTAAATTTCCTTTAAGTTAGAAATCTGATGTTCATCTTGGATTTATAACCAAATCTTTCTCCTTTTTCTGTTCTCTTTTGTCTCAAGTCCATTTCATCCAACCTACTACAACCCCATGGTCTCTCATAAGGGCTAACAGATTCAGAGTCTATCTCAGATCATGCGGGGGTCCAGTCCCCAGGTTGACACCTAAACCACTGACTTCACCCCTGTCTCGGGGCCACTTTCTTTGTTGTCCTTGATCTCACTCTCAGTGTCTTACTGTGTTCAAGTGATCATAAAATGAGAGCAGATGCTAGTCATTGTCCATTTTCTGCCTGTGTTGTCACTTGCTAATTGACTGCTCTAAAATCCATCGACCTGCTTCTTAGCATTTATCCCTTTCTATTCTCTTTTCTGGAACACTGCTTCCTTAGACTAATGAATCACCAACTAATACCTTTTCCTCCCTCAATTGCCCAAATAAAGCTACTCAACCATTCAACGTGTGTTATTTAGGAAAGTGACAAGTACTGGTGAAAAAAAGATGTATCAAGCCACAGTAAATGAGTATCAATCTAAGTTTAAAGCCAATGACCTCAGATCTGTGCTTCCCTAACATATGAGGTGAAAGCTTTAAATCGTCTCACACCATGCTTTCTAATTTGTAGAGACAGCAGCAGCTATCAGACGGGAACTCCAAAAGCTCTTTGCTACCTTGCCTCTGTATTTTCTTATTCATCTCTTCTTCAACATTTCTAAAGACTCTTTATTATTTATTTATTTTGCATGTATATTGTGCATGTGTGGGTGTGTGACTTTATACCATGTATGTGCAAACTCCCATAGAAGCCAGAAGAGGGCGTTAAGATTACCTGGAACTTGAGTTACATGAGGTTGTGAACTTCCTGATGCAAGTGCTAGGAGTCAAACCTAGGTCCTCTGCAAAACAACAAGTGCTCTTAACTGCTCAGCCATCCCTCTACTTTGCTTCCTTGGCAGGTTTTGGGTTAAGATGTTGTGCTCAAAGGCCCAACTCCTCCTGTCTTCCCTGAGACAAGGAACATTCTATTTGCATTCTCTGCCCTGTGCACATTGTCCTTTTCATTTTTACAGGATCTTGCATAATACAGTCCTACAACAACTGTTTGAAAATTTCTGTTTTCAGCTAACTTCTTCCTCCAGCATTGCTAATATTCCTTCCTTCCCGCTCTTTTGGAGATGCTTAAATTCATGTGCTAGCTCATTTCCTCATCTCCTACTCTGTTTAAGTTGGCAATATATCTCATGCATATGTATGGAACAGTTTTGACTTACGTACACACTGCAGAAAGATCCAGTCAAGCTAATTAACACACACATAACACCTCACCAAGAGGTAGGCAGCAATGTTAAAAGATACATTATCAATTTACAACCATATGTTACTAAGTGTGGCTACCACAAAAAGTACTAGATCATGAAAACACACCATTCTAGACTAACAGAAAATGTGTAATCTTTAAAAAAATAATCATCTTCTGCCCTTTCCCTGTCTCTCATCTTGACTCTGACAAACCCCTTCTTTCTGTTTCTGCAAACCTTTTTAGATTCCACATATAAGGAAGATCACATAAGTATTTGTCTGATTGTGTCTGGCTTATATCACTTAACCTGATGCCTTCTAGGTTCACTCATAATGTGAACTGCAGAAACTCCTTCTTTCAACCCTGGCTAGCACTACCTGAGGTGTATGAACAACATTTTCTTTCTCCGGTCACACACTGGTGGACACTTATCCACAGCTCACTTTCTGTTTTGGCAATTGTAACAGTATTGTAATGGACATAGACAAATACCTCTTGGACATGGCGATTTCAATGTATTTGGCTATATCTGAGAAGAGGGGTTGCTTGATTATATTCTAATCCTATTTTTTAGCTTGTTAGAGAATTCTGTTATTATCTAGTACGGCTCTGACTTAGATTCCTACTAGCAAAGTATAAGGGTTCTTTTTTCTTCATATTTTTGCCAACACTTGTTATAGTGATTGCTATAATTTGGGATGGAAACTGAGTGGCTACTGCAAGGCTAATTTTTCACTTTATGCCTGCCTATATAATTTACTGTGTTTCTTGTTTAATAGGATGAGTATGAACTTCATTTTAGATTGTTTTACAAAGTGGGACTTGGGGGATTGGAGTTTTGTCCTTATTACTATGATTATAATTTTTATTATCATCTTGACATGACTTGTTACCTAGGAGACACACATCTGGGCAAGTATTCAAAGGTGTATTCAGAAAGGTTAAGGAAGGAAGGAAGACCCACCCTGAAAGTGGGAGACATCATTCCCTGAGCAATCTCGACTAAATTAAAAAGGAGAAAGAAGAAAGCAAGTTGAACAGCAACCTTCAGCTCTCTCTTTTTGCTAAGTATGAAGGCAATGTGACCAGGTGCCTTAAGCTTGGGTGGGGTGTATTAGAATGCATCCCCTGCAAAGGGGGGGAGGTTCCCCATTATGATGGGCTGTACTTCAAACTTAAAGCTAAAATGAGCCTTTAGGTTTGTCAGCTATTTGGTCATAACAACAAGAAACATTACTTCAGCAGCATCTTTATGATTGTGTCCTACCAAAAGAACCAGTGCATCCATCCTTCATTCTTCTGGGTTAGGTACGAGGTATGGTTTCATGCAGTTGACCACAAGGATGAGATGTCTGCCTTCTGGTCAGGTAGGGTTGCTTGGGAATGGAACATTATTAGCAGGTCATCAAATGTAATACAGAATAGTAAGAAGCACGGATCATAAAGGATCAGGCTAGGGAGACAACCAGATGCCAGCGAGTCCCCCTATGTAAGCAGGGAAGCTTTCTTGCATTTTCATGTGGCAAGAAATCACTGCAGGTTTGGGGGCAGGAGGGGCTGTCTCTGTACTCTAACGATTGCCCAAGAAACAGGTTAGGCTTACATCACACCAGTGCAAGGGAAATGGGAAGAATTCAAAAAGTGTGTGGTGGGTGAAATCTGGAGCAGCTGGGCTAGGCTGGCTGTCATCTGGGGGTCCGGTGAGAGAAGGAGAGAGTCAAAATTAGTTTAATCCAGATTCCTCAACTGAGTGTAGGGGAGGTGGTGGACTGAAACCACATTAGGAATGCTGTAGCTCAGGACAAACTGTGATGGCTGTAAAATGCATCTGGTATTGTCCTTCTGCCACTGTCTTAAAAGGGATTCTGAAGGGATTTTCTTTCCCTTGTTCCTCCAGCCCTCCACTTGCATTACTGGCCTAAGTGGATACTCCCCAGCTGGCCATGTCCATCATTACAGTCAGGTCTAAGGATTCCTGATTATACTTAGAGCTTGTGGCGCTGCAGACACAGTCACCAGCAGACGACCCTATCACAACAACCTATGCCTTAAAATGTAAACCACGGAGCATTTTCCTCGCATTGTCCAGAAGCAAACTTCATCCTGAGCCTGGATTAATCATGAGAGAGCTTGCCAACATTCCACTGTTACAGATTCTCACCCTGGTTGCCTTCAGCGGGACTGAGAAACTTCCAAAAGGTTGGTCTGTATAATTGTGTCCCCAAGAGTGTGTGAGCTTCATGGTGACTGATTCATATTATGGTGTGTTTAGGTGACTTAGGGGTGAAGTGTATGGAGAAAGAGAAAATTATATACAGAGTGACTGTGCCATCTCTGATGATTAAAGACAACATGATGCATGCAGAGCCCTCCCTTCTAGGGAGATGTTACTAGGTAGACTGTGAATTATTCAGGTTTGTTCTGTTTCTGTGGATGTCAAACATTGGAGTGGTCTAAATGGCTGATAAAAACCATTCCACACTGGGTTTGCCAAGAATATAATCTACCACACTTCCAGATAGCCAGAGTGTTTTGTTCCTGAGCAAAAGTCATTTATACTTTCAGTTTTTATTTTTATTTTTATTTTTTTTTTTTTACCAAATTCTTAATTCATTTTAGTAACTAGCCATCAGACCCAGGGGAGGGCACACAGAAGGTGCCTACGGATAAAAGCCCAGAGACATCGGATTCTCTGTCACTTTGCTACTGGGGTCATGATTTGTGCTTGACAGAGATTGCACTAGTATTTTTTTTCAGTGCCTTTGGAATGTACCGGAAATAACACCACCTAAGGGGGAAAGCAACTTAAGAAAGTGACAAACACCTGTTGCGACAGCAGGAACGTCCACCGTACTGTGGTTTCTGGCCAGAGTATTATGAAAGTTAGAATCAGGAAGAGTGAAAAATATGTGATTTGCAAAGATTCTGGGGCTTCACTGAAACCTTTTCAAAGCAAGGCACAAAGCAGCAGACTAAATGATATCAAATAACATCACATTAAGGAAGAGTTCTGGGTTTTAGATGAATTATTTCTCATTTCTGCCAGGTTGCCAAAGTACTGAAAAAGTTTATCTTGGGTAGTTAGTGAATGTGACATTTGTACTTACATGGGAAACACATCTTTAGATTTTGTAGTTCACTTACAGTTCTGGAACCACAAGGTCATGGGTCCCACATAACAGAGAGCGTTCTTTCTAAACTATCTGACTATAAAGCTTTATTTTCTTGTTTATTTGCTTAATTCCCCTTTTTCATTTTACTGGGGCAAAGAGGTTTGTATCTTCTAATGTTCTAAATCATTTGCAGCACAATGATACTTTAAGATATCTTAGATAAAAGAAAAATAATCTGCACCTTTTAAAATAGCTAATAATAGCCATAGGGACTCAACATTGGCTTCGGGTTATTTTAATACTTCCTGGTCAAAACATGGATGTCCGGTAGAGCAACACCTCTGGATGCTAACGGGTCTTATTTGTTTTAATTTATACCGACAGGTGAGGAGGGAATATGTTCAACCCAGTGTGTTCAGAGCACCACAGCTGGTACGAGTTCTAAATCACTCAGGGGTGCACAGGACAATAACAACAAAACTCCACAAAACACCTCTGTATTTATATGCTAACTTAGGTTCTAGGACAAAGGATCTTTTTTAAGTCCCCAACTGACCTACGCCCTCACTCAAATGCATCTGATCATCTCTGTTTTGCAAACTTCAAACTGCAAGGGGTAGCAATAACAAAAATTCTGGCTTTTAGAGAAAACCACCAGAAAAAATCAATCCATTTTTTTTTTCTTTTTTACAGTGTATTTGTTGCAAATTTTAAAACCAAAATAATATTTCTCTTAGCCTAAACTGTTTATTGAAAAAATTGAAATTAGCATTGGGTTCATGTCGGCCTTACTCCCAAACACTACCCCTTGGTGATCCCTACACAAAATGAATTCTGAAAGTAAATAGCATTATGAAAAATGAAATCCCTAGGATTTTAAACATTGTACTACATGGCATGTTTTTATAGAAAAGAGCCATTTGGAGGTGTTGTTCTCTTAATATTGTTGATGATTATGAAGATGTCCTCGCTGAACTAGCTCACAGCAGTTCTCAGTAGCTGGTGAAAGATAATGGTGAAGAGTAGGGTGTGCTTGTCTAAAGTGACTGCAATCAAGGAACCTGCACAGAATGAACAGTCCTGTTCAGTAGCGTGGGCGGGGTTAGAATGGACATTCTTTTATTTTTTATTTTTTTTATCAGTTACATTTTATTAACTCTGTATCCCAGCCATGTCCCGATCCCTCATTCCCTCCCAGTCCCTCCCTCCCTCCCTCATTTCCACCGTGCCCCTTTCCAAGTCCACTGATGGGGGGACCTCCTCCCCATTCATCTGATCCTATTTTATCAGGTATCTTCAGGACTGGCTGCAAAGCCCTCCTCTGTGGCCTAACAGGACTGCTCCTCCCTTCGGGAGTGGGGAGACCAAAGAGCCAGTCATTGAGTTCCTGTTAGAAATAGTCCCTGTTCCCCTTACTTTGGGAAACCAATTGGTTACTGAGCTACCACAGGCTACATCTGAGTGGAGGTTCTAGGTTATATCCATACATGGTCCTTGGTTGAATGTCAGTCTCAGAAAAGACCCTGTGCCCAGATATATTTGGTCCTTGTGGAGCTCCTATCCTTTCCCCATCAGACTAACTCCCCTTCTTTCTTATGATTCCCTGTACTCTGCCAAAGGTTTGGTCATGAGTCTTTGCTTTGAAAACACTGCTAGTTAGAGTCTTTCAGATGCGCTCAGTAGACTCCTGTCATACGTTCAATGCACATCCCATCTGTCTTTCTAAACGAGAATTGATCATCTTACCCCATGTCCGCTCAATAGAATGGACATTCTTAAGGACGTTTAAGGCTAGGAACAACTTAAAGAGGATTCATCGCTCCCTCTGCACACATTTTCTTCATAAAAATTATCTGGCTTTGTGGATTAATAGCTTATTATTTCAGCTTTAAATTAATTGAAATGCCTAACATTCTGAGACCAAAAGAAGGTCATTTTCTTTCTAGATCATTTCAACTGGTGATTTTTTTAATTTTTAAGTTTAATTTCCTCACCTCAAGGAAGAGACATTTAGAGATCCCCATGTATGAAAGTGGTCAGCATTTTTTTGAATTTCCTCAGCCACATATTTTTAGAGCACTTGCTGGTTTATAAGGCTGTGTTAGATTTATGGTGGGGTGTTAACAATTCTGCATGGGCAGAGGATTCACATTGGCAGAACTGGATTTGTTTAATTTGCACAGGATTTCCTCACAAAACCCCAGCTTCAAAATGACCCCACTTGCAACCAAACCTAGAGTGTTTAACATCTAACCAAATTTCTCTTTCGATAAAGTGGAGAAGCCCTGTCTTTAAAAATCACATGTATGCAGGGATAGGATTCAGAGATTCCACTTATGAGTCAGTTAGAGCTGGCACAGCTGTTCTGAACTTCATCCAGGACAGCAAGTCCTGGGTGAGTGTTTCATACTGACACACATTTCAAGTGTTACTCACTGCATGTGTGGGAACACACAGTTGCTTTATGTCATTGCCCTTATGTGCGGAAGGAACCTGTGGCAATTTCATAATGTCCCTAAAGACACTGAGGTCTTTATAGATGTGAAGTCACTGAGGAGGGGTAAAGCGAGGCCAGCAGACTGGTCCATTCAGGAAGATGACAGGAGTACACAGGCCCAGTAGAGCATTAAGCTAGGGTTGCAGTTGAAGAGTGACTCAGACCTGAAAAATTGTTTTCCCGTGTCCAGCAAGCACTCTGTGAACATAAGAATAGGGGGGACAGAGGTTCAGATTAATGTTCAGATTGATGTTTTTCAGGGCTCATGCAGCTGAATAACATGAGGGGTTATATGAACAATACCAGATGCTAGCAGCCAGACAGTGAAGAATGTGAAATAAGGATATTGAAGGCTTGAGTGGGTGTTACAGTTAATTTCTCCTTTCCTGTCCCTACCATCTTGCTGTATATCTTTAAAGAAAGCACATAGTTTCTGCCTTGTGCTCCTCACAGAATGAAGCAGTGCCATTATCTAGAGTTACACCATGACTACCTATGATTGCTATGATGGGAATAAGTAGTATGCTTTACCTGGATCTTTACAGGACTGTGGCTTAACCAAAAGGAACACCTCCAAGGGATGCAAACTCAGACATTCTTAAAAGGTACACAGATGTACCACAATTTCCCATCACACAGCAATCATGGGTAGTCATGGTGTGACTCTGCACAGATGTAGCCCATGGCAGTTCAGTGTCCAAGTGGGTTCATAGTAATGGGAACAGGGACTGTCTCTGACATGAACTGATTGGCCTGATCTTTGATCACCTCCCCCTGAGGGAGGAACAGCCTTATCAGGCCACAGAGGAAGACAATGCAGCCACTCCTTATGAGACCTAATAGACTAGGATCAGAAGGAAGGAAAGAAGACATCCCCTATCAATGGACTTGGGGAGGGGCATTCCTGGAGAAGGGGAATGGAGGGAAGGGTTGGGAGGGGAAGAGGGAGGGAGCTACAGGGAGAATACAAAGTGAATAAAGTGTAATTAATAAAAAAAAATTTAAAAAGGTACATAGAACTACTGTGAAAATCCATTCCTGATGGGAAAAACCGAGAGTGCATTCAGTTTTGAGGAATTAATGACACAGCTTCAAAAAATGGTTGAGTGTCATTACAGGTTAATCTAACAAGTTACAAAGATATCATGACAAAATTTTTTATTCCAATACAATTAAATGAGCCAACTATTAGGTCTGATATTACCTGTTATTCTCTTTGGAGAATCTGAAAACTTTCCAATATCAAAGTGTTTCCTTAGACTGAAAAAACAACCAATGCTAGTTTGCTAATAATTAGAAAAAAAAACATGGATTTTAAGGACTCAGAATTTGTTTTCTTTTAAAAAAAAACAATGCACCTGGCTTTTTTGCACTTTGGCACGTCCATCAGTAATGGTTCAACCAGAAGTCAGTGTGTCAGTGTCTTGTTCTAAAGCCCATAAAAGACAAAGGAGGATAGTATCACACCTTACTCATCAACAGCTAGAATCCAAGTTAAGGTTTCTGTGGATCCAAAAAGTGCTGTGTTCATCCTCATGTGTTCGTTCTTCATGTGGTTCTTGGATCAGGAGAGGAGACAGAGCTCCAGTTTAAACTGGCTCTGGCTGGGATGAAAGCTGGGTGAAGGAGGTGAGTAAATAGGAAGAGATCTGATGGATTACCAATGCCTTTCAGCACAGCTATTGATCAGTGACCATTCAAAGGGAATTTGGATAGCTCTGGAAGATGGGCAAAGTGGATCTGAAAAATTATATCCTGTTTTCAGACATTAATATTGATTAATAATATTTAAGCCTCTCATTTTTCGTGCATAACCATGACTATAAGACACTGTCCACCTTAGAGATCAGAGATAGATTCCTTCTCTCTCTGTGTGTGTTGTCATGTGTAAGTATTAATATGTGCAAGCCTAGGCATGTTTGGAGAGATCTCTCTTTTGCCACTGTGTTAGCTGGCCTGCAAGTTTCCAGGAATTCTCCTGTCTCCACCTGCCATCTCCCCATAGCAACACTAGGATTACAGACTCACCTGCTACAATGCTCAGCTTTATGTTTGTTCTGGAAATCTGAATTCGTTTCCTCATGCTTGCACATCAAGGACTTTACCTGCCATCTCTCCAGCCCCAAGACAGGACCTCTTAGACAACCTTAATCCTGAAATTCATCTCCATCCCTTGCTACTTTTGCAATAGTTTCAAAAATTATTTAACTATCTAAGTATAGTTAAATAGCCCTTGTCTCATTTACAGATGCTTAATTGTATTTAACTCTTTTTGTTTTGATAAATAAAATAATAAAGTTGAAGCATCAGATGGAGCACAAAGAATTTTCTTGAACAATTTTAGAGTCAGATGCCACCCAAACTGTCATATCACTGAACATTGTGGGAAGGTATCACCATGATACTGCTCTAAGTGACATTTCATGTGTTTCTCTATGTCTAAGATTTTCAAATTTTGCTGGGTCTGTCTTACTTCTTTGATCTTAATTGTTCTTAGAGGAATGTATGTCATCATTCTGTCTGCTTTTCTGTCTATGCAGAGTAAAAAGAAATGGATAGCTAAAGTTTATTTATTTATTTTTAGTTTTATAACATTGTTTATTTTTAAATTTTTATTAATTAAAATTTATTCACTTTTATCCCCCCTCCTTCCTCCCCTACCAATCCCACCCTCCCTCCCCTTCTCCACCCATACCCCTCTCCCAGTCCACTGATACTCCAACCAAGGACCATTCATGGAGATAACCTAGAACCCCTGCACAGTTGTAGCCCATGGTAGTTCAGTGTCCAAGTGGGTTGCATAGTAATGAGGACAGAGACTGTCTCTAACATGAACTGATTGGCCTGCTCTCTGATCACCTCCCCCTGATGGGGGAGCAGCCTTGACCAGGCCACAAAGGAACACAATGTAGCCACTCCCGATGAGAACTGATAGACTAAGATCAGAAGAAAGGGGAGGATAAAGTTTATTTTTAAAATAGAAATTATACTTGAGCATAGTGGATGATATCTTTGATGTGTTCTTGGATTCAATTTGTGAGTATTTTGTTAAGTATTTTTGCATCAATATTCCTAAGGGAGATTGGCCTGAAATTCTCTTGCTTTGTTGGGTCTTTGTGAGGTTTAGGTACCAAGGTGACTGTGGCTTCATAGAATGAGTTTGGTAGTGTTTCTTCTGTTTCTATTTTGTGGAATAGTTTGAAGAGTATTGGTGTTAGCTCTTCTTTGAAGGTCTGGTAGAATTCTGTGCTGAAACCATCTGGCCAGGGGCTTTTTTTGGTTGGGAGACTTTTGATGACAGCTTCTGTTTTTTTAGGGAATATAGGACTATTTAATTGATTTACTTGTCTTAATTCAGC
The DNA here is from genome assembly GCF_030254825.1 of Meriones unguiculatus. Classification (NCBI taxonomy): domain Eukaryota; kingdom Metazoa; phylum Chordata; class Mammalia; order Rodentia; family Muridae; genus Meriones; species Meriones unguiculatus. The sequence goes on from NC_083351.1 coordinate 48,367,200, forward strand.
TTTGGTATGTTGAATCAATCAAAAAAAGTGTCCATTTTATTTAGATTTTCAAATTTTGTGGCATATAGACTTTTGAAGTAAGACCTAAGCACTACCTCAATATCCAACTATACCACTCCCGGGCATACACCCAAAAGATGCCCCACTATTCAATAAGAACATTTGCTCAACTATGTTCATAGTAGCTTTATTTGTAGTAGCCAGACTCTGGAAACAACCTAGATGTTCCTCAATGGAGGAATGGTTACAGAAATTGTGGTATATCTATACAATGGAATATACTCAGAAATTAAAAACAAAGAAATCACGAAAGTTGCAGGCAAATGGAACTAGCAATAAGGAAGGGGATGAGGGGAAGAGGAAGAGAAGGTGAGACTAGGGGAATTGTGGGAGGAAGCTTCAGTCTGAATATATAATGAATAAATCGTGAAAAAAAAACCCAGAAATTATACATGATAGTTAAGATTTATTTTGAAAAGACATAGCTGATAAACAAAACAGAAAAACTACTTCTACCTCTGAGACTGTTGGCTTGCCACATTTTTTTTTCTGTTACTGCTGCCTGACATGTTTTCCTTTAACAAAACCCTGAACACATTTTTTTTGTTGTTGTTGTTATTGACATCCATCAAAGCACTATTGGTAATAATCACATCCTGTCCTATGTATCAGACAGTGCACTGATATTTATTTACCATACATCTTCCTGGGAGAAAAAGAAAACTCTCTCTGATTTGTTCTCTTTCTGCAGTAGAAAAAGATTCTAAGCCACATCCAGTTTCAAATGACCAGCAAATCCTGGAAGCAGCATCAAGAAACAGCATGCACAGTACAGCATGCTGTGTGTGCCTGTTGTGGGCGGTGTTTACCACCAAAGTAACCCCAGAACATAGATACAGTATAGTTAAAAAGCAAGTCATGGTTTGGGGGAGGGTGTCCATGTGTCTTCCTTACTTGCTCTCCTCCTTATTGCTTGAGATATGCTGAATCTGTAGCTCACTCCTCATTCACCTAGAACGCTGGCCACTAAGTCTCAGGGAGTCTCCTGTCTCTGTCTCCCTGCTGTTGGGATTATAGGCATGTGTTCTGTGTCCAGCTGTTTCACATAGATCCCAGGGGCCTGAACTCAAGCCATCTTTCTAGCTTAGAAGTGGTTAATTTGTAAACATTGCTAATATTGAGCATTAATATAACTTAACTATAAAGTTATATAACTTAATCTATCAATAACAGCCATTTAACAATTACAAAATTCCTGGAAAAATAAAAAAAGAACATTTTTTAAGTGCAAACATTTTGTATGCTCCAGCAGACCATAGAAAGAATGCGAAGCTACCCACTTACCTCACTTTTTCAATTAGTGTAGCTGAGCTCAGTTCAAATGTAACTTTCTCTCTGTGTGTGATTCTTCATTTGTAATAGGTTCTTGAGTATCAATAACTACTTAAAAATTATTCTATTGTATTAATAACTACTTAAATTATTTTGTGCTGGCTGGCTCAGCAGTTAAGAGCACTTGCTGCTGTTCTAGAGGCACTTTATGAATAGAATTTTATAACATGATCTTTTGTGCCTTATTTTCTTATACTTTTTTTGTTTCCATGTTTCCTCCATGTTGTAGAGTATAACACTTCCCTTATTTTTATCACCAAATAATATTCCATTGTATATGTTTATTAATTTTATCTATCTGTTGGTGGGCATATAGGTTGCTTTCATCTTTTGGCTATTATGAATAGTGCTATTATAAATAAATATGTACAAATATTTGTATATTTGAGTCTTTGCTTTTAGTTTTCTTAAATATGTGCCTGGAAAGAGAACACAATTCTCTTTCTCTTTCTTTCTGAGGAACCTCCATACTCTTTTCCCCAGTGACCACCATTTTAATTCCTACCCACAATGCACAGGGCTCTAGGCTATCAACATTTTCACCAATGTTTATTATTTTTTTAATCTTTATAGCCACTTCAATGAGTATAGTTTTGATTTACATTTTCATTTCTTTTAAAAGTTTTGCTTGTGTGCTTTTGTGTGACTTCATGCATATTTGCACATCTTCACACGAGTGTGTGGAAGTCAGGCTGACAGGAGGTGTCTCCTTTGGTCTCTTGCTGACTCAGCTAGTCTAGACAGCCAAGAATCTTCTGTCTCCTCTGGAGTGCTGACATTATGGACAGGTCATTCCATGTCTAGGGGACTTTTGAACAGTAATATTCATTCAGGTATGTCATAGCTTCCGGCTGCTGGAGAACAAGTAATAAATGACATTCTGGAAAGTTCTCTGTTGTTTCTGCTCTGTTTAGCTCCTGTCATCACCACGCCTCTTGAAACTGTTGATGCCTTAGTTGAAGAAGTAGCAACTTTCATGTGTGCCGTGGAATCCTACCCTCAGCCCGAGATTTCTTGGACCAGAAATAAAATTCTCATTAAGTAAGTATTCTGTCTCATTCTAAGTATCTTTATGCTAAGGATGCCTGCTCTGTCTTCTAGTTTCTCATCCACAGATATACACCTATACTATTACTGGCACTAAAGGTCACCTTCTAGAATATGTAAAGTGAAAATATATTCATTTTGTAAATGGAAGGTCTGAAGTGCCGGGCAACTGATTTATCTGACAAGGGGAAAAACAGATGAGAATCCTGAAGCTTCTTAGAAATTAGGAAGTACCATGGTATTGTAAGTGTGCAGGCACGTGTTTCAGAACACACAGAGGATCTGAGTGTCAACCTGTCCTTCCTGTGTGTCTAAACTATAAGGTTGTCTAGGAATCTGATTTCTAGTCACTGTCATATTTTTCTTTCAAAACAAGACATTCTCAAATGGATAAAAGTCCCATTTGGCAGACAAAGGTTCTGGGCTTTTCTTCCTTTGTTACAATAGTTATCTCACCAAAAAATATTTCTTAAAAAATCTGAAACAAAGTGAGCCAGACGGCTCTCTAGCAGGCAGTGTAGATTGCACTGAGGCTGAATGTTCTTAGTCCACATGGGCTACTGTGATAGAATTGCTGAGACTGGATGACTTATAAATAGCAGGAATTAGTTCTCACAGCTTTGGGCGATGAGGAGTCCCAAATACAAGAAGACATCATTCTGTGACCAGGGGATGAGGGCTTACTTTTTTTTGTTGTTGTTCACAGATGACCATTTTCCCCCACTGTCTATTATCTGAGGGAAGGGCATGAAGGAGCTGTCATAGCTTTCTTCTCTAGGGATACATGAACTTGGAGGGAGAAAGGGCATGCATATTTCCACTGCCTCTGACTGAAATGGCATGTTTCCTTCACATACTCTGAAGTGCTGTGGAGAATCACTGTGCTACAGCCTTCATGATCTCTGCTAGGCAGCTCTCTCAGAAGCTCCAGGCCAGGACAGCTCACAAACAGTTCAGAGACTGGAAAACATCATCAACATCATTTGCAATTTGGATAGGTTGAGAAGTTTCCAACTCATGAAGCCTGAATTTCTGTTTTTACTTGGCAGTATTTTTTCTTCTTTTATGAACAGCCTTTGAAAGATTTGTTTTAGTTTTATTTTGTGTGTATGAGCCTGTACATACATCCTGTGCATGCCTGGTGCCCAAGGGGTCTAGAAGAGGGTACTGGATTCCTTGGAATTGGAGTTACAGATGGTTGCGGGTTCTGGGAATAAAAGCAAATCAGGTCCTCTGCAAGAGCAGCCAGTGCACTTAATCATGGAGTCAGCTTCCCAGCTCCAACAGTATTTCAAGTTATCTTTCTCCTCTTGAGTTTAACTACAAACTTCCAAAGTACACCAGATTGTAACTTCAACACTGTGTCTGTAATTTTCTTGGCTAATTGTGAGTCCATTAATCTGAACCCCAAATAAGTATGAGGCATCATTTAGCTGAACTCTCTGTCATTGTTTGGGAAGGTTCACCTTTCCTTCATTTTTTTCAGGTAAAGTCTTAGCCTCCACAAGTAGTGGCCTTAACATTTCTACTTTTTATCAACAGTCCCTTCAAGTCAACTAACTGTCAGTTAATGATAATATAGACATTCACTAAGATGATTTAACATTCCCCTACTAAGTTTCTTAGCTCTTTTAAGACTCTAGTAGCTATCACTAACAGGCATGTTTCTGCTAACATGAAATTTCCTCAAGAAACATAGTGTTTGATTTTTTTTTTCTCATCATGCTTCTCAAAACTCTGCCAATTCAGCCCTAACTGCCTAACTGCAAAGCCACCCTTCCATTCTCTGGTATTTGTCCCAAGAGCACCATGATTTCAGGTACCAGCACCTGTATTTATTTTCTACTGTGACTGTCACATGTGGTCATAAATGTAGTGACTTCAAACACACCCTTATTAGTTATAGTTCTAGGGTCGTGACTGTGATGGAACCTCACTGAGTGAAAAACACCCCCTCCTGCAGCCCTCTCCAACACTCCATGGCTCAGTCATCTCACCTTTCAGTCCAGAGGCCACCTGCATTCTCTGCCCTTCCTCTGTGACTCTGTTCTGTGACTCTGGTCCTTGCCTGTACATCAGACCTCCTCATCCAACTCTTCTTCTCTTTTCCACCTTTAAAGAATCTTCTTTGTATGCTCAAGGGTATAACAAGGACATTTACTCAACCATGTTCATGGCAGCTTTATTTGTAATAGCCAGAATCTGGAAACAACACAGATATCCCTCAGTTGAAGAATGGATACAGAAATTGTGGTACATTTACACAATGGAATACTACTCAGCAATTAGAAACAAGGAAATCATGAAATTTGGATGCAAATGCTGGGAACTAGAAAAGATTATTCTGAGTGATGTATCCCAGAAGCAGAAAGACACACATGGTACATACTCACTTATAAGTGGATATTAGACATATAATATAGGATTATAATACTACAATCTGTACATCTAAAGAAGCTAATCAAGAAAGGTAAGATGATCAATCATAATTCAGAAAGGCAAATGGGATAGACATCAGAAGATGAGAAAACAGAAAACAGGATAGACATCAGAAGATGAGAAAACAGAAAACAAGACAGGAGCTTACCACAGAGGGACTCTGAAAGATTCTGCCCTGCATGGTATCAAAGCAGAGGGTGAGACTCATAGCCAAACTGGGCAGAGTGCAGGGAAACTTATGAAAGAAGGGGGAGATAGAAAGACCTGGAGAGGACAGGACCTCCACAAGAAGAAAAAAAATTGGCACATAGGAATTTTTTCTGAGACTCATACTCCAACCAAAGACCATTCATGGAGATAACCTAGAACCCCTGCACAGATGTATCCCATAGCAGCTCAGTGTCCAAGTGGGTGCCCTAGTAATGGGAACAGAGACTATCTCTGACATGAACTCAGTGACCTGCTCTTTTATCACCTCCCCCTGAGGGGGGAGCAGCCTTAACAGGCTACAGAGGAAGACAATGCAGCCACTCCTGATGAGACCTTATAGACTATGATCAGATGGAAGGGGAGGAGGACCTCCCCTATCAATGGACTGGGGGAGGGGCATGGGTGGAGAAGAGGTAGGGAAGTTGGGATTAGGAGGAGATGAGGGAAGGGGAAACAGTTGGGATACAAAGTGAATAAACTGTAATTAATAAAAATTAATTAAATAAAAAAGAATCTGTTATTACATTTGTCCCGTGTGGATAACCTACAATGTTCCATTTAAGATTCTGAATATGCTCAGATAGCTCTTGCAGTGTACCCCAGGCTCTGATGATTAAGACATGGGTCTTTGGAGACAATCATTCTGTGTAACATATATATTTGATATTGAAAATCTCTACTATAAAATAAACAATACAAAAATCCAACCACAGAAACTACTTGATTTTATGTTGATGATTCCTCTAAACTTCTGTTTCCCCAAGTCCTTTCTCAATGGGTAATTGTGTATAATTAAATAGACTATGCATGTACACACACACAAACACACATTATGTTTTTATTAGTTGAAGCTCTTTTATTTCCTTATGTATCTCAAGTGGCAGAGAAGTACCTGTCACTTTTTAGAAATGTTACTTGTTTATAAAAAGGAAAGAACTAAGGTTTTGGTGAGGAAAGTGGGAATGGAGGGTTGGGGAAAGAAAAATAAGAGATACTTATAATCAAAGGTTATTATATCTGTGTGGAAATGTCATATTGAAACTTTATTTTGTATCAATAACATGTTTAGAAAGCCCATAGAACAGAACTTACAAGCACAAAAGTAATGGTTGAAGTTCTGTTTAAGCTATTTAATCAGCCATTAACAGTTTCAAAAAATAAAAATAAGATTCTGTTAAATTTTATTTAGTTACATATAAAATCATTGCTCATATTCACATTTATAAAACATGCTACAATATTCATAATTATTAAATAATATTAGAATTAAAAGGAATGGAGATTTGGCTCAGCATTAAGAACACTGGCTGCTCTTCCAGAGGACCCATGTTTGATTCCTAGCAACTACATGTCACTCACAACTGTCTGTAATCTAGCTCAAGGGGATTCAACACCTTCTTCTGGCCTCCAATAGGCACCAGGTCTGAGTGTAGTACACAGAAATAACGTGGACAAAACACCCACACACATAAAATACAAAAAGGTAAAAAGTCATAATAAGGATGAAAAATACTTATTTAATGAATTACTGAATATTCAATTAATTGTTGTTGTTGTCTATGAATATCAACAGTTCTTTCTGCTCCTTACACTTATACATGCACTCCATTTCCAGTTTGTTCCTTGTGGGAAAAGATTCACAAATCTTATTTATATCATATTTCCCTGGGGTTAGGGGAATTTTTTAAATTATTTATTTTTTATTAATTACAGTTTATTCACTTTGTATCCCAGCTGTAGCCCCTCCCTCATCCCCTCCCAATCCCACCCTTTTCCTTTATCTCCTCCCATTTCCCTCTCCAAGCCCACTGATAAGGGAGGTCCTTCTCCTCTTCACTCTGACCCTAGTTTATCAGGTCTCATCAGGACTGACTACATTGTCCTCCTCTGTGGCTTGGTAAGGCTGCTCTCCCCACAAGGGGAGGTGATCAAAGAGCCAGCCACTGAGTTCATGTCAGAGACAGTTCCTGTTCCTATTACTAGGGAACCTACTTCTTGGACACTGAGCTGCCATGGGCTACATCTGTGCAGGGTTCTAGGTTATCCCATGAATAGTCCTTGGCTGGAGAATCAGCCTCAGAAAAGACCCTTGTGCCCAGATATTTTTCTTTTGTTGCTCCCCTTGTGGAGTTCCATGTGTGTCTTTCTGCTTCTGGGATACCTGACTCAAGACGATCTTTTCTAGTTCCCACCATTTGCCTGCAAATTTCATGATTTCCTTGTTTTTAATTGCTGAGTAGTATTCCATTGTGTAAATGTATTACAATTTCTGTATTCATTCCTCAGTTGAGGGACATCTGGCTATTACTAATAAAGTTGTGACAGACATGGTTGGGCAAATGTCCTTGTTGTGTACTTGAGCATCTTTTGGATATATGCCTAGGAGTGGTAGAGCTGGATCTTGAGGTTGCGCTATTCTATTTCTAATTGTCCGAGAAAGTTCCAGATTGATTCCCCTTTCTCCACATCCTCTCCAGCATGTATTGTCAATTGAGTTTTTGATCTTAGCCATTCTGATGGGTGTAAGGTGAAATCTCAGGGTCATTGTGATTTGCATTTCCCTGATGACTAAGGATACTGAACATTTTTTAAAGTGTTTGCCATTTGATATTCCTCTACAAAGAATTCTCTGTTTAGGTCTATACCCCATTTTTTTAATTGGATTACTTGATTGGTTGCTTTTTAACTTCTTGAGTTCATTATATATTCTGGATATCAGCCCTCTATCAGATATAGTTGTAATCCTGCCTTTAGGGAGGCAGAGACAGGCAGATCCCTGGAGCTTGCTGGACAGACAACCTTACATACTTTTTAAGTTCAAAATGGCATGCAAATGTACACTTTCCTGTGTAAATGTTATACTTGTTCTTAGCAGCAGCCATCACCTCATAGAAGTATTTTGTACAAGTCAGTGATGCTTTGATTATGGATCCCAGAAAGATCAGAATATAGAATTTTTCATACTAAGCAAGGCTATTAAACTCCTCAAAACTCATTTTTTTTTCTAACCTTTTTTTCTGCTTCCTCACTGACTGGTCATTTATTTGGTTCATTAATCAAACATAAGTGTTTGTGAGTGTGTGTTTATATGTGTGTGAGAGTGTGTGTGTTTGTATGTATGTGTGTATGTGTATGTAGTGTGGATGTATGTGTATTTATGTATTTATGTGTGTGCATGTATGTATACGTGTGTGTGTAAAGTCGCAGATGGTGCACTGACCCTCCACTCTCCTCTGTGACCTGCAGGCTGTTTGACACCCGCTACAGCATCCGGGAGAATGGTCAGCTCCTCACCATCCTGAGCGTGGAAGACAGTGATGATGGCATCTATTGCTGCATAGCCAACAACGGAGTGGGAGGAGCTGTGGAGAGTTGTGGCGCCCTGCAAGTGAAGATGAGTGAGTAGGGAAGAGCATCATCTGCCAAGGACCAGCCTCAGGCAGTGGGGGTCTCTGTATTGGGAGGATTGGATTGCTGCAAGAGAGAATCGCTTTACACAGGGGAGTGGGTACAAGCTTTTCCCCAAAGACCCACAGATGAGAATAAACAGATTGGAGCAAGCTGTACTCTTCATACATGGTACAGTGATTACATCACAAGCAAGCAAGCATATTTAATCATTCACTCAGTGCTTTTTCTCAGACAAACCTCCATATCATAGGCTATCTGGGCAAAATCTTGTGCTTACAATAAGTGGCTTAAGAACAAAGAGTACTAAACAAACTCGACTATTCCTCTTTTTAAAATTCTTTATTAATTACACTTTATTCACTTTGTATCCCCCTGTGATTCCCTCCCTCCTCCTATACCAATCCCTCCCTTCCTCTACCCTCTGCATGCATGCCCCTCACCAAGTCCACTGATAGGGGAGGACTTCTTTTCCTTCCTTCTGATCCTAGTCAATTAGGTTTCATCAGGAGTGGCTCTATTCTTAATTCTCAGCTGCTGCTTGTAGCTGCACAAGTTCTTTCTGAGCTCTTACTAAACATCTTTTGAAATAGCAGTGATCATTCCGATGGTCTCTAGCCCCTTCCTCATAAACTATACACAGCTCCTGTAATCTCCTAATCTTATGTCCTTGTGACCAAGTCTTTCTAGAAAAGGAAGTTAGTATGAGTCCAGTAGCTTCTCTAGGGTCTAATTCTTTTCTGACTGCAGCAATCTGGGACCTGAGTGTGGAAACTCAAAGATTTCCTGATATTGTTTGATATCCATGAGTTGACTTAAGTTTTTCAGTGAACAATTAGCACAAAAAGCCTTTATGGATTCAATTTCTTGTTCAGATATTCAGGCTTCACTGCCTTTACAGACAAAAGCAATGCTTCATCCATACTGGTTGTTCCTGAGCCATTTCCTTTTCCCCCAGTTGCATTGACTAAGGTTGAACTAGAGGAAAAAGACAGAGTTGCAGTAAGAAACAAAGCAAGCGGACATATAGGGAAAAGCTGTGCCATTTGTGGACTGGTAATCCAGAAATGTTTTCTCCAGGGCGACAGTGCTCCAGAAGCCGGAACTGTGTCAAGCAGCTGCTTCCACAACTGTGTCTTACCTGACAATCATCTTTGATTTAAGAGTCACTTTTATTTTTGTTTGTGTGTGTGTGTGTGTGTGTGTGTGTGTGTATGATGTATGTGTTCAGGTATCCACAGAGACCAGAAGAGGGCTTCACATCCGTTGGAGCTGGAGTTATGGGTGGTTGTGTGCCACCGGATGTGGATGTTAGAAACCAGACACTGGTCCTCTGGAAAGGCAAATGGTGCTCTTAACTGAAGAGCCACCTGTCCAGCTCTTTACTGTACACTTAAAAGCACCATCCCACCACAGTCAATCACCCTGCTTAAATCTCTCCTCTTTTAGAATGCATTTTCACTTCTTTGCTTTATTTAAAGTTATTTTCTTCTGAGTGGCTTCCTACTTAAATGGAGGTTGTTCTGGATTCTCCACCTCATTATTGGGAGCAAATCTTCTATCCCTCGTTGCCAACCTTTAAGCCATTATTCTTGTATCCCTGTGCAAACTTTTCTCTCATGGAAACTATGATCATCTCTTCTCTAAGTCCATCAAGCACTTGCTCCTAGACACTCTCATACTTATTAGAGACTCTGATTCCATTCTTGGTATTTTTCTGTTGTCTTTGTCTGTCATCATCCCAGAGGGTCTTAATAGAATCACCAGTTACTTCATCTTCACAAGTTCTCACCATGAAAAACTCCACTGCTATATATCTGAACTCTGCCAGTCTGCCCAGTTGAGGATCCATATTTGGCCTTGCCACTCATTGGACCGGATTCAAAGCCATCTGTGCCAATATGCCACTTTCTGATTGTGAACACTTTTGCCCAGCTTCACTAGATGTGGAAAACTTTCCCACACTCATGACTTGGCTCTGTGGAGTAGGCACAAGCTTGCTAGTCTATTTGCAGATCAGAGTCATGTCATCACTCTCTAGTCTTGTGAGACCTTGCATTGTAGGTGCCTGCTGTTTGCAACACTCTCAACCCTACAATAATGCAAACTTTACATTCTAATTACTAATGAGAAAAAAAATCATATAAGCATACATGTTGCCACCTAATAGAATTGGAATCTTTTTGAATTTAGGTCTTCATTTCCCCCTTGTTATTTATTACTTTATACTGTTGTCTTATTGGAAGAAATCAGTATGTGCTTTTTTTCAGAGTGTAAATAAGATATTTTCTGATTCTATACAGTAATGAAAGACTTCACTTTGTCTTTCAGTTGGATAGAAAATTTGCTAGGTATATCTAAAGCCTTAGTTCCTTCCTTCAGCTTTCAGGAAGAAAATCCTGAGTCGACACACAACACTATGTTTTAGACGGAAATTCTTTTTATTTCATTACAAGTAAATATCATATTTACCTATTTTAGAATTCTAGTATTTTGTTTATTTCCAGAGTTCACAAATCCTGCAAATTCACCAGAATATGTGTTTCTTTTCTCATTCCTGCTCTACTTTAGTCCCTTTTATACCTAGAAACTAAAGGTGTTTTGTTTTTTGTTTTTGTTGTTTTTTTCAAAGTGAAGCATATCACTATCAATTCTCTTTCTTTTTATCTGTCATTTTATTTTTTCACATTCAACAAATATCAGATCTCCTTTTCTGGTACTCATGATTTGTTCATATTTTCTACATCTCTTGATGTCCTCTTTGCTCAGACATTTCTTTTTCTTTTTCTTTTTAATTAATTGATTCATTGATTTACTTTACTGCAGTTTCACCTTCCTTTTCTTTCCAAGTTTTTTCCACTCACCTCCCCCTGCCTTAACCACTCTTCCTCCCTTTCCATTTAGAAAAGGGGAGGCCTCTTTTATCAACCAGCCTTGGCATATAAAGTTACAGTAAGACTAGGAGCATGTTCTCTTACTGGGGCTAGATGAGGCATCCCATTTAGGGAAAAGGGCCCAAAGTCAACCAACAGAGTCAGAAACAGCTCCTGGAGCTACTGTTAAGAGTCCTACATGAAGACCAAGCTACACAAGTGTTACATATGAGCAGATGGCTAAAGTCAGGCCTATACATGATTTCTGGTTGGTGATTCAGTCTCTGTGAGCCCCTATGGGTCCAGGTGAGTTTGATTCTATTGGTTTCCTTGAGGTGTCCTTGACCCCTCTTGCTCCTACAATTCTTCCCCGTCTTCTGCAGGATTCCCTAACCTCTGCCTAATGTTTGGCTGCAGGTCTCAGCATCTGTTTCCATCAGTTGCTGGGTGAAGTCTCTTTGTCGATGGCCATGCTAGGCTCCTGTCTGCAAGTATAATAGGAAATCTTTAACAGTGTTAGGTGTGGGCTCCCTCTCGTGGCATGGATCTCAAGCTGGACCAGTCATTGGCTGGCCATTCCCTCAATTTCTGCTCCATCTTTACCCCTGCACATTTTGTAGGCAGGACAAATTGTAGTTGAAGGTTTTGTGGCTGGGTTGGTGTCATAATCCCTCTATTGGAAGTCTTTCCTGGTTACAGGAGATGGTCTGTTCAGGCTCCATATCTCACACTGCTAGGAGCTTAGCTAGGGTCATGCTTATAGATTCTTGGGAGTTTCCATTGTCCCAGTTTTCTAGCTTGTCCCTGAGATGGTCCACTCTCCACACCCTATTCCAGTTGTCTCTCCCAGTACTCTCTCCATCTTCCCACAACCTGATCCTTCCTCTTCCTATCCCCACCTCTAACTCATCCAGTCCTCACCCTGCCCCATTCACCTACAATGTCTATTCTAGTGCCCCTTCTGAATGAAATTCAAGTGTCCCCCTTTGAGTTCTCATTGTTTAGCTTCTTTGGGATTGTAGCATGGTTATTCTTTACTTTAAGGCTAATATCCACTTATGAGTACATGCCATATTTGTCTTTCTGGATTTGGGTTACTTCACTCAGTATGATCTTTTCTAGTTCCATCCATTGCCTGCATATTCATGATGTCATTGTTTTTAATAGCTGAGTAATAATCCATTGTGTAAATGTACTACATTTTTTTCTGTCTAATCTTCAGTTGAGGAACATCTAGGTTGTTTCCAGTTTCTGGTATTAGGAATAAAGCTGCTAGGAACATAGTTGAGCAAGTGTCCTTGTTGTATGGTGGAACAGCCTTTGGGTATATGCCCAGGAGTTGTATAGCTGGGTCTTGATATATATATATATTACTAACTTTCTAATAAGTCATCAAATTACAAAGTGACTGTATAAATTTTCATTCCTATAAGCAATGGAGGTGTGTTCCCCTTTCTCCACATCCTTCCCAGCATGTGTTGTCACTTGAGTTTTTATTTTAATTATTATGATGGGTGTAACCTGGAATATCAGAGTCATTTTGATTTTCATTTCCCTGATGGCTAAGGATGTTGAACATTTCTTTAAATGCATCTCAGCCATTAGAGATTCCTCTGTCAAGAATTCTCTATTTAGATCTGTACCCCATTTTAATTGGGTTATTTGGTTTGTTGATGTCTAGTTTCTTGAGTTCTTTATATGTGTTTTTTTATATCATCCCTCTGTCAGGTGTGGAGTTGGTGAAGATCCTTTTCCATTCTGTAGACTACTGTTTTGTCCTTTTGGCAGTGATTTTTGCCTCTGGGAAAGCAGGTGTAGTGGTAGGCAGGAAACATGGAGGTCAGGGGATGGGGTGCAGACTTAGAGGCTGTTGGATGTGCTTTAAAGGGAGTTGTCAGGCATGGATCTTGGGGAGGAATCTACCTGGAGTGTCTGGAGCTGGCCACTATGGTATTTCTTTAACTCTTTCTTCCTTATCATAATTTTGTATTTCATTATGAATGTTCTGTCATATTCAATATTTTGCTCTTTAAAGGGGATGTTTTTAATTCTTAAAAATTACTCTGTCTCTAAGGGTTCTTTTTCATAATGAACACTACTTCTTGGATGACACAATGTTCCATATTTCTCTAAGGGAATTGCCAGTGAATTTTTTAAAAAGACATTTTCTTACTTTATTTTTGTTTCATCCAAGATAAACTATGATCTCATCTCAGTTCATTTCTTTTTGTTTTTCCCTTAAAATACGTGTTAATCTTATACTACTTGAGTATAAGTTTAACAGAGGCTTAGATTACTTTAAGTAGAAGCTGGTAGGGTAGTGTTGTAATGGTGAAAGACAGATTTTATACTTAACATGATGAAGTAGGTGGGCATATATCCACAGCAGAGTTCTTATTATATGTGAAGCCATAAAGGAATCAAGTAAAGAAGCCAGGTTTATTTGATGAGCAATGAAGACTCAGTTCTAAAGATGAAGGCCCTTTTGTGAAGAAGGGAGTTGATTTCAGTAGTTCAGTTTCTACTTTTCTTTGGAAATTGTTATTCCAAAAAATATTTCACAGATGTTGTTAGCTTGGTTTTAGACAAATTCCTCTCATCTCTCTCATTTTTCCATCCTCCCATCCTCACTTTGGGAAGGTCTGCCTGTTTGTGTGGCTTTTTTAATCATTACGTTTCAGAAGATTTCTAACCTTCCCCTAGGAAATTCATCCTGAAACCTGCTCAGGTTCATCCAAGGGCTCATGTTAGCAGAGTATCACCCTTCCTTTGCTTCAAAAGGCCAGCCATTCCTGATGTGCTCCCCATGAGTCATGATCCCTTGACAACAGGCTCCACATCTCCATGTGTGCACTCTCACTATTCTTAATTTACTTTTTAGTCAGTTTCCAAAAGTCTTTCCTTACCTTCCACTGCATACATAACTGAGACACGTATTTCATTAGATTTCAGGAGTTAATTCCTCAATACAGTAGATAGTTCCTTAAGCATCCCGCATAAAACATTATCTGTGACTCAGGTCCACTGTGGGGATCGTGTTCATGAAAGCCAATGGAAGGAATTGAAACCTCCTCTTTGACAATAATAAAAACATTGACTCCTAAGGCAAGGCTTTGCCAAAGGGTGTGTGTCGATACAACTCACGGTTATGTACCTGGCAACCACCTAAACCCTAGGCATTCACTACTGTGAGTATAAAAAAGAACTGTAACTTCTAGAATACAGCAGAATGACCAAGGTTCACATTTTTTCTATACTATATTTTAAGCCTGTCTTGTACTTTTGCTTCAATGTAAAATCATATTAAGTGTAAAGGGAAATACATCCCTGGGTTAAAAGCCAACAGGTGCTTAATCTTTGTAAATATGACTTACAATTGACACACAAGGCTCCACACAATGTTCCATATTTCTCTAAGGGAATTGCCAGTGAATTTTTTAAAAAGACATTTTCTTACTTTATTTTTGTTTCATCCAAGATAAACTCATACATTAGGAAATATGGAAGCCTTTATGCCTTACTCATATTTATCAAAATGTTCTAAAACACACATACTTCTCAGAAAAATGTCCCCCAAAGACATCTCTTTGCATTGTATCTGTAGTATAAGATCACATAAGGCAGTTTAATTATTTTATGAGTGCTTTGAGACATTTTGAACTTCTCAGTCCTACAATGGTAGATTTAATAACTTGTTTCTTTCAAAGCTTCATAGTAGAGACTAAAAATTAACCAATAACACCCATCTCTTCAGAAAATTTAACCTCAGTGGTAGAAGAAGAGTAAACTTCTCTTTGTAGTATTTTGATTCTACAAACTATGTCAGAATTTTTTTTCTAGTTACTAACATAACAGCAGCTTACATGCTTTCAATAGTCAAAGTTAGGTGGGAACTAGACCTGGACACAATTTGCTTGTTATCTGAGCACTTGGGAGTCAGAGACAGAAAGATCATGGCAAATTTGAGGTCAGCTTCTTTGATATATGAGCTCTGGGTTATCCAGAACTATGCAATGAGACCCTGTCTCAGAAAACATGACATAAATAAGCAAATGAAAAGATAGAAACTATAAGGAAAGTAGGTTATAATTCAAAAAGACTAACTTATTACAATTTTCAAATGCTTCACATTTATCGGTATATATTATATATTACATAATTATGGGAGAAGTTGATGCTGATTGATATTTTTTCTGAGACAGCATTTTTCTGTGTAGCTTACTGTCCTGTACTCACTTTGTAGGCGGGGGTAGCCTCAAACTTTCAGAGATTCACCTGCCTCTGCCTCCTTGAGTCTTGGGATTACAGAAGTGTGCCACCATACCCAGATTGCTGATTGATTTTTTTTTTTTGCTGTTGTTGTTAAGTGTCATTTAAAATAAATAGTACTAAGAAATTTCAGATATCCAGTATGCTTCAAAAATATGAGCTTTGCAAAAGAAAGTAGAAGGGTGTTTTGTTTTAACAAAACAGATCTAACCATCCTTTAAGATTGATCTCCATTCCACAGCAACTAATGACCTTTGTAATTTAAGATCCTTAAGACGATTCTTGAAATAAATGTCACGAATTAACTAGAAAGCTAAAACTTCTATTTCAGTACAGGTACATTCTATCATGTTTTATTTTCCTTTTACCCACAGAACCCAAAATAACTCGTCCACCTATTAATGTAAAAATAATAGAGGGATTGAAAGCAGTTCTACCATGCACTACAATGGGCAATCCCAAGCCATCCGTGTCCTGGATCAAGGGGGACAGTGCTCTCAGAGTAAGTGATTATTGTATTAAAATCTATGTATAAGACACCATTTTAAAAGATTTATGTTTTACTGTGTGTGTGTGTGTGTGTGTGTGTGCACATGCACACACGTGTGTGGGGGTGTACCCATGGAGGCCAAAAGAGAGTATCTGGATCTGGAGTTGCAGATAGTGTGAGCCACCCAATGTGGGTGCTAGGAATCAACTCCAGTCCTCTACAAGAGCAAAAGATACTCTTAATGGTTGAGCTCTCTTCCAACCTGCATAAGTTACATTCTAAATATATTGATCCCTAAATACTAACAGACTTCTAGTGTATGTTATATATATCTATATATATATAGATATATATAGAGAGATATATTTATATCTATATAAATATATAAATATATTTATATATTTAATATAAATATATAATATTTAATTATAAATATTTAATATTTATATTATATAATATAAATATATACATAAATGTTTATATTTTATAATATAAATACATATTAATATTATATATGTATATGTTTTATATATATATATATACAGAATATCAATATATGTGTGCATTAGCCAAACTTAAATTCTTCTATTCCTAATTATGCACACTCACTCTAGGGCATTCCAGTAGGGACTGGCTTGGAGGCAGAAGCAATAGAAATCAGCAAAATTAGAGATAAAATGGGGGCAGAGCCAAAATAAAGCAAGGCTTGTTCTTCTTTATCAGTTGAATTATTGTTGTTGTTGTTATTATTATTATTATTATTAGTAGTAGTAGTAGTATTTTAACATTGATTGTTTAAGACTTTAGGGATAACAAAGCTCAACTAACACTCAAGTTTGAGAAATGACAATTTTGGGAAGAAAAGAAATGAGGCTTGGAAGGAAGAAAATGGGAGAACACATGAGAAATTAGAGCACGGAGACTCTGAATGATGCATAGAGCCAAACACATCTCAGTAACAAAGAGTTAGATTAAAGCTGTGCTGTTTGAAATGGAGAGATGGTTGCATGGGTCAGCATGCTTGCTGTGTATGAGAGCCCGAGGTCCTATGTAGCCACGTAAATATGGCCCTGTAACCTCAGTGCTTTGGGAGGAGGAGATAGGAAGATTTGGGGCTTGCTTGCTGCCAGCTAACCTTACTCCAAGCTCAGTGAAGACCCTGTCTCAAAGGAATTAAGTGAAGAGTAATAGATCAGGACATCTGATGTCCTTCTCTTGCCACATACATGCACATGGATGCCCACATGTGCGCACACACACACACACACACACACACACACACACACAGAGACACAAGATGCGCTATTCATTGGCTTAGCTTGTACTGCTTTTGTGTCCACACGCTTACTAATAAATTGTTATTCTGCATGGCTTTGTCGCACCTAAATACGAGATGACAGACTCCATCCCCATCCTACCAAGTTCAGCACACCCCATGGGATACATAGTTGTCATGATATGTCAAATAACTGAGACAAATTAGAAATTGGATGAACTTTAGCATCTATAATGGCAGTATTTACACTCCCTGGCCTTTCTTTTGTTATAACCCTTGGTGGATTTTTTATAATAAAAGTTAAAGGTGACTGGCTCTGTGTACCTTATTGAAGTTACAGTGAATTAAAAAAGAGAAGAGAAATGTCACATCTGAACTCCAAAAAGTAATTTTAATTTTTTTTAAATTCATTTATTTATTTTATTAATCACAGTTTATTCACTTTGTATCCCAGCTGTAGTCCCCTCCCTTGCTCCCTGCCAATCCCACTCTTCCTCCCTCATCTCCTCCCATGCCCCTCCCCAAGTTCACAGATAGGGGAGGTTCTCCTCCCCTTCCCTCTGACCCTAGTCTATCAGGTCTCATTAGGAGTGTCTGCATCGTCTTCCTCTGTGGCTTGGTAAGGTTGCCCCCTCCTCAAGGGAAGGTGATAAAAAAAAAATTCTTAAAGGATATGGATTCTCCTAAGGATAACCTAAGGATTTATGGTAAAGCAGAGCAACTGAAAGCAATGTTTTAAAGTTTTGCCTTGATTTATGTTTTATTTTGGGGGTTGAAATCAGGGCTGTGTGTATGATAAGCATATTTTCTATCATTGAGCTATGCCTTTCCTCCAGCCCCAAAGTGCAGTGCTTTCAATCAAGCAGATGCAAGCATGACTTTTGGAAGTCATAATTACTGTTGTGTTCTAATGAGATGTGAGAAAGAGAAAGAAAATGTATGCAATCTCCTGAGGTCCTTGCGACAGTTAATTTAGATCATCTTGATGGTCTCAGTAGTATATGTTACTATGCATAGGCAGGACAGAGGATGGTATTTTGGGTGTTAGGGACAGTGATAAATCAATGAAATAAGGCAAATGTGTCTTTGACTGAGGCTGCTTTCAAACTCATGCTCCTGTCTTTTGGCAGGAAAATTCCCGAATTGCAGTTCTTGAATCTGGGAGTTTAAGGATCCATAATGTGCAAAAGGAAGATGCAGGACAGTACCGATGTGTGGCAAAAAACAGCCTGGGGACAGCTTATTCCAAACTGGTGAAGCTGGAAGTTGAGGGTAAGAGGCAGCATGCATCATCACTGTGCGTTATGCCCAGAGGGTCATGCCCAGAAGGTTGAGCTTTGGACTGAGAAAGATATGGTATAGGAAGCTATGCAAACAGAGAGGCATAGAGCCATGGCATTAAAAACCATTTTCTATCTATTGCCCCTATTGTTGTTAAGTTTGACCATTGCAGCCAACAAAATTCATGAAAATGCTAAAACTCTGACACCATTTTCGTGCATCTTGGACAATTCTCTTGTTTGTGTTTGGAGACAACTGTTTTTATCTTTTAATGTATTTGGATTGACTTCTAAAAGTAGGAAGATTGAAAAAATTAATCTTTTTAAAATTATAGCTTCACTAAAGATGAGTAAATAAGATAATGAATGAAACATATAAACATGGTCCTAATTCTGTAATTCATGCAGCAATTAATGCTTTGAACATAGTAATAGTTTGTAAATATGTTTTTTTTTTCATTACTTAGCCTAATAAATTACTGGGAAAAAATCTTCACTGATAATTCAGAATTCAAACAGATTTTAGTGTTCTATTCTTTTGCTCATGTGCTTCTTTACCTAATTTTTTTTTTATCACATTTGGTTTAAAAATAAGAGTTAGGATTCAGATGGGAGGAGAGGTAGGGAAGAGCTAGGAGGAGTGGGAGGGGAAAGTGCGATCAGAATATATAATGTGAGAAAAAAATATTTGCAGTAAATGGGGAGAGAAAAGGAACTTCCAGCACTCCTGTGCTAGGTGAGTGATGTGGGTCCTTCCCGAATCTCCCCTTTAGGAGCTGTAGATTCAACAACTCTGACTTTTTTTCTTCTCTGTAAAATCAAGTTTAAGGAATTAGTAAGGTATTGATTACATTGAGCAGTCTGGCCTTGAATGTACTTCACAGAAGATGGCTACAGGTTTTTCTGCATTTATTTTGCTCTTTTGACGATAAAATGTTGGAGTAGGCATACAAGAAGAAACAACAGTTAAAACAAGGAAGGTTTTGATGGATCCCAGATCTTTGTACCATCCCATTCTGCTTCAGCCAAAATCTATATTTGCCTGCAATTTCCCTCTATTGCTTACTCAGGCTTTTATTAAAGTTATTTTTATTGCCTGAGAAGACCTATGTCCCTTTTCTCACAGCTTAAATGACCTCTTTTTTTCATATTTGTCTCTAGTTGAGGCAATATTTTTATGCTGTTATTACACCAAGTGTTCATAAAATTTCCATTAGGAAATAGCAAATAATATATATTATTTATATATAACTTATAATATACACATATATAATTTATAATTTATACATATATAATTTATAATATATCTCAGGTAAGAACATATATGTATATATATCAGCATAATTCCTGATATAGTTGGTATAATTTAATATCTTTTAAGTTATCAATTCTATTTAAATATTAGAATACAACTCTGACATTTTTTCCCAATGAAATCTAAATAAATATACAACTACAGTCAGAAATCTATTCAGACATGCTGAATACCTGCCTGGATTTGGGATTGCCTTGAATACCATGTAGAATGAATGTTATTCAATTGTATAAAATTCCACAAAAGATTCCCTTATCAAACTCAAGCTTTTGGTCTTCCCCGATATTAAAACACATTGCTTCAGTGTGGCTTAGGGAAAGTCACCACCAATATTAATTCACTGGAGCCGCTTACACAGTCTGCTCTTTCCTTGCCACTTAGTTGTGAATCAAAATAATGGAATATCGCTTCCTTCTTCCTAACACTGAAATGATCACGCTTGTTGACTTGACTGTTAACATATGCTGGAGGTTTTATCAAAATTTGCTCTGGCTGAGAGCTCATGCTAATGCTTGAAGCTTCTCTAACAATTGGTAAGAAAATAATTTCAGCATCTATGTTTATTCTATGTCCTTTACTTCTGATCAAAAATATTCAATATATGTGACTTACTGTTGCTGGTTCATCATAAGTGTATGAGAAATGATATCTATCATGTTTTTTATTGCCATGAAGACATAAAATCCACAGTAAATCTGTTTTAACTCAGGAAGTTCCAAAAAGTTGATTTCTTTTTGCACAAAGATCTGAGTATATGCACAAATTACAATTCAGATAGAACCTACTCAGTGAGGAGTCAGCTCAGACTACAACTCAGAATTCATGGAAACAAGATAGAGAAATGATTGAGAGGAGCCTCAAAATAGCTTCAAATGCCCACTGATCCTGAAGAGGTGAGGGCTGAAGGTAAGGCTCAACCATGTTCAGTTGGAACCATATCCAACATTTAGTAACTGCGTGTTAGTTATGGCCTGGCTCTTTTGAAGCACAACTCTATACTGCTGTTTGAGGCTGTTTTATGCTTACTTCAGATGGACATGCCACTGGGAGCCTCTAGCCAAGGAAAAATATGCCAGGCAAGTCACCACACTAGGTACAGTACAGTAAGTCCATCTTAGCTGCCATAACAAATATGAAAGAAACATCCCGTCACGTGGATGTAAAACTCTCTCTCTAAATTACCTTCACGTTTCCAGGTCTATAAAAGAACAAAGAGAGTCTCCCTGTATCAGATACTTTACTGTTCATTTGACAAAACACAATGACCAAGGAAACTTATAAAAGAAAGTGTTTAATTTGGCTTACAGTTTCAGAGGGGTAGAATCCACGATGATAAAGCAAAGGTATGATAACAGGAACAGCTGAAGGCTCACATCTTGATTTGCACGCAGGAGGCAGAGAAGGCACACTGGGAACAAAACTTCAAAGCCCAAAGGCCAGTGAGACATCTCCTCTAGCAAGGGCATACCTCTTAATCCTTTCCAAACAGTTCCATCAACTGGGAGGCATGTTCTCAAATGTTCCTATGGGAACATAGGAACCCACAGGTTCCTATGGAGGCCATTCTCATTCAAACCACTGCACTACCCTTTCTGTCTTCAAACATACAAAATTCCTGATGAAACTCAAGCTGGTGTAGCATGTATGTCTTTTAAAAGGGGTGGAATGGCTAGAATGTTGAAATGTGCAATGGATGCTAATTGCTTTGCATGGAGTATCTTGCATACTTGTCACTCAGAGTGGCATTTGAAATAAGAAGCTCCTATACTGTACCATTCTAGGAAATAAAAAAGTGAGAATGACTCACTTATACAGGGTCATACAGATGGCAGAATCTAAAAAAATGAGACATTTTTCAATGCTGTCTCTTCCATTAAAGAATGAGAGAGTTCTTTGTGACATTATCTAGAGTAGCATCAGGATAGAAGAGAGAAAAGAAATCAGGTTCCCATATGCACAGAGAGAAAAAAAGTGTGTGTTGGGAGGGGGGAGTTGTTCATATATCCCCTTGGCAAAAAGAGGTGAGCAATCAAAATAGGGAACAGTTATAAATACTGACCATGTTAAAACATCATAAGAAGGAAAATTTGATCATAGAGAGGAGGAGGAGCACAGTCAAAGGAATGATGTACTTTGGCATACACAAAGGTTGCATCCAGGGTTCAGGTGGAACTACAAACTTTATACGGAGGGAGACTACATGTCCTGTTTTTCCCAGGACAGTTCTGTTTCACACCTGTTGTCCAAGAATAATTATTAATAGAATCCTACCATTACTTTCTAAAGTATTGAGGCTTCCCTGATACTTTATACATTATACAGCTGCTCTCCTTAAGGACAGAGAATTTTCTTCCTTGGAGTAAGAAGAGAAATAGGGATGTTTTCTGATATCAATCAGTTTATAAATCAAGCATAGTGAATTTAAGAAGGGTGTTCTCATGGTCTCTGTTTCCTTTAGGAAGTAGATGGTAGGTTATCCTCTGTAAGGAGGGCATGGTGGGGGCAGGGGAGGCAGGGGTAAAGAGAGTGGAAAGATTTTAAAATAGCTATGGGATGGAAAAGATGACTCAGAAGGAAATGTGGGATTGTGAAGCAACTTTAAGGCTTTAGCAGAGTACAGGGTCATGAATATGGAAGGAGAGGCATCCTTTGTACGGCCCAGACACGCCCCTCCCCAACTACTTGAATTTTGATCTACTCTACAGATACACATTTAGAAAAAGTATATTTACGTTATGTTTAAAGGCAAGACACGAGTACTGGAATCTTGCCAGAAAGGAGAATAGAGCAAAAGAGAATATTCCCCGGGAGGGTAAAGCAATGAATCCCAGAATCATTATACATGAAATTCAAGTAGCATAGCATCCAAACAATGAATCTAGGAAGGTTGAAACCTGGGGTTAAATCTTATAGCTCCAGCAATAGGTCAGATATGATAGTAAATTCCCACTATAAAGGCTTAGAAATTCAGGGTTAGCTACACAACTCACAGGGATAAAATGTAAGTATCTGGACACCAGAAATGATTAAAGATTGAGCAACTTTGTGAGTAGGCTCCTGAGCATGTCCCCTGTTGCTATGAGGCAATGGGTGATGTGCCCATTATGTCTTCCAGTTTTAAGATCTATAGAGAAAAGAAGAAAAGGTTTTGGACCCTATGAGAAGTAGAGGAAAGCACTGAGACCTTTGCTTAAAGCTGAGAAGCGCAGTGATGGCCAGGAAAATTCATGGGCACACACAGACATACACAGACACAAACAGACACGGGCACACACACACACACACACACACACACACACACACACACACGTAAAGACTTGTCTGTCTTTACCTGAATTCCAATTATGAGGGAATTAAAAAAATCAGTTGTCACACATGGTATATACTCACTTATAAGTAGATATTAGCCATATAATATGGGATAGACATACTAAACTCTATACTCCTCAAGAAGCTAAACAACAAGGAAGACCCAGGGAAGATGCTCAATCCTCATTCAGAAGGACAAATGCATTAGACATCAGAAGCAGGAGAAGACAGGACAGGAGCCTACCACAGAGGGCCTCTGAAAAACTCTACTGATTGAGGCATTGAAGCAGAAGCTGAGACTCATAGCCAAACTTTGGGCAGAGTGCAGGGAATCTTATGAATGAAGGGGGAGATAGAAAGACCTGGAGGGAAGAGTAGCTACAAAAGAAGACCAACAGAGCCATAAAAACTAAACCCTGGGGACCCTGAAGAGAATGATACCCCAACCAAGGATAATGCCTGGAGAGGACCTAAAACCCCACCTCAGATGTAGCCTATAGACTCAGTCTCCAAGTGAGGTCCCTAGTTAGTCCCCTAGTTAGTCAGGGACTTTTTCTGGCAGGCTCTCTGATCAATGCCCCCACCAGGCTGGGAGGGGGAGGGGAAGAGGTGCAGCCTTGCCAGGCCACCACAGAGGAAGACAATGTAACCAGTCCTGATGAGACCTGATAGGCTACTGTCAAATAGAAGGGGAGGAGGACCTCCCTTATCTGGGGAAGGGGCATAGAGGGAGAAGAGGGAGGGAGGGTGGCATTGGGAGGAGATGAGGGAGGGGGCCACAGCTGTAATGCAAATTTAATAACTTGTTAAGAAATGATTAAAAAAAGATTAAATGGAAAAATATCAGTCATCTTAGAAACATTTTAAACACTCAGAGCACAGAGGTATGGCATTAAATTGATACAGCAACGCAGTCTAGGGATCCCTGGTAGAATAAATTAACATAGTGTCAGTTCTAAGTGAAATGTTTAACACGAAAAATATGCAAAATGAAAGTGGGACACTCAGGGGGACACAACGTTGTGATGGATGAAGAGTTTACATTAATTGTAGATATGTAGAAGAAGGGATTCACCTGACTGTGGGTCAGCACAGAACACAAAGGAGTTCAGTCAACAGAGTAACATAGCAGGGAACATAAATGAATATGGAGGAATAGAAACAAAATTTATGTTTCCTGTTTAACATTGCAACCTTGAGGAGAGGGGCTCCTGAAGGCCCCACCCCTGCTGAGTAGCTATTGGTAGTGGATGGCTGTTGGAAATGTAAAGAGGCTTTCCTTTCGGGGGGTGAGTGGTCATGCTTCAGGGGATGAGCCCACACCCATGCAAAGAACGGCATCATTAATTAGACGAATTGTGAGACTTAAACAAAAAATAAGTCAGAAGTGGATGTGAAGTCAAAAGTAAGCTGGATATGAACAAAATATATTGTATATATGTGTGAATTTTTCAAAGAATATGTCAAAAAGTATTTTAGGAGGATGAAAGGCAATTTTGAGATAGTTTTAATAAATAAAAATATATAACAGATGAAATTGAAATCTGGTGGATGAGTAATGATATGGTAGAGACATGGAAGTCATTTACTCATTAAGGAAACCATTGGAGAATTTAGACATCAGTGCAACTACATTTAAAAAGGTGGAAAATATGAAATAAGTTTAGAAATAATGAAAAGTATGGAAGAGGAACACAAATAAACTAAAATCTAAAAATAATAAATAAGAATCTATTTTCAAGAGCACCATTGAGAATGTACCAGAAGTGATGGAAGACTTAAATCCTCAAGAAGGCCAATGACATCAAGTCCTAATCAGTCAACAGGGCACATCAGAATAAAATAAGAATTAGATGTTATCAACAAGATATCTTTTTTGAAGAAAAGATAAGTTACATACAAAGAACAACACACAGAATGGCCAAGCAATCACTTTCAACTTACTGATAAATTAGGATAGTTTACTGGTGTCTTTTAGGGGGAAAAAATAAACCTTTAAGATGTATAGAAATTTTTCTTAATAATTTAAACTCTGAAAATTTATCTAATTAAAAATGATATAAGTTTATGTTTGAGATTAGTTGCCACAAAGTTGGATATAATAACAAAAATAAAAATAATTATAATGAATGTTAATAAAAAGACTGATGAAATTCTACCCAGCCACCGAAAGGAAGTGAAACAGATTTGTATGTCTAAGAATATCCACCATGTAAATGCTGAGCTTCATTTTCCCCATCTCTAAAATACAAATAAAAACCCCACCCACATCTTAGGTTGCTGTGAGCATTGGTTAATACAGGCCTTTGGTGAAAAATACATAATTATTTCAGCTTTATTATATTTCTTTTTTAATATATCCTTGCACAGGGGCTTCTATATACTTGAAAAAATAGTTACCTATATAATATTTTCATAAGTGAAAAATAAATTAAAAACCAGCTAAATGCAAAGTTAACAGCCTGCATCTCTGTTTATAGAATTATAGAATATGTGAATTACTTTAATTCTACAATTTAAATAGTTGTACACTTTTTGAACTTTGGTAAAGAGACTTTTATAATTAGAAACAGTTAATATACATGTTCATGCTTTGAAAAATTATATCTCCCATGTGTTGTACTGCTCTGATAAGGCATCAATAACTTTTCCATTCACCCATGTGATGTTTTTCAATCTTCTTGTTCCGTGCTTTTCTAAAACAAACTCAAGGATAGGGACAGTTTAGTTAAATGCCCTTGATCTAGCCTAGAAGTTCACTTGGCACTCACAGTACCTGCTTTCAGTTGAAGAATATTGGGGTTGAGCAGAATATAAAATTCTGCTCTTTCTCCAGGAAGAAAATCAATCCATGAAGACATCCTGCCTGAGATCTGCAGAGGAAGTAAATAGAGCTTTCGAGATAGAGTAGATGAAGGGGGTCTTAGGATAGACAGGTGGATGCCTGGATTCTCTATGCATTTGGCTCATTTTCTGACAGGCAGAAACCCAACAGTTTGTTAGGATCCTCCAGTGGTTTGGAGGCTCCAGCCTGAACCTAGCTTGAGTTCTCATTTTTTCTTATCTTTTAAATTAATTTATTTATCCACTTTACATCCTTGTTGTAGCCCACTCCGTCCTTCCTTTTCTTCCAGTCCTGCTCTCTCTCCCTTATGTCCCCACCCTATTCCTCAGGAAAACAAAGACCCCGACCCACCCACTCCAGTTCACCAAGTCACATGAGGACTGAGTTTGTCTTCTTCCCCTGTGGCCTGGAGTGGAAGTCCCACCAGGGGAAAGTGATCAAAAAAGCAGACAACAGAGCCCACGTCAGAGACAGCCCCCACTCCTCTTACTAGAATAGACAGATGTAGTAGGAGGAGAGGGAGCGCACAGAGAAATAAGGGTGGAGATCAGACCTGAGGAGAGTAGAGGTGGGAGGAGAGAAGGCCTGCAGAGAAAAGAGAAACTGTGGGTGGGGGCATCTCTGTGATAAGCTAGAGACCTAAATCAGAGTAGGCCCCTGGGATTCTAGCTGAGACTCCTAGTAGCTGGGGCCATGGAGACTGAAGACAACACTGTCTAACTAGACAAGACTCATAGTGGAGGGAGGAGAACACCAACCCACCCACAAAAGCTTTGATCCAAAACTTATCCTTCCTATAAGACCTGGAGTGTCAGAGATAGAACAGATAGAGCAGAGATTGAGGGAATGTCCAACCAATGCCTGGCCCAACCCAAGACCCAACCCATGGATACTCAGCTATTTGCAGACAGGAGCTTGTCAGAGTTGTCTTCTGAGAGGCTACACCCAACAATGGTGCGAATCAGATGCTGAGACTCAGTAGCCAAACATTGGGCGAAGAAGAGGGAGTGTAGTGGAAAAATGAGGAGTTCTGATATTTCTCTGAGTGCTTTCCAGCTCCACTGGCTACTGTCTTGTAGCAAAAAGGGAAATACAAAACAAATGTAAGCTCCTGTAGAAAAGTGGAGTGCTTTTCTAAGTGAGACCTATGGAGTACAGTGATTAGACTTTGACAGGGAGTCTGTTGTTTCCCAAGTTTCACAGTCATCTGTGAAAAGAGTCATCTGCAGAAAAGAGCTAGCTCATTACTGTGACCATCCCCCTATGGAAAAGTGACTCGTGTTTCTGGGTCTTCTGGGACAATGGATTCATCCAGGGAAGTCTGCTTGACCTATTACACAAACCCTAAGATGCTCACTTTTAGTATTTTACTGTATTTGGGTCATAATACAGAATTATTGGCTTCTTACAATCAGGGGTGGCTGTTTTACTCCCTTCCTGCATATTTCAGTGCCTATTAGCATCGATCTTACAGATGCTAAAGGAAGCTAAAGAAAATCATACCTGGACCGTGACTCTCAGACTTTAGCTGCAGTCATCCCTTAACTATCTCCTAATATGAAAATGAGTATGCAGTTATCAAAAGACATATGTTAACCATACTATCTTATAAGGCTATCTTATTTTAGACTGGAAGATTTTCTTCTCTATGTCATCACTTATTTTAAGTTATGCAGACTCAAGAATTCTATTTTTCCCCAGTAAAATAATGCTTTGTAATGTTTTCATCCTCACAAAATTGTTATCCATATATTGTTTTTGTTTGATTGAAATCAGAGACAAAGTGCCTTTCCAGTGGTGTATAGTAGGGACTGTTTTTTTCTTCAGGGATGATCCTGTCTGTCTCTCTAATCAGCTCTACTTTTTACTTAAACATGGTTCATAGCCAAGGATTGAGCCAAAGTATTTCTTTGTGTATCTGAGTTATGGGTCCCAGGGAAATGAGAGCATAAAGTGTTGATGTGAATGGTAAGGCTGGCTTTCAAGGTCATGTGGTCAGTGGGGGACAACTCTACAGGGCAAGACTGAACTTCTGCTCCTGTTACCCTTTTAAACATTTATTTTTTTATTTTATGAATACATGCGTGCTTAAGTATATGTGTGTAGATTTCATGCTTGCAAGTAAGGATGGATTTAAGAGGAGAGTGTCAGATCCCCAGAGCTGGAGCTACAATCAGTTGAGAGGTTCTGGGTGCTAGGAATTGAACCCAGGTCCTCTGCAAGAGCTTCAACTGCTCTTCACCTGTGAGCCATTTCTTCAGCCCTTTTTAACCAGTGGTTAATATATATCTCTCATAGTATTTAATCTTACAGAACTGAAATATTTTGAGTGTGATTCTGTATTTTTTTTTCTGGGTTTTGTGGTCATATGGGTCTTTGATACAAGCGTTTTCATCTTGGGAAAGTCCCTGCCGTAATGCACAATTTTTTTTGTTTTTGTTTTCTTTTGTTTTTGTTTTTTCTTTCCTCAAGGTGTTGACTTTACCATGTGTAACAGGACTTATCTACCCGTCACTGAATACAGGAATATAGATCTTACTGCACCATGTAAATATCACATTCACATGGGTCCTATTAGATGAAGAAAGACATGGAGAGTCCTCAATAAATGGATGCTAGAATGTACCAAGATCCCTGGTGATTGCATTATCTATTGTGACCTGGCTCTTTTCTGGCATTTTAAACAATGGAGAAATAAAGGTTGGAGAGAAAGAAAGCTTGAGCTTCCTAAGCATTCTGAGAGACCTCATAGTATGAAGTGGTTTGCTACACAGAAGGGGCAAATGAGAGCCAGTGCAGGGCAGGAAGCAGACAAGAATGTGTCCAGAGTCCTTTGAGGGAGAGGAATACTGCATGCTTCTCTAATGCATCTCCTGTTTCCATAGGCTTTGAAAGCAACATCTTATCTCAACATGAATAGGAATGTTGGCAGCTGGGAGGGAAAGCAAGCAATGTGGAAATTTTCAGTGGCTCCAGGGCACCTGAGGGCCGTCATTAGTTTTCCTGTAGTCTAAAAGATTTTACTTGCACACCCTTACAGCTGGCCAAGTCTATTTAGAAACTTACCTACTCAAGAATTTTAATAGGTCTGTCTATCTATCTATCTATCTATCTATCTATCTATCTATCTATCTATCTATCTATCTAATATAATCTAGTTATCTACCAGCCCATCAATCTCTTTATTATCTATCATGTTTCTGAAGTTGATATTAATAAACATACATATAATAGTTGGTACAGTTTTCACCATGTTAGACTTCTGCATGCCTGTTGGAGGTCAGGTTTTCTTGTTGAATCTGCAAGAGTGGAAGCAATTGTGCAATGTTTATACCACATTTGATTTGCTCTTTCCTTTGTTTATGCTACAGCTCTTAATATGACAAATGCCACAGAGAGAGGTATTTAACCTTGTGTGTGCTGTGACTCACTGATTGCAGTTTTAATAGATGTGCAGTGGTCCTGTTCAGGCATCAGCTCTAAGGGTCTGATGCCACTAACAGGTTTGGTTTGCTGTCATGAGTAGAACCTGCACTTTAAAATCAAACAAAAGAAAAAGCTACAGCCTCTGATACCCCTAGGGTCTCCCTTTGACATAGTTAAATCTGCATGATTTGATAGGTGCATGCTCCAAGAAGAGTTTGATATACTGATTTGAGCATTATGCTGTGGTTGCCTAGAGTTCTATAAGACTTTAGGGAAGAATGTTTCAATGGTCCTTTCTTTGTAGACTTGTTGACAAAGATTCCAAGGAAAAGAAGGTACATAAATAATTATAGCACTGAACCAATAACCATGTAAGTCAGAGGATGGTTAGGCTCTTTTAGTCTGAACTGTTGAAGAAACTGGGTTTGAAAACAAGTAAATTGTTTTGGGTAGCGTTTATGTATTTATTAATTATTTAAAATGAAAAATCATTGTGAACAGAAATTGTTGATCTCTAATTGGAGGAAGTTTTATTTTAATTTTCTGTGTATTAAAATGAGACTCATAGGTTCAAATATGCATTTGCAGCATAGAAAACTTTAATATACCCAACAAAGATATTTCAAATGCTAAGTGATAGAAAAAGCTACTCTTTGGGCCTAAATTTAAATTGTAAATTATGTATTTTGGATACAAAAAAAATCTTGGCAAGCCTTTAAAATTCTATGATAAGCAGGAGTTTGCTTTGCCTTCAGTTATTCTCCTTAGATATCAAGTGTGTAATAGTTTTGGGATTTAAATTAGTATGTTGTTTTCATGAATGATAGTATATGGCAGGCATGATTCTTGGAGGGAACATACTGTTCTAGTTAATAACCCTGGCTCCAGATTGTTATGGAAACTGAATGGGCTCCAGAGCCTGGGGTGAGCTTCCTGGGTTTAAGACTCGGGTTTTCCACTTGCCATTCCGGTAGCTTACCTTAAATTTTTTTTCTCCTTATGCTTCAGTTTTTATAGTCATAGAATAAGTTATCTACCTTACAAATTATAGAATAATAAATTAGATAACATTCATAAGAGTAATTGCTGTGAGCACAACCAACGTCTTCAACTGGGTTAATGAATTATTTTGTGCAACCAAAACCAATGATATTAGCATTTGTCAAAGATAAATAGTAACAGCCCTTGATTTCATGTATCAGGTTCATCTTTGAGGCAGAAACAATACAATCTATCAATAGAAAATGCAAATTTTAATTAAAAGTAGATAACATTTAACCAGGTGTGGTGCCCCATGCCTTTAATTCCAGCACTTGGGAAGCAGAGGCAGGAGGATCTCTGAGTTTGAGGCTAACATGGTCTACGGAGTGAGTTCCAGGACAGCCAGGGCTACATGGAGAAACCCTCAAGAAATCAGAGATCATTTTCATTAGCTTTGAATCTATCAGAATTGTAATCATACTTTACATCTGGAATGGGGACTGTAAGAAATAAATTCAAACACTTAATTTGTGAGTAAGAAGACTTGGCACCAAGGTTAACAATAGAAAGAGTTGGTCCTAGTTTTTAGCACATCTTCCAATATGCATTTGTGACTTCTTTCTTTGTGTATACATAAGGCACACAGATTAGTCCTCAGAGGGTTTGCATGCTAACTGACTGACCCTGGGTGTTAATCCTGTCTGCTCTTCTACTTACTAGTTACACAAGTTTGAATAACTTCATGTTTAAGAGAGAGAGAGAGAGAGAGAGAGAGAGATTGCTGAGAGCCAAGAGTTCTGCAGATGGAAGGAGCACACAGTGTCCATGGCAGCTTCTCCATCAGTTCTAGCTGTGCTCAGAATTCTTGTCTGCTGTGAGCATTGTCACAAAGCAGGATGACCTCTATCCAGAGAAAGCTTCAGGCTAGGTTTCTCATATTTCATAAACAGAACGCCAACATTCCCAACTGCCCATCTGGGTTCCAAAGAGCATAAATCTACCCCCAATCAGCATTGCCTTACACATGCATGCCTGATGCTTGTTAGAGATTATAGCTTTGCTTTGGCCCCACTGTGATGAGTGCTGTCAGAAAGCTTATCAAAGGAGGTGTATGAAACAGGAACAGGTCTTTAGTAGCAAGCTGGAAAGGAGGTATTAGGGGACAACCTGTCTGGAAAAATAAAAAAAATATGTAACACTGAAACAAAAAAACATGTGTTTACCAAGTTTATATCATTTTTAAATTCTCTATGAAACAGATATTTGCCCAAAAGTCTTGTTGGAAATATTGATTTTGCTGTCACTTTGTGTTCCTAAGTGAATCTCAAATGAGAAACTGGTGTAAAACTTCAACGGCTAAAGGAAATGAGGAGACTTCCATGAGAAAATCGTGTGTCTCAGCCATGCCCAGTGGTGTCTCATATGTATCATCATCTGGCACTGTTTTCTGCCCTTTTGAGGATGTATCTCAGAAGAGGGTTAGAAGCTTAGTTGTGTCTATTAAGTTAAATGGCTCAGAAGCAGTGTTTTATCTTTTCAAGGCCAGTATGTACCCAACTCAAAATCTATATGGAGGAGCTAGCTAGAAAGAGGGCTTGGTGGCTAAAAGAACTTGCTGTTGCTCTTGGAGAGAACTGGATCCTGGCCCCAGCATCCCCATGAGGTAGCTAATAACCACCTACAACTCCAGCTCCAAGGAGCCCAGCACTTTCTTCTGGCCTCCTTGAGCACCTGAAGATGATTCCTGAGCTACACTTTGAGAAACACTGACATGAAAATGTCTACTCAGAACATCATCAGTCCTGATAAATCTTTAAAGTCTAAGTGGTAAGGCATAAATGCTATAATTTTAAATTATTTTGTTTAGTGTTGACTATGTTTAATGTAATGAGATAGCTTAGAAAGATATGAAAAATTAAGATATGTGTCAGTCAGCTTCCATTACTGTGACAAACTGCCCAACACAACCAACTTAAAAGAAGGAAAGGTTTGGTTTGACTAGCAGCTTCAGAGGATTTTGTCAGTGGTCACTTGGCTCTGTCATGACCTTAAGCCTAGCACAGTGATTCTCAACCTTCCTAAAGCTGTGACCCTTTAATACAGAACCTAATGTTGTGGTGATCCCCAACCATAAAATTATCTTTATTGCTTTTTTATAACTGTAATTTTGCTGCTGTTGTGAGTCATAATGTAAATACGTGTGTTTTCCAATGGTCTCAGGTAACTCCTGTGAAAGGGCCATTGGACCCCCAAAGGAACCATGAACACAGGTTGAGAACCACTGGTCTAGGGCAACAAATACATCATGTAGGGATGTTGGGAGTATATAAGAAAGGAGTCTTGTGTTTATTTAACAGTGGCCAGGAAGCAAATTAGACAGGAAGAAGTTTCCTATCTTCTCCAAGGAAATGTCTGAGAGACTGAAATTCTTCCCATCCAGTCCCACCTGTTAAAAGTTTCATCCCTTCCTAATAGCACCCCCGAGTGGTGGCCATCACAACAACTGGCCATCAGGAGACATTCAAGATCCAACCTATAATGGATTGGTTCATGTCTTAAATATTTTCAAACAGTGAAAAGCCATGGAAACTTCAGAGCTTTCACTGATAAAAAGCTCTGCTCTGATTAACTGGCTAAATATTTTCTCATTCTTTTTAGTCACCAATCTTTACTTATGAACTAGGAAAATGTTATTATCATTAAGGCCATAGACATGTCCTTCATGCCAGCTACAGCAGAGAATCTTGGCCTCATGGAGGTGGGTAGCGCGTCCTTTGAGGACTTGGTACAGAGAGTCACAGTGAGAATGGTGTGTTTTGGTTCCACTTCCTCTAGGGATGAAGCCACAATGGGGACTGCCTCACACATGTTCCCATCCTGCTTCAAAAAAGACAGAAAAGTAAACAGTGGTCACATACCAGGATCCTCTTTCTTTGCCTTGCTTTAGCTACTAAGAGTCAAAAAGAGAATTCAGGCTCTTTTTGTTGTTGTTGTTGTCTTAAAGGTTTGTTATCATTTCCAGATTTTCTTTTTTTTCCCCAATGAAATGAAGGATTTATTTTTTTAATTAAAATTTTATTTTTTACGTTAATTACATTTTATTTGTTTTGCATTCCAGCTGTACTCCCCTTTCTCATTTCCTCACAATCCCATCCTCCCTCCGTCATCTCCTCCCATGCCCTTCTCTAAGTCCACTGATAGGGGAGGTCTGCGGCTTGACAAGGCTGCTTCTCCCTTGGGGGGGTGTTAAATAGCCAGCCACTGAGTTCATGTCAGAAATAGTCCCTGTTCCCTTTACTAGGGAAACTCGCATGGGCTACATTTGAGCAGGGGTTCTAGGTTATCTCCTTGAATGGTCCTTAGTTGGAGAATCAGTCTCACAAAAGACCCCTGTGTCCAGATATATTTGGTCCTTGTGGAGCTCCTGTCTTCTCCAGGTCTTACTAACTCCCCCTTTTTTCATATGACTCCCTGCACTCTGCCCAAAGTTTGTTTATGAGTCTCAGCATCTGCTTTGATACAATGCTAGGTAGAATCTGTCAGAATCCCTCTATGGTAGGCTCCTGTCCCGTTTCTTGTTTTCTCCTTCTTCCAATGTCCATCCCATTTGTCTTTCTAAGTGAGGATTTATCTTCTTACCCCGAGTTCTCCTTCTTGTCCCAGACATTCCTCTATGAAGGAATGGATACAGAAATTGTGGTACATTTACACAATGGAATACTGCTCAGCAATTAAAAAAAAAAAAGGAAATCATGAAATTTGCAGGCAAATGGTGGGATCTAGAAAAGATCACCTTGAGAGAGATATCCCAGAAGCAGAAAAACACACTTATAAGTGGATACTAAACCTATAAGATAGGATAAACATACTACAAAATCTGTAAACCTAAAGAAGCTCAACAAGGGGGACCAGATTCTTTTAATGATCAAATCACAAAAGAGGGGTCTGTTGAGAAACAGAGTCCTAAGGAGCCACATGTTCCTCTTCAATCTGCTTTTGTCCAGTTAATGAAAAGTAAATAAAAAAAATCTAGTAAAATGACCCCTCAGGTTGTTGGTAGCATTTTCTACTAATGGACATCTCCAAATCAATGATTCTTAGAAAACACAATTCTAGAAGAGATTTGAGAAACCTGCAGAGATTCACATCATGGTTCAGCATTGATGTCCGGAGGACAAACTTGTCTCTTCACGGAGTAGTTCCTCTTTTAGATAGTTTAGTTCAGGAGTGCAGATGGGAAGATGCCTTCAACAACTATGAGAAAGCAGCACATAGCATGGTCAGTATCCGGGAAGCATGAGCTAAGGCAGGCCGATGTTAAAAATAAAGTAAAACCTCTCTGTGAAGTCTGTTGAAGGGAGAAAACAGCTTTTGTGAGTCTAAAGGATACAAGAGAGTGAGAGAGAGAATATGAATCTGGCTTGAAACTTTGCTTCCTCTGCTTTATAGCTGTATCCTCAATCAATGTTTTATAACAATAATAATAATTTATTATTATTATTAGCTGCTTCATAGAAATCATACCTTTTAATTCATAAAAATTTAATATTTTATTAATTCAGTTTTGGCAGATTTGTACATTTGTAATATATTTTGATCACGCCACTCATTTCTGCCCTCTCTTATTTCCCCTACCTTCACACAGTTTTCCTTCTTTCCATTAAGCTTCTATCCCTGTTTTATACTTTCAAAAGGATTTCAGAAAATTTACACATGTGCTCAATGTGTCTTGGTCATATGCATCCCTCCCTCTTTTCCTCAAAATTTCCCCATCTGCCCCCAAATATCTCCTATCTTTTCATGATTTTTAATCTTCTCCACAAATTTATAGATGTTGAGCAAGTACCAGATCAACAAAACAAAACAAAACGACAGTGAGCAGTATGATTAAAATTCTAATCCAGATCTACCACCTGGATGGCTCCCAGGATATCATATATAAATACAAAGAGATTATCTTAGTAATGAGTATGGGTTTCCCAGTTTCTGACTTTGTCTAATTTCTGAGTTTGTCTTTTGCAAAATCTGCAGTTAGATAAAGCTGCAGTGCCAAAGATTTAGGATTCCATAAGGTACTGACACGAAGAAAATTACAAATACTATCTTCAGGAAAGAGGATCTTTTTAAAAGGCAAATAAATATGTCTGTGTACAGGTACTCACAGAGACCAGAAGATGGCATCACATCCCCTGGAGCTGAATTTACAGGGGATTGTGAGCTGTGAACATGGGTACTGGGAACTGAGCTCAGGTCCTCTGGACAAACAGCGAGTGCTTTTAACCACTGAGCTGTTCCTTGTCTCTGTGGGTACCTGCACACACACACACACACACACACACACACAGAGAGAGAGAGAGAGAGAGAGAGAGAGAGAGAGAGAGAGAGAGAGAAAGAGAGAGAGAGAGAGAGAAGAGAGATTTGGGCAAAGGAGAATATGAGTTCTTTAAATGAGCATCAAAGGGAATAATTGAGACCAACCTTGTTTTACACAGACTGTCTTAAAAGGTAAAAAAAGAAAATACAACAGCAAAAGGCAAATAAAATCTCAGTGTTTTATATGAATGGGATAATTTATATTTCTCTTTCCTCTTCCATTTTAATACTATCACCCTGTGAAGTCTCATCGTGTAAAAGAACAGCCAAGAACTCTGTTTTAAAGTTGTATGAAGAGACCAGGGGAACTGGGCTTTACACCCCGATCTTTTGAGAAGTTGCTTTGTAGCATTTATAATCTTTCTATTTTAGTTTTATAGTCCATAAATTTATACCAAGCCAGAAAAGTAAATTGCACTTGGACAGGAGTAAAAGACATAGTTTTATTTTTCTCCTTCATTTACATTTTTAAAACACTATGACTTTCCCTTTTAAAAGCTGGCCTTGTCATCTAAGATAGGTCCCTTAGCCCTTCATAGTATGGGTAACTCTCAACAGCTTGTGAAAGCAGTGTCATTTGATAATGATCACTCTTCAATCCACCAGTTTGAGGTGTTTTTTTTTTAATTCTTTATTAATTACACTTTATTCACTTTGTATCCCCCCTGTGGTTCCCTCCCTCCTCCCTCCTCCTGTCCCAATCCCTCTCTCCACCCTCTGCATGCATGCCCCTCCCCAAGTCCACTGATAGGGAGGTCTTCTCTTCCTTCCTTTGGATCCTAGTCAATTAGTCTCATCAGGAGTGGCTGCATTGTCTTCTACTGTGGTCTGGTAATGCTGCTTCTTCCTCACGGGGAGGTAATTAAAGAGCAGTTTGAGTTTTACATGTTTTGAAAATTTTATTTTATTTTTTAATACATGTGCATTATTGTTGTAAATCCCTCTTTATAAATTGTGTTTTTAATCTTTGGGCAATGTTTCTCTTTTTCACTATGAGTACTTGTCATTAATTTTGTTGTCTTTTGTATTAATTTTGTTGCTACATTTTAATTCGAGGTTTTCCTGTAGCTTTGTAGTCTTTGGTTGCTTCCTTTCTAATCTTCCTGTTATGGTGTTAGTAGAGACAGCTAGATTTTTAAAAAATAACCCAGTCCAAAAGATTTTGTCATCTCTAGTAGATAAGTTCAGTCATCTATACTTAATCTGAAAATTTATTTCTAATATTTGCTAGAGTTAATTGTCATTTAATTAATTTATAAAGCCTTTCTAGATAGCTCAGGCTAGCCTTGAACTTGTGCTCCTCTTGCCTCAGCCTCAGGATTCTACTGTATCTTTACCATCTGTTATTATGTTAATTTGGCTGTTTCTTTATTATGCTTCCTTTTCAATCCAATTCTTCTTCCTGCTGAATTCATTTTTGTCTTTTTTTTTCCTCCCCCTCCCCACACCCAGCTTGCTGATTATGATATTAGGGCATCATGCTCTACTGTGGTGACGACTTTGACATTTTTAACACAGAGATGGTGCTTTCATTCTAACAGAGTTTAAAACCAGAGTATCATCTTTAGTCTTCCCAAGTAGGCCAGAGATCCTACTCTTTAACAGCTTGACTCTTTGACAGATGCCACTCTCCCTACCTTAAGTATTATCTAATATTTACTAATCCTAAAATTAAGTAATTTTACAGACTAAATTAATATTTTTGTTAAGATGAACCAGCAGATTCTGTATCCACTATTTAATTTTTCATGTTTCTTTTTCTTTATGCATTCAGTTTTTCATTTCTTAAATATATTCTTCATTAGTTCTTTCCATGGTAATCCATGGGTAATAGACTCTGTCTTTTAAAAATATTTTTAAAGTGTATTTTATGTGTGTGGGTGTTTCTAATGCATAGCTGTCCATGTGCCACTTTCTTACCTGGTACCTGAAAAGGCCAGAGAGGGCATCAGATCCCCTGGAACTGGAGTTCTTCTTTGAACTCCCATGTGGGTGCTAGGAATCGAACCCCTGTCCTCTGCAAAAGCAGCCAGTACTCTTAACCAGTGATCTGGCTCTCCAACCCTTGTATGTCTCTTTTACATGGTGTCATTCTGTTTTACCCTTAAGCTTTATGTAAGTTTTGAAATCTCAATTGGCAAATATTTTCTGTCAGTGCTATCCTGTGATTTCTCATGCTGAATGAGAAGTTCTTGGCTATTTTTGTTTTTTTGTTGGTAAACCAATTCTACTTTCTGGTAGCTTTGCCATTTTTCTCCTGATACTTGACAACAAGAGCTGTTATTTGAGCTTCTCACAGGGCCTGAGTCTATTGGTG
The DNA here is from genome assembly GCF_030254825.1 of Meriones unguiculatus. Taxonomy (NCBI): domain Eukaryota; kingdom Metazoa; phylum Chordata; class Mammalia; order Rodentia; family Muridae; genus Meriones; species Meriones unguiculatus. The sequence continues at coordinate 48,405,450 of NC_083351.1, forward strand.
TGTAATAATTCACATAAAAACTTGATGGCTAACGGCAGCACTCATCATTCCCATTGATCAGGAATTATACAGTGCCTTTGCTGGGCTAGTCTGGGTCCTATTTACAGTTGAAATGCTGACTACTTCTTCACTGTTTTGAAAGCTTGATGAAGTTGGAAGAGCCAGGTCCAACTTGGCATGCTCACAGATTAGTATTAATTGATTCCAGCTGGTGACAATCCTCAGTTTCTTCTCTTGTGGGTCCCTGTACAATGTGAGTGTCCTCACAATAATTTGCTGCTCTTCTTAGTGTGTGTCTGAGATCTATGGAGAACAGCAAGAATTTTCTTTTCCTTTTTTAACAGTCCAGACTCAGAAACCATGCAGTCACTTCTGCCACCTTTTATTTGTTAGAAATGAACTTCAACCCTCTCATATAGGAGAAAAGTCAGGCGCACCCCCCACCAAGGAGAACACATTTTCAAACCACAAATGCCAACTTACTTTTATTACTCTGTCTACACACTCATCTTCTACGTGGATTACAGTTCTACTACCAATTGGAAAGACGGTGATGGTTTTCAGCATTTCTGCAGAGAAGGTTCTCGGAGACCTAGGCAAAACTGCATGATTCTGCCATGCAGGTAGCATTGCCTGCATTACTAAGAGTTTCACAAGTGATGGCAAGTTCCTGATTTTAAAAGCCACAACTTTAGTGCTTCCAGAGATCCATATGTTGCTTCAAGTGGAGACAGTTTCAACCATTATCTCTTCACACACTGCTTCTCTGCCCCCACTCCATATCAGGAGGACTTCAGATCTTCACTCTTCCATGATTTCTTGTGTTTTCTCTTCCTTTATGTATGCACAAGTTCTTTAGCATCAAGTTCCTGTTCACTGATTCTTCAGTCGACCTTGTCTAAGTCCAAATTTATTGTATGCATCATTATTATGTACATTTTAGCTATTCTATTTTTTCTTTAAACCTTTTTTCTTCTTTTTAATTTTTAGAATTTGTATTGCTTTCTTCAGGATTACTAATTTGTGTTTGAACTTTATCTTTCATATCATCACTGCCCACAGATTTGTACTATTTTTTTATAATGCTTTATCTTCTTTTAGAGGAATTAATCACGCTGTTGTTAAATGCATTATATCTCTTAGCACTTTTATTCCCAATGTTCTGTGAAATTATGGATCATCACTCCTAATTATTCTTCTTTCTCCTTTTCCAGTAATTTTGAAGGTTTCCCTTAGAAAGCCTTCCAGTTTCTTCTTCCGAAAAAAAAAATGTTATGTGAAGAATTTAAGACCTCAATCTGTATTGTTCTGGAGTCCAATGGAGATTTAGGCCCATAGGCACACAAATTCTGCAAAACTGTTACTGCTTCCTCCTCCTCTCAAAAGGAGGGACATTTTACTCTTGCCTCTGTTTTCAAGCAATGAGCTACTCATTCTCAAACTTAGGTAGACACTGTGTGTGTGTTGTCTGTGTGCATTTATATGCTGATATATATGTGTACATATGTATATATACATATGTGTACATATACATATACCTATACATAATCAGAACTCAATTGCTGCTGAGAGAACTGGGACTTGATGGCTCCTGACTACCTGTTGTGTTTTGCCTATTTTCTTGTTGGCTGAGGTATTGGTTTAATGCTCACACTCTCTCTGATATTGCTATGTATTTGTTCTAATAAGAAGAACTCAGCACTGTCTCAAATATAGCATCTGTGCTATTTTTATGTATCATTATGTACATTTGAGCCTAGCCAAAAGGCTGAGATGCAATTCCATCCTCATGAAAATTCTATCTTATGAAATAAGTAAGAAGTTATATATTATTGTTTGAAAAGAATGCATTCTTTTTATCTAGGTAGAAAACAGACGATACTTTAGCTGGCATATTTGGATATCATTAACAAACAAAGTGCAAGTACAGGTACACACATAATAGCATTTTTTGTAATGGAAACACACCCATTACAAGTTTGTTGTACAGTGGGAACTTGTAACCCGCTAGTCTAGACCCAGAGCCTGCTGTAACTTCCGTGCTGTCAGTCTTTGCTGCATCATTTGCATTGACTGGATCCTAGTCACTGAGCTAAGAAAAGGGCCAGAAGACTTGGAAACTCTGAGATGCTCATGTTCAAAGCCATCTCACACATGTCTCAGATTCTTTCCCTTCATAATTTCAGTACTTTCCTATTGCTCAGACTTCTCTAAAATACCTCACATGCTCCCGCAGAGCTGGCCAGGCTTCTCCTTCAAGCTCTCTCTATCTTGTTTTCATACTTCTTTTTCTCATGATAACGCCTTCCCAGAAAGAGGAGGTCTCAGTGCCATCCAGCCAGGAGCATGCATGTGGGCATTCAGCTCATCTGAGACCTCAACCTCACTAGTCATATTTCTTTTATCTTTTTTGGCTCACTTCCCTCTTGTGGCCAGAAGAATGCAAGCTATCTGTGTATTTCTGTCTGCTTTCTTCTGGTTCTTTATTCACTCCAAAGGTTATACATGTCCTGTGTGATTTTGCTATGTCTATCCCTTTCATCTTTTCTCAGGGAAACTTCACTTTTCTTTTTCTTGCATGACCTCTGATAACCCTTCCAATTTTCTCCCCAGTCAATAAGCTGATGAATTAATCTCACAAATGCACACACGTAGATGAATTTAGGGAGATAGACCTTAATAAGAAAAAAGATAAAAATGAGTAGTGGATACTTGTGATTTTCAGTGGCATCAAATTAAAACATATGCAGATTTATAGTCGTAGAAATAAAGTGTAAACAATGCTTCTTTCTTTTAGACATATTAGACTCACCGTGTATATTTGTGAATTCTGAATAACTCAAAATAAGAAGGGCTAAAGAAGCGCAAAACTTAGCAATCAGAATGAGAAGCTTGGCTATTACATCTGGAAGCATGAAAATATTTTTTTTTTTATAGTTTTCTTCCAGTGAATGGATGTGGGAAGCAGGTCTTATGGGTAGGAATTATAAGGAGATTGATTTAGAGTATATGTCACTCTTCTTTTTTTTTTCATAAAGGGTTGGAGAGGTGGCTCAGTGGTTAAGAGCACTAGCTACTCTTCTAGAGGACCGAGGTTCAATTCCTAGCAACCATGTGGCAGTTCACTCCTGTCCAGCTCCAGGGCTTCTGACCACTTGACACAGACATCCTTGCAGGCAAAACACCAGTGAACATAAAATAAAAATAAATTTAAAAAGAATTGGTAAAAATAAGTTACAAAAATGACCTTGAGTTCTCTATAAATGAACATATTAAAGAAAATAGTTGATTGCTACTAAACTTGGCTACTGAAATAAAGTGAGTAGACCCTGTGAGTTAGAGCAGGCACTCTAACTGCCCTCCTTAACTAGTCTAAGAAAGCAGAAGGCAAATCATCCCTTATACAAATGACAAAAGATCTTTTTAAAAAATAATAGTGTTTTATTTATTTTTTTCTATAAGAAATTGTTCTGTACTTCAGGAAGAAAAGCAACAGCAGAAATTTGTTAGTAACCTTGCTTCTAACATTATGCCTTCCAATTGGAAATCTATTTGGAAGGCAAGACAGAGCATAACAACACATAAAGCAATTAGGTGAGAATTTTAACAATTAAATTTGAATGAACACTATGAGATAGGATTTTCAAAATGGACAGACAACAAGTCCAGAAGTCACCAGGGATCACTATAGACAAGTGGGTCACATTGAGAATTTAGGATGGCAATTTGTCCTTGAAATGAGCAACAAACATCCCCACAGGGTGCATACAGGCTTCAATAAGTTCTCAGCCTTTCAAATTTTCTCTAAATAACCTTAATTGTGTGTGCATGTATTTATGTGTGTTTATATTAATGTTAAAGCATGTGAGACACTTGTCGATATTTGCAACTATGCATAGAAAGATTTCATAGTAAATACGTGAAAGTGAATTTTCTCAGCCAACCTCTAAGCTTGCTCTTTGGAAAACAGCAAAGTTCAAATACTTTTGTATCTCTTTGGTTGGATCTGTTTAGCTGTAGCAGGTTGGGGGGATATCCTTTCACAATTTGTCAGACCTAATCTGGCTCAAAGAGGGACCTCTACTTGTCTCTTCTGATAATATCTGTGATAAAAGCAGGGACTCTTCCTGGGTATGGTGAAACACCCCTAAATTTCCAATCCCTCAAGAAGAAGAGTCAAAGGGCCAAGCATAGCCTAGGATACACAGAAACAAACAATAAAAATCCAAAAACTAAACAAAACAGGGCTTCTACAGTGTACAATATGGAAGAAACTAATACTTATTCCGTGCTTTACCTGGAACTGTTAGGAATATCATAAAAACCTCATCTTTTTAACCAGATTCAAGGTTCATTTGACAGACAACCTCCAAACATTTTTTTTTTTTGTAATTTGTATCAATTTATAAACTGTTAGTAGCCTCTAGCCTGGATTCTTAAAGCAAACTAAATGCCACTGACTTCCTTGGTGAAGACAGGAGAGTTCAGAGAGTCCAGTCTAAATAGGAGATTTTGCATGCATGAAATGGAGACATCACTATGATTCCAGGTTACAGCAAAGGACTCCATGTCTAAATCTGAATGAGGGTGTTGTGTTTCTGGGTCTTTCTTGGCTCTAGAATTTTGAATCTTAGATTTTGTTTGTTGCTGTTGTTTTAGCTGTAAAATAGTTCCAGTCACATCAATCATGTTCAATCACAAAGATACAAGAGGGAGCTCAGGGACTGGTATATGGTGTGTATGGAAATATCCACCATCTATGAAGAACAGCACAAGGCTATTCCTGTCAGAAACAGTGGTTACCAACAGCATCACTATTTTTTCCCCATAGACAGATATTGCAACTGGATTATCTTTAATTAATGCTAAAAAAATCTAAATAGATTGAACAAATAAGCCTTTGGGGAAAAATTAGAGTTCTGTGTGGGTGTTTGCATGCGATATGGTCATAGTAAACATTTTTAAACAACTGATTTGTTTTTTATTTCCCCTTGGTTAGGGTTTCTAAAAATATATACAAATTCTTCATCATTTCTGTCAAATTTAGAGTTTTGGGTTTTTTTGTTTTGTTTTCTTTTTCTTTTTTTTCTTCCCCTTCCTTCCTTCCTTCCTTCCTTCCTTCCTTCCTTCCTTCCTTCCTTCCTTCCTTCTGTCCGTCCTTCCTTCCGTCCTTCTTTCCTTTCTCTCCCTCTTTTTTCCCTTTCTTTCCTTTTTTTCCCCTCCCAGAGCAGCTTTGGCTAGTCTGTTCCCAGAATGCTCTGTTCTTCTATTCTCTGAGCTGCCTCTGGGGATTAAATGAGAGTTGGAGATCGTTGTTGGTGTAGCCTCTGGTTCTGCAGAAACCCTCTAATCCCCTGTTTACCACAACATGAGTCTATTGCCATAGAAATGATAGCTGAGATCCCACAGTCCACAACACTGACTTCACAGCAGGGCCTGGTAAGACGAGAAGCCAAGAGAACAGAGGAACAGAATTCACTAGAATAGTAGGGACTCTGTTGCCTTGAAAGAAAGGGGGGATTGTCCTTGTCCACATTAAAACAAAAATGCATGAGTGAGCTATGTCTTCGGGTATGCTGTAGTTTATTTTCTGTATAATACTGACTGACTACAAGTAGTAATTTGGAATCTTATGCCATGTGATAGTTTGCTTGCAAAAAAGGTCAGCAGTTTCCCTTCATGGCATTTGTTTCTTACTGAAATAAGAAACAAGTAGATTCTTATGAATCGTGCGCAATTGAAGTGCTACAATCTAAGATCTCCCTTCTCACGATGCATTGTTTTGTTTGTCTTTGTTGTGTGTTTGTCTGTTTCGTCCTGTTCCCATTAACAGAAGACACTGAACCCGAGCAGGACACTAAAGGTATTTCTCACCCCTTTTCTGCGTTGCTGCTTCTTTTTAGATGCACAGTATATTTTGATTGTTCATTTTCCTGACCCTAAGTGCTATTAGTTTGTCAAGAAATGACAAAGGACCTGTGGGAATAAGACGTCATAGCATTAAGTAGAGCACCTGAAGGTGGCCTGCTTTCCCAGAGGCTTGCGTTATGGACCAATCACGTTTCTTAGGAGAATATTGAATCCAGAGAAGTGTTGGAATAGCATGTTCCAAATTCTAGAATCACAACATAAAATTAAAAAAAAAAAAAGAATGGACAAGAGAATTAACCCACACAGGTCAGAACAGAAAGTTCTTTGGGGGGGGGGAGTAGTATTAAAAGTTTAGAGAATTGTTAAAAATTCAAGGTGCCAACTTATGTTTGATTACCAACATTTCAATTCATTGAGGAGTTTAACTTATTTACTCTAAATCAATAACAGTGATTGTATTTTAAGTGACATTGACATGTATATTTTTTGAAATATATTCAGGAAAAAGGCATCTAGAAATAAAATTTGTCTGGGAATATCCTCATGTACACCGAAGCTACCTTGTGTTCCAGGAAGACTATGACGGATGCTATTCTCACCTAAACTTTGATACTCTGAGGCTAAAAACTAAGTGCTTAGTTCACACAGTTTGGTTCTAGACTTCTCTTGTATATCTTAGGCTGATATTTTGAGCAGTGCCTCTTCATTTTACAGACACAAATATAATAGGTTAAATACCCTTTACCCAAAATGCTTGGAGTCAGAAATGCTTCAGGTTTCAGAGTCTTTCAGCTTCTGGAATGTTTGCTCAGACTTGACTAGTCGAACATCCTGGATCTAGAGATCTGAAGTCCATCTAGCATGCTTCAAAACTGAAACTTGTTGAGAGTCAGGTTGGCATTCCAAGAGTTTTTGAATTTTAAAATGTCAGATTAGAACACCGTATTAGCTGTTTATCTCATTGCCCTGACAAGATAACTGACAGACGTAGCCACCAGAAAAAGAGGTTTCACTTGGCCTGGAGATCCAGGGAATGCAAACCATCTTGGCAGGAAAGACATAGCAGCTGGAGCAGCTCCAACTGTAGCTGCAAGAATGTGAGATGACAGACCCACACATCACAATGGAACAGAAAGCAGAGAGCCTGGACCAGGACCACACAATGCTTACAAAGCCAAAGGTCTGCCCCAGTGGCCCAGTTCTGCCAGCTAACCTACGTGTCTTAAAGGATCTAGAACCTGGGCCAGAGAGATGGCTCAGTGGTTCGGAGCACTTGCTGCTTTTACGAAGGAGCCAGATTTGATTCCCACCATTCACACTGGGAGGCTCATAACTGCCTCTAACTCCAGCTGCAGAAGGCCTGCCATCCTGCTTTGGGCTCCTCAGGCACCTGCCCTTGCATGTGCGCATAGTGCACATGCAGCCACACATAATTATTGTGCACATAATTAAAATAATTAAAAAGGTTTTCCAAAAAAGGAGAACCCCAAACCTCCCAAAGCAGCACTACCGGTTGCAGACAAGGTGTCCAACCACATGAGCCTGTGGAAGACATGTTAGATTTAAGCCATAAGAGATGCCTATCCCATATTTGAAATCTTTTCCTCTAGTCAAAGCCTTCCACCCGGTCGTCTGTGTCAGTTCTAAGCCATCCCCTTTTCCTTTATCCCTGCCGATCACTGATGGTTTGAAACCTTAAAAACAAACAAACAAAAAATTCTTCAGTGGAAGGTAGGAAATAATCATTCAGAAAAAAAGTAAGAGCAAATAAAATGTATGAGTTCTCACTGTATCTTTGAAATAATCATCCAGAAACAGGAAAATGGCCCAAATATTAGAAATCCTCCAGAACTCTGTATGCAAGAAGAAGGACTAGAGTATCCATCATTTCAGGACTTGGTCTGTGTCTCCTGTTCGCTGAGTTTTTCATGACATTACGAGAAAAATTTCAGGCTGTATGACAGCCTTATCTTTTGAACCCGTACCATCCTTTAAAATGACAATCATAAGACTGACTATGGACACAAAATAATTTTGAAAAAATGGAGGTGACAGGTGTTTGAGGTGGGGACAGAGGGAGTATAGCTGTGTTTGTTAGAAACAATTCTGATGTAGTATTCCCAACCTTCAGGTAGGTCTGTGAATTTGGGCAAGAGACATCAAGCCCAAAACACATGAAGAAACTCCCTAAGAGAAAATCCAGAGGTTAAACATTGCCTTTGCCGGTTTCTCATTGCACTCGTAAATAACACCATATCTGCCCACAGAACATGAATGAGAAAGAGTAAATAGCAACTTGGACAGTGATAAATCAGATTATCCATAACAAGAGGAGTTGTATAATATCAAAATACTTATAAAGTTCCCCAAATCATTAACTAATTCCAAACTCCGTTTAGTCTGCAGTTTACTTGTTCATATAACAAAACATTTTCTTACATGAAAATAAATTACAAAATAAAGACATTCGATGTGGATTTTGTTGGCTAAGAAACTGATGTCATTGTGCTTTGAATTGATGACCTAGAATGTATTTTCAGTTTGTGGGTACTCACTAAAGCAATGGGATTTGCTTTCAAATTACATTCAAGTTCATTACCACAGGTGATGAAGTTAGTCCTACTTTTATTTTTGATTGCAGCTGCTGGGATTGTTGTCAACAGTTATTAAGTGGTTGGAATTTCTCTCAGCCCATCTTTACCTTTCACATTTAGAGCTAGAAAAAAATACTGATGGGTAAAAACACATGAGCTTTATTGCTGATAAAGCTGGATGGATAAACAGAGTGTTCTAGCCCGACTAACAAGGAGTCTAACATAACTTCTGCTTTTCATTCTTACTTTCCCAACCTTTCACATTTCACATCTTAGAAGATGTTTGGATAGAGAAGTCCTGGCCTGGTAAACTGATAGTAAACTTCCAACCACACATCAAGCTCTTTCCCTTCATGTAGGTGGAACAGTTGTAAGAATGATGTCACAGCAGGGCTGAGATACACAAACCATAGATAACTTTCATTTACTTGATTTCACCCACCCGCGTACAGATCACTTGAGAGATTTTAAGTCACTCACTCACTTACTCGCTTACTCTGTCACCTACTCAGTCACTCACTCATCTACTCACTCTCTCATTCACTCATTCATCTATACCCTCACTCATTTACATAATAAGCATTTATTGATTACTCACCCTGAACCAGTCAGGGTATATCTGGAGATGGACAGAGACCCACATACAGGTAGGACAGCCTGCAGTAATGAGCAAAGCCAAGCCAGACCTTGATGTGCTTCTATCCCAGGGACAGGAACAATCAATACAAATAACTAAAGGGACCCGCAGTTGTAAACGATTCTCAGTACTAGGATGAAGCATAATCAAGGTGAGGGGAATGAAGGATAGTGTGATTAGAAGACATTTCAGTGCAACCCAAAAGAAATGAATGATATTCAGAACCGCCTTTGGGAGGAGAGGAAAAGGGAAGGGAAGGGTGGAAGATGTTGATACCAAAGGGAGGGCTGAGTCTTATCTTTTGGAGAGAACTCAGGAGTGTGGGGTAGATCAGCTTCACTGTCATCTCCGGCCATTTTCTTCTCCTAACACAGTGCACTTAAGGATGAAACCCACTTCGGAAAGAACAACTATTTATTAGCAGTTTTCTATTCATGTAGCCTCTTGGGTGGCCAATAGTGCCCATCATGTGTGCTCAAACAGAGGCCCAAGAAAATTCTGTATGAGGCAGTTTAGGGAATCAAATAAGTTCAACATTATGATTAACTGTGCAAGAGTAGATGACTGATTTATTCACTAGCTCACATTATGCCTAGCTGTGTTGTGCAATATAGGTCATCAAGGGTTTTGCAATGGACCTAAATGACAATCCTTATAATGCAATAGCAGCCAAAAGAAAAAGAAAAGCTGTCAATCAAAACACAGTGAACCCACCCTGATTACTAAATTTCCAAGAAAAATTTGAAGTTCCCAAATTAAAACATTTGCTTCTATAAATCAAAACAGGAGAAAGAATCTAGATTTCCTACTTCTCTATTTTGTTTTTATTCTCATAATCTTCATCTAAAAGACCCTCATTTAAAATCCAAGGCCACAGTCAGGTCATTAGAACACTTATCTAATATGACTGATATAAAAATGATCCAATTCCAAGTCTCTCAAGGATCTCACTGTTTTCAATGCTCAGAGGCAGGGAGCCCCATGTGGCACTGATTACAGTGACTCAACTCAGAACACTGTAGTGCCAGCTTCTGCACACAGTATTCCAGCCACATGTTACAAGTGAGACAGATGTATGGCATGGTTTAGGCCTCCATTACTATCACCACAATACAAGAAGAGTGCATGGCTGACCCCTGCTACAATGCCTGTCAGTCCAAGTTTGGCTGTCAAAAGTACACAGCTTATGAACTCAGATTAAGTTGGGAAAATAAGAATTCAAAGGCAATACTGTTATAAACAACACGTGTCTTAGAGCCCTCAATATCAAAAAAGAAGAAGTCAAGCTAATTCAACTTTGTAGCAAAGATCCAGCTGTCAAGAGAGATCATCACATTTCTGTACCCTTGAATCATATAACCTTTTAAAGAGGTTATCAAAAGCCAGAGATACTGCTGACAAGCACTAGGCTTGCTCTGATTGTTCTGTGCATCTCCTGCCTTGTCCACATGAACTCCATGAATTCATGAACAAAGTGTTGTTCTGGGCTTTGGCTCCAGAAAACAACAGAAAAGAGGACGAAATATGTTGACAATATGATAGGAAAACAAAAAGATTTCGTAATCACTTTTAAAAAAAAACAGCTGGATTTGACATCAGAAGACATGAGACCAGGCTGATTACCATCACTGCTATTAGTCTGGGAAAGTAAATAGAATTAATGGGGATTCAGTTTCCACATTCATAAAGGAGAGTAGAGCATCTTGTAAACTGCTCTCCCATACATTGAGTTTCCACCTTTGTCTTTAATTCAACGTAAAACTACTGAGTCTAAAGACCTGATCCTTTTTAAATTGCTGAAGAATTGTAACCATAAGGAATGCAAATGACGCATTTTCCTCCTCACATCTAAAATATTATCTTCTTTGTGTAAAATATTAATTTCATTTCTCCCAATATATCATCTCATTATCTGAAATATGTGATATATTTGAATTTGTTTTCACTACTATGCTAGAATTTAGGGTATAAAATACTAATTTTCTTTAAGTTGATAAAATGGTGTCCTGTATTGTTCATTTTGATCAAGAATGCTTCTGGGCACTTAATCCAGCTGTGACAAAATGGGCTACGACAATCTAATGGGGGAGATGAAGAAAAGACAAGTAGGAACTGTTTAAGGGAATATCAAATAGCATCAGTGTATAAGATCATAAAATAGAATGGCAAAGGTGAGTCAGATTTGCTCTGTGTGGAGGTTGATTAAGGTTCTAAGAAAATGTCCCTTAAAATGAGACCCGAGTTATACATTTAAGGAACCCATTACATGAAGACATGAGCAAAAATGTTCTAGGCTGAGGATTAACAAAGGTCAACTTTTATGTTGAATATAAACTCAGTGTGTCCTGGGGTGGTGACAATTGCAGGATCATAATAGAAAGAGCATGGAGGCCAAGCATAGCAACCAACACTGAAGGACTGATTGCACTCGGGCACACAGTGTGACTGCAGTTTAAAAAATCCTATCTTGCTTAGCCATTTCATTAAAAAAAATCACTCATGCCCTTTGTCTTCCTAACAGTTTTTGCAAGAATCCTGCGGGCTCCTGAATCCCACAATGTCACCTTTGGCTCCTTTGTGACCCTGCGCTGCACAGCAATAGGCATCCCTGTCCCTACCATCAGCTGGATTGAAAATGGAAATGCTGTGAGTGTCTTGGGATTGGGGTTATTTGGGGAAGAGTCACTGGTGGTCAGTTTTGTACACAGTAGGTACCTATAGTATGTGGTTATTTGAATGAGAACAGCCCTCAAGCCTCATATGTTTGAGTCCCCACTTGATGGAACTGTTTGGGAAGGATTAGAAAGTGTGTCTCTGAGGGTGGGTTTTTGCAGTTTTAAAAGGCCATTCCCTCTGTCACTCTCTCTGCCTCTCAACTGTTCCTACCACCATATCTTTGTTCCACCATCAAAGACTCTAACCCTCTGAAACAATAAGCCCCAAAGTAAATGTTATCTGTTATAAATTGCCTTGGTCATACGTATTTTGTCATAGCAATAGAAAAGTAACTAAGACATAGTGTTACCATTTCTGTCTGTATCATTGGTCCTACTAGAATCAGTGTTTAAAGCTGTCCTTGGTCCCAGAAACCACTGACATTGACATTGAACCCTGGGAGTTTACATCTTTCTCTGTATCATAGAAATAGTAGCATACTCCCTTTGCTTTCTGTATGTAAAAGAGAAATGTTTCCAAGTTCTTCCTACAACTAAATTAATTTAATAAAATGTACCAGAAAAAGACCAGAGTACTGGTAGAGGAAACTTTAATGGAAAATAATCCAGAATTATAATTGATCTGTACCAGTTCAACATCAATATGTTTTTCTTAATTTTTAGCAGTACTAATAATGGCTAATGTGGTCCCATGGTTATTTTGAGCCAGGCCCTCTTCTAAGCACTTCACATATAAGCATTCACTCTGTCATTTTACAAATGCATGTTGTGCATCTTAGCATCAAGTGCTATTCTAGAATCTGTGGTAAGAAGAAGGAAAAGGTCTCCCAAGGAAAAGAAGAGACCTTCCCTGATGTCAAACAGCTTCCATTCTGGTAGGAAAGAGCAGAGAACAAAGTCAGAGAAAATGTATGTTGTGTGTGGATTGTGTCAACTTTGATGAAACAAACAAACAAAATAAAGCTGTAAATGAGACAGAGAGTTGAACCTTAGGAGAAAGATTCCAGTCTCAATAGAGCAGTTGAGTCTAATTGGGACAAGGACATCTGGACAAAGGTCTGAATATGATGACGGTGAAGCTATGTGGAGAGCTGCTGGCAGATCACCAATGTCTCTAAGATAAGGATGTAGACATGGTTTGTTGGAGGGGCAGCAAGAGGTCAGTGTGGTTACAGATGAGTAAAGTATGCAGAGATAAGGAGTTCATGTGGCCACTGGCAGTCCAAAAGGCCCGCAGAGGCCTCTGAAGCAACTTCAGCTTTCCTTTTCTGACATGGAACTCATTTGCAAGTCTGTTTCTATTGTCTATTGTCCTATGACTCTTCTTCATTGTGCCCTGTTCCTCTGTGTGTCTGGTTATCTGTGAGTAACCACGATTCATTGTGCTGAAATGAAGATGTCTAATTTGAGTGCTTGAGGGTGGTACCTTTCTTTGGAAATAATTTTTGCTTTATTCTGTCAGAATAGGACTGCATCTAATCTTGTAACACTTAAGGTCTGGAGCTCTATGTATATGTCTGGTGATTATAGCATAGGTATAACAATTCACGTGGACTATTTCACTCATGGCAGAGAACAAAAATCTGCATATTGACATGATGCTGGTACCTAGTGCTTTGAGATCTCTATTGTATCTAATTATTCTCTATACCTTATAATTGCTACATTTTAACTTCTCTTCTCACTCCTTAAAGACATCCAAAAGAAAATTCGAACTTCCCATAGTTGCAAAGTCTTTCAGGGGAAGAATAATAATCTGCATTTTAAGATTTTATTTAATTTATTTTTTTAAGATTTTTTTAAATTTATATATTAAATTTTTCTGGAGTTTTGTTTTCAGGGTGAAGGTTCATCTATAACAGCTAGTTTATTGGTATCTAGAAAGGGAAATTAATCAGAATTATTATTGTCATATTTTAAAATATTGCCTCTTGTCTGTGTTTGGTGTGAATATCCTTTTAATTTTATTTTAGTTTGCTTTCTGTTCTTGTGATGAAACATTGTGATTAAAATCAACTTGAGAAAGAGAGGTTTTATTTAAGCTGACAGCTTATAGTTTATCATGAAATGAAGTCAAGGCAGGAACTCAAGCAGGACCTTGGAGGCAAGAACTGAAGCAGGACCACAAGGTAATGCTGCTCACTGGCTTACTCTGCATGGCTGACTTATTCTTCTTTCTTATGCAGCCATGGACCACCTGCCCAGGGGTGGTTGTCAAAAGCCAGCTTCGACAGGTCAGGGATAAACTGAGGCAGTTGTATAGTCTAGTCGTTAACTTGTTACCCAGCAGACTTTTCTTTGAGGGTGCAAAGCTTGATTTTCTCTGTCATAACTGCTTCTTGTAACCAGTGGGGGCCTTGTGGTTGTCAAAGAGAAAAATAGAAAGTGGGGAAAGGAATCGTACAAACATACACATGCACACACGCATACACACATGCTTGGTGGATGAAGCAAGCTTCAAGAAGCTTCAAGGAGCAAGTGCCAATAAACTAGCAACGTTGTTTTTTATTCCATAGCTTATATAACCAAGCAAAATCTTTCAGGCAGTATAAAAACTACAGTGTGATTACATTCTATTTTTCTTTTAGTGAACGAGCATGAAAAACAGCAGGTTTCCCAATAATTTTACATCAAAAATATTTTACGTATAATAGGTGAAGAAAACAAATTATTTCCAACACCCCACATACATTTGTAACTAAGCAACCTGTTAGGCAAGCAAGGTAATTTTCTCAGTCAGTTTCTCTTTACTGGCAGGCTGTAATTTGCAGTTATAAAGAAAGAATCAATTATCTTAAAAGTAATCTCAAAAATCTTGAGGCACAAATCTAAGCTTTTATATATAAAAAAAATCATCCATTTCTACTTTAAATCCTCAAGGTGCACATCTACTTGTTAATAAGTTTTATTAAATAGTGTAAGAAAGCTGAGGGCAAAAATGGGTACAAGAAATTGATATCACTTTGACCACTAGCCAAATTTCAGTGAGAGAGTCGCATCAGCCAGTGCTAATTTGGGCTATTGTTCTTGCTCCCATAACCTCAAAAAAGTACCTAGCTCAACTATTAAGAATGTGCCTTTCTGAACCTCAAATTATTCCTCAAGATTTTTTACACCAGAGTCACTGACAAAAACATCTTAACCTAAACAATCTATTTCTCCAAATTCTTTCCAAGGCTGGTGGTCATTGCTAACAATCTTTATCTCTAAGTTCTTTTCAAGGGTGGTGGTTGAATCATTAATCTGCTCCAGCAGCAATGCTTAAAAAAATTCAAGCACTATTATTATGAGTGCCAATGATGCTGCCCAGTGAGGGGCTAGAAGCAGAGTGATGCTCTAAACAGTGTGAAGTCCTCAGGACATGTAGTCTTTAAGGCATATCCACCCATCATTATAGTGCTAACCAGTGGGCCATGAGTTCTGAAGTCCTTTGCTGTCCCTCTCATATGAGCCTCAACAGATGGTAACACCCACAGTGGGCTGGCCCATTCCATATGAACAGTTAATCAAGAAAACCTTTACCCCTGAGACTTGTCTATCGGCCAGTCTGACAGAGGCAAGTCCTCAGCTAAGGGTACTGTTCCAAGGTGACTCTAGCTTGCATCACTTTGACAAAACAAAGCAAAACAAAAGACAAACATTACTACCACAGTTTTAAAATTGTGTTTAGAAACAAGGGAGGAGCAGTCCTGTTAGGCCACAGAGGAGGGCTTTGCAGCCAGTCCTGAAGATACCTGATAAAACAGGATCAGATGAATGGGAAGGAGGTCCTCCCCTATCAGTGGACTTGGAAAGGGGCACAGTGGAGATGAGGGAGGGAGGGAAGGACTGGGAAGGAATGAGGGAGTGGGGAATGGCTGGGATACAGAGTTAATAAAATGTAACTGATAAGAATAAAATAAAATTCAAAAAAATAGAAACGTTTTCATTGTTTTGGTACAGACACAATTTAAATCAATATAGTTCCTTATCATCAATTGAATCAACTATTGATGAACATAGCATTTTCACAGTAAATGGCTGTTTTGCTTGTGATATCCTATCTCTTCGCTCTCTTTTTCGTTTCACTCTCCTGTTTCATCTTGCTCTATTTTCTGTTCTGGATTATTGTATTTGTTTTCTAAACTGGGAGCAGCTTGTTCTTTCAGTGAGCTACCAAGATCATGTTCCAAGGACAGTGTTAGGCTAGCCTCGTGGATCCCCCTAGCAAGCTTGCATCGTTTTCTTTGGTGGAAAGGGTGAGATGGAAGTTTCTAACACTCTGAGGCAGTTTCTTCTGCTATAGCTTTGAGGATAGCTTCTCTCTCTACATTCTCTCTACTCAGACTCCTCATGAACAGATTCCTCTCTCTGACGGACAATACTCAGTGTCAACTTGACTGGATTTAGACTTACCCTGGAGGAAACATCGGAGCATCAACTAAGAATGTTGCATAAGAAGTGTTCACAGGATGCACTCTGGCTACCCACTGACTAGAGCCAAACTAAAACTAACCTCTCAATGTGGTAAAAAAACGTGTAACACTATAAAAGATGAAACTAACTCTCTTCTCCCATGCAAACTAAAACATTGACCAATCAGAGACAAAGAGTAGAAGAAAGTCAAAGAATGGCCCCAACTTTAGGAAGATGTGTCCTTTTTCTTATCTTGTAAATTTTTTTTTCATGGAAATTTGTAGTAAAATAAACTTGAGAGTGACAGGTAGCTTTTATTTTCTTTTAAAATAGTGGCTATAATAATTTAATGGTGATAAATAAGAGATTACTATTTTTTTAATTTTTTTATTTTTATTTTTTTAAATTTTTCATCAATTACACTTTATTCATTCTGCATCCCCCCATAAGCCCCTCCCTCCTCCCCTCCCGATCCCACCCTCCCTCCTCCCTCTGCATGCATGCCACTCCCCAAGTCCACTGATAGGGGAGGTTCTCCTCTCCTTTCTGATCTTAGTCTATCAGTTCAGTAGAGGACAATGCAGCCACTTTTGATGTGAACTGATAGACTAAGAGATTACTATTTTTAAAAAGAGACTGTATGTTATAGAAACATTTATTGAAAGCTATTCTAATAATAACTTATATAGACATTTAACTAAAAGTTTAGGAAAAATCGTTCGTCTCTCTTTTTTGTTCAATGCAAGATTCCTAAAAATTTTGTAAAAGTTGAAACAGTTTTTTTTTAGAAGAATTTTGTAAAATAAGCAGGCAGTGCATATGTTTTGAACGTTGTGATTTTTAAATATTCTTACAGATAAACATATTTCACCCAGCGTTTTAAAGGGACATAATTTTGGTTTCAAGTATGTGAACTTTGGAGTCATTTTATATTATTAACTGGTAAAACAAAGTAATTACATATAACAAGTGTTATGTAGAATAACTCAGTAGCCAGCTTGAAAGTGGGCAATATTTATGGCTATGGAAATAAAAGCAACAGGGAAATACCTCTCATTGAGTATCTGTTTTTCTATGATGCAGAGACGAACAATATGATCCAAATAGAGGGCAGAGTGTTGCTTTTATTTTTAGATCATCAAAAATACTAAACCGTTGGTCAGGATGAGCTATGAAGAACGAAAAACAAATTCAAACTATGACTAACAAGGCCTGCTGTGCGTGAGTCACTGAGGGAATCGAGTGAGGCTGCTGGACGCAGGAGGAAAAACATGTAGAACCACATCATCCTTGAGCAGCAAGCTTCAGAACTCTCCACTCAACTATTTCAGCACTTGGATGGAGTCCTCTAGAGAGCTCAGGCAGCTTGAAGAGCTCCTCTCCTTTCTGTGAGGCACGTTTCCAGGGACCTTGTAACCTCAGGAAGGTGTTTAGGAATGACATGCTTCCGTGTGAACAGGAACCAGTGGGGCGGCATTGGGTGTGGGGGGGGGGGGGGACGACTGCTTGTTTCTAAGTTGCTTCACAGCCCTGAACAGCTCTTCTCCTCCAAGGAAGGAATTAACTTGGCAAAGGAGGAAAGCAACAGCTCCACAGCTTCACTGCTATAAACTGGAAAGAGATGATCCTCAGAAACAAGATTTAAAGGAAAAGGCACCAAGCACACTGACTGCCCATGGAAGCTCAGACCTCAGTCTGTTTCTCATTGCTGTTTTGTAGTAAAATCAGAGAGAGTTTGTGTCTAAAGATGTCCCTCTGCTTAGACCTAAAATGGAAACTTGTATCTATAAGATGCTGAGCTTCTGAGAAATACGACATTTCAGCAGAAATTTCTGAATGCATGCTCACGTACAGGGAGGGCAGGGAAGTGAGGCCAAAGTGTTGTTTGTCTAGGCTTCCAGCTGTGGAATTACAAACTCACATCATTAAGCCCAGTCTTTTCTTTCTTTCCTTTCTTTTTATGTGAATTCTGGAGTTCAAGCACTTTGCTATCTGAGTTATCCTGCTAGCCAGGATGCATACCTCTTAAAGACATTTTCCCTGCTTTGTCAGTTTCCCATAGAGACCAGACTACTTTATGTGGAAGGAATGCAATAATGTTTGATCTGACCTGGAAAGTTCTTCCACTGATTGAGCCTAGTAATGAGGATAGAGGATGATAGACAAGGAAGGTAACTGAACAAAATTTCATTACCTAATTGCTACAGAAAGTGTGTGGTGCTGGAGATAAGTGCTAGGCATTAAGAAGAATGCTGGTCATAGACTGAGGAACTAGTGTATGTGAAAGAGCATATAATCATTAGGACATGAGTTTGGATGCCCTGAACCCACATAATAGCTGAAAGTGAAAGTTTGCATGTGTAATCCCAGAGTCACCACAGAGATGTTGGAGGCAGAGACTGGTGCATACAGTAGGCATGAGATCCTGTCTCACACAATGTAGAAGACAAGGCTAGCCATCCAAAGTTGTCCTCTGACCTACGTACATGCAATGTGGCACCTCACCCTATGCCTATGTGTGGGCAAGCACTTGTGTGTGCACACACAGAGAGAGGAAGAGAGAGATTTAAATAATAAAAAGCTGGTCACATCTCAGAGCTTCCTTTCCTCTTGCTATTATAAAAATCTGCAGGCATAATAGTAAGATAACATTCTTCAAATGTCCCATTCTTAGCAATACTCACACTAAGGAATTTATTCCAGGGAACCAAGCTCAATTGAGCATGATGCTGATGTCTAGTCCTCCAAAATACCACTGGCTAATTCTTTAATTTTCCTCAATCGCTTGAATTTCCTTCAAGCTAGTATCATTTTCTCTTCACCTAAATAGTGGTGATTAATAAATAGTTACTGATAATGTGTCACAGGCTTAAGAAAACAGAAGAAAGAATTGCCATTTCAGAATAAGCTACCATCTTAACAATGACATTTGTTGTTGATTTGTTAAGGTTGTAGCTTTCTATTTTTGTTGCTGTGACAAAGAGAAACAACATAAAAAGGGTGACAGATTCATTTTGGCTCATGGTTTCAGAGGTCTGAGTCTATAGTCATTTGGATTTCTGTCTTGGATATGACTCAATACAATACCTGTACCTGCTGTGGAATGTATGAATGAGGCTGATCTCCTTAGGACAGCTGTGAAGTGGACAAAAAAGAAGCAGTGATTCAACATCCCATTCAAAGCCACATGTTTGAGGATGTAACTTCTTGGTCCTACCTGCTAACACTTACACAGCTTTCCAACATGACCAAGGCTGCCAACCAACCTGTTCACACAGGAGCTTTGAAACATTCAAGATCCAAGCTACTAGGCTTGCTTGCTAACAACTCATTTGCCTTCTCTTCAAGGACTAGGGAACATAATAATTAAAAGTCATTGGCTTTGGTGTCATACCATGAGGAGTAAAGAGTTTAACTCCCAGCTGAATGGAAAATATGGACAGTCTTGGGCTGGTAGAATGACAGTTAATAAGGAAATGTATAGTTGGAATGATGAATAGGCATTTGTATAATTAATCTGTCAATTACTAATATATTGTATTCTAGCTCTGCAATGGCATTTGTATTTTGGTTTGAGGCTCCATCACATTTTGTATGTTGTGCCTCAGAGTGACTTGACCTCACAAATCACTTTTCTTATTACACATCTGTCAATCTGATGTCCATTTATAGAGACGTAATCAGATGTTATAGAGTCTAAAACTTCTTATTCATGTCTCCTCCTGTCTGCGGTCAGGATAAATCTTAAAGTATTTCAAAGAATAATATTGGAGCTTGTATTAGTTACCTGCTTTTATCTCATAAACCAGCTATAACCAAGTGGATTAAAACAAGAACTCTTAGTGGTCACAAGTCTGTGGGTCAACTGGATGGTTTTGCTGATTTGAGCCAGGATCGCCAAATACTAGGCTAGGAGGGCTGGCAGTTTAGGTAGGTCTTGGTTAGTCCAGAATATCCCTCCTCATATATCTGCTGGTCTGGAGCTTTTACTGGGGGGTAGATGGGCCATGTTTATTTCATCCTCCAGTAGGGGTTTCTATTACTGTGATGAGACACCATGACCATGGCAACTCTGATAAAGAAAACATTTAATTAAGGTTGGCTTACTGGTTCAGAGATTTAGTCCATTATTGTCATGGCATGAAACATGACAGTGTGATGATGGCAGACATGGTGATGGGGAAAAAGCCAAGAGTTCTACATCTGGGTAGGCAGGAAGAAGGAAGAGGAAGAGACACTGGGCCTGGCTAGAACATGTGAAATCTCAAAGCTCACCCCCATTGACACACTTCCTCCAACAAGGCCACACCTCCTAATAGTACCACTCCCTATGAGTCTATGGGGACCATTTTCATTCAAACCACCATATCCAATAAGTTCTCTTTAGGTTATATACAGAAAGATCCAGACTCAAAAAAAAAAAAAAAAAAAAGAAAAAAAGAAAGAAAAAGAAAGAAAGAAAGAAAGAAAGAAAGAAAGAAAGCCACAGTGCACCAGAGCTTTGTAAGTAATCTCAGAATACATCACTAGCCCAGATCAAAGTGTGGAGAATGAAACCTTTTGAGGAAGGGATTGACAAGTGCAAGGACAAGGGCCTAGGAACAGGAAACTTATGTCTATGTTTGCAGTTCTCCTCATGCCAGTTGATCATAACTGAAATGTTCTATCCTTCCAGAATATCTCTGCAGTTAGGAAAGGGTAAGCTAGTTCTACCTTTTATTTCCTCCCTCCCCCACCCACCAGGTTTCTTCAGGCTCCATCCAAGAGAGTGTGAAAGACCGAGTGATTGACTCAAGACTCCAGCTCTTTATCACCAGGCCAGGACTCTACACATGCATAGCTACCAATAAGCACGGAGAGAAATACAGTACAGCAAAGGCTGCAGCCACTGTCAGTATAGCAGGTAGGTGCTAATTGTTTGCCCTGCTCCAGGAGAGGGGGCCAGCGCCAGCGGGCACATGACAGCATCTGGAATAGAGACAGCTTCTTTTACCACCCTAGCCCCCTGAGGCTTTTCCCTTGTCCATTTTGACACTCATGGATAATGGAGACATAGGTTTTTAAAACAATGTTCTTCCCCTTTTTTACTTATCTCTGGGTCACTTTGAGAAGCAAAATTTATCTCCATGAATATATTCGTAACACAAATATAACAAAAGATGAAAAGATCCTTTGGTCATGGCTATGCTGCATGAGCAGGTTTTTTATTCTTCACAATTTATTCATTATATATCCCAATTGAAGCCCCCTCCCTCAACTCCCCCAGTCCCACCCTCCTTCCCTCTTCCCCTCATCCCTTTCCCCTAGTCCACTGAAAGGGGGAGTTCTCCACTATTGCCATCTGTCCATAGCTTATTAAGTCTCATCAACACTGCTTGGATCCTCTTCCTCCATGGCCCGAGAAGCCTGCATAATCAGGGGCGAGTGATCAGAGAGCAGTCAACTGAGTTCATGATAGAGGCAACCCCTGCTCCCCTCACTCAGAGATCAACATGGAGACTGGAAAAGATCTTTGCCAACATTACATCCGATGGAGGACTAATATCCAGAATATATAAAAAACTCAAGAAATTAGACACCAACAATCCAAATAATCCAATTAAAATGGGGTACAGAGCTAAGCAGAGAATTCTCAACAGAGGAATATAAAATGGCAGAGAAACACTTAAAGAAATGCTCAACATCCTTAGTCATCAGAAAATGCAAATCAAAACAACTCTGAAATTTCATCTTACACCTATCAGAATGGCTAAGATCAAAAACTCAAGTGACACATGCTGGAGTGGATGTGGAGAAAGGGTTCCTCCATTGCTGGTGGGAGTGCAAACTTGTACAACCACTTTGGAAATTAATCTGGCGCTTTCTCAGAAAATTGGGAATAGCACTACCTCAAGAGACATAGATTTTGTTTTGTCAAAAACTAAATCTCAATATTCTTGCTCAAATGATAGATACCAATTTATAGGACCTATTTTTCTTTTTTCTTCCTTTTCCTCTTCCTCTCTCTGTTCCTATCTATAATTCCTTCCTCTCATCCTCCTTTCTCTGCTTCTGCTTAGTTCCTCCCTCTCCTACCCCAACTCTGTTTCTGCCTCTCTTCTTTATCTCCTCCTCCCTTCCTTGATGACACCTCCCTTTCTGGATTCCTTCCTTCCATACTTCTATCCATCTTTCCCTCCTTCTTTCCTCCATCTTTTTTTTTTTTTTTAAGAACATCTCCTAAGCAAACTTCACAAGGATTTCAGAAAGTTGGTAGATATTTACCATGGCTGAGTCAGTTTCCACATTACTGTTTCTTAAGAGCATTTTTAGAGTTTTTTTTTTTTTTTTTCTTCACTTCCCTATGTTATCCAGTGACAGCAGGACTTGCAGGAAACAGCTGACATGGGTTTCTAGGCTATCTGCATTGTGTTCTGAAGGGTTATTTTTAAAAGATAAATGTCCAAAAGGCTTCTGGGCACATTTATGGAATTCCTAAAGGTGGAAATAATCCTTGTATCAGGAAATGCCAGGCATGTTAGACTCATAGCAGGCCTACTGTTTAAGGACCCGTCAAGAGGTGTTTGGCCTAATGGGTAAAGCCAGCACTGGAAGGACTCAGGGCCAGCTCCTGGAGCAGCTGTTTCTTATTTCAGCCTATTTCTTTGATCTTCCCCGATGAAGAACTTTCCAATAGTGCCTATAATTTTTAAGCTGAAATGAATAGAGACCACAGAAGTAGCAGTAGACAAGGCTGAACCTCAGGGACATTCCTACAAAGGTGAAATAGGGTCCCCCCCACCATCTCCTTGGAGGATGTGCCTGTCTATAGAGTCTTTGGTCACTGGATCAGTTAAAGGGTACCACTTCATCCAGACAATGACGAGACACCAAAAAGACTCAACATACTAAAATATTAATAAAAAATTACCATTTATACTGCACTTTACTGTTTATAGTGGGCTTTATATTCATTTATTAAATATGTTAAATGTGGCCCATGAGCCTAGAAAAGACATGGTATCCATAACACAATGGCATGACAGGGACTGAGAGAAAAGGAGGGACTGCCAGGATTAAATTTGCAAGTGCTCAAAGGTGGCGCTTTAGTGAAAGAACTAGTTAATATATGCTTGAGATTTCAATATATCATGAGGGATGGATGAGCACATTTACATAGGGGTGTTTCAGGCATATAAACTGTTGTGATTTAGTTAGCTTGTTCTCTGCTAGATAAAGATAAATATTAATGTTGCCAGTCTTCAGATATCATTTAGGCATTCTTTATCTCGTTTTTGTTTTTTTTTTGTAATTTTTATTTTTATTAATTACAATTTATTCACTTTGTATTCCCCCTGTAGCTCCCCCCTCCTCCCCTCCTAATCCCACCCTCCCTCTCCCTTCTCCACCCATGCCCCTTCCCCAGTCCACTAATAGGGCAGTCCTCCTCCCCTTCCTTCTGATCCTAATCTATCAGGTCTCATCAGGAGTGGCTGCTTTGTCTTCGTCTGTGGCCTGGTGATGCTGCTTCCCCCTCAGGGGGAGGTAATTAAAGAGCAGGCCAATCAGTTCATGTCAGAGACAGTCCCTGTTCTTATTACTATGGAACCCACTTGGACACTGAACTGTCATGGGCTACATCTGTGCAGGGGTTTTAGGTTATCTCCATGAATGGTCCTTTGTTAGAGTATCAGTCTCAAAAAGACTCCTGTGCCCAGATTTTTTGGTTTTGTTGCTCTCCTTGTGGAGCTCCTATCCTCTCCAGATATTATTATCTCCCACTTCCTTCATAAGGTTCCCTGCACTCTGCCCAAAGGTTGACCAAAAGTCTCAGCATCTGCTTTGATACTCTGCAGGGTAGAGCCTTTCAGAGGCCCTCTGTTGCATTCTTTGTCTTTAACTGATAATTCCTTGCTTGAGTTCCCCCCTCTTTTCTTCTTCCATCACTTCCCTAGATGGTAAGGAAGAGAGGGGTTTATACTTCAATGGTGTCTGCCAATCCCTAGTTTTAAAGACCTGAGGCAGCCCAGCAGGATATCAGAGCAGGTGCTGAAAATCATAGCCAAACTTTGGGCAGAGTGCAGGGAATCATATGAAAGAAGGGGGAGATAGAAAGACTTGGAAGGGACAGGAGCTTCACAAGGAGAGCAACAGAACCAAAAAATCTGGGCACAGGGGTCTTTTCTGAGACTGATACTCCAACCAAGAACCACGCATTGAGATAACCTAGAACCCCTGCTCAGAAGTAGCCCATGGATGATCAGTCTCCAAATGGGTTCCCTAGTATGGGGAACAGGAACTGTCTCTGACATGAACTCAGTGGCTGGCTCTTTGATCACCTCCCTCTGATGGGGGAGCAGCCTCACCAGGCCACAGAGTAAGACAATGCAGCCAGTCCTGATGAGACCTGATAGGCTAGGGTCAGATGAAAGGGGAGGAGGACCACCCCTATCAATGGACTTGGAGAGGAGCATAGGAGAAGAGGGAGGATGGGATTGGGAGGGAATAAGGGAGGCTACAGATGGGATACAAAGTGAATAAACTGTAATTACTATAAAAAAAGGAAAAAATACAAAAAAAAAAAAAGGAACTGAGGCTGGAGAACTTGTGATTTCATCTCTTAGCCAGGTTAGAAGCCAAAGGACTTCCCTGGATGATTTGCTGCCTTTGGGAACCTTCTAGAGAATCACCTCTCATCAGCTCAGCCAAATCATCTCCAAATCCCCACATAGAGACTGTTCTGTTACCTTAGCAGTGAGGTCGCCCTGTCGATCCTCACTAAGACCTGAAGGTAGGCCTGCTGACTTTCTGCTCAGCTGCATGTGTCCTCTGTGGGCCTGAATCTACCCTTGCATCTCTTGCAGGGTGTGAGAAGTCAAAGCACAATTCAGATTTCTTCACCCAGCCTGCTGGCCATGCTCCCATGCCATGCCATTCCACTGATTCTAGTGTTGTTGCCCACGTCAGGGTGTAGGAGACCCTTGTACTATGATTTGTTTTAGAATTCCAAGTGAGGAGTTAAAAAAACAAACAAACAAAAGACAGAAACAGAAAGCTTCTTTTGGCTTTCATCTTTTTTCTTTTTATTTTTTTACAATTTATTCATTATATATCCTGATTGAAGTCCCCTCCTTCAACTCCTCTGAGTTCCACCCTCCTACCCTCTTCCCCTCTATCCCCTCCCCTAGTCCACTGAAAGGAGGAGTTCTCTTCCTCTACCATCTGCCCATAGCTTATCAAGTCTCATCAGTGGATCCTCTTCCACTGTGCTCTGACAAGGCTGCATCACAAGAGGCAAATGATCAAAGAACAGGCAACTGAGTTCATGATAGAGGCAGCCCCTGCTCTGCTTAGAGATTAGGGTTCACAATCTACAAAAGTGTGTATCCAAATTATTCACCTCTCTACCTTCCTCTTGTCCAGCTCCTCACCTGTTCTCTGGCATGTGTCAACGATTGAGATCTGACCCTCCTTCCCTGTCCTGATGAGTACCCCTTGTGTGATTGACTAAGACCTCTCATTTATCAGGATCATATGCCATCATCTCCTTAGTTCTTCTTGTCAGTTAGATCTGCTGGAAGCCTCTGGAATCCCAAGGAAACTACCTTCTAACTCTAGGAGTGTTCCACTGGTCAATATTCCAGGGAGGTGAGGTCACCGTGATGAAAATGGGATCTTTAGCATCACATTCATTCAGGGGCTGGAGAAGGAGGTATTTGTAGTGAGGATGTCCACATTCTCCTCAGGTTTCCCAGACCTTGAGAATGATACCTCCTTTCCAGCAGGCCTGTCTCTGATGTCCTCTATTGGCCTTGCTAGAAAAATTGGGGCTTCAGTCAGACAGACGTCTTCTTTTGCCCTTCTCTCAGTGCCCCTTTAGCTACACTCCCATTACCTCCTAGTTTGACCATTCATCCCCTCATGCCCTGCAGTTCACAGTTCCCTGAAACAGCCATTGTTTCACTTGGAAGCCTTATCTCTGTTTGTTTACTCATTCCAGCAGGAAAGCTGGCTGTGGAAAGGCCTGATTTCTATGTGTTTCAGGTTTTTTCTCATGATATTTCTAGTGTTTGAAGGACAATGAAAAGAAAGAACAGCCTTCACTTTCCCAGCAACCATCCATGTGTTTCAGCTCCTCCCCGTTGTTTGAGAAATATCATACATTTCTTTCTGGGGCATTACATATGATAGCAGTCATCAAAAGGAATGATAAATGTTCCTGAGCCTGTCCCCTTGAGCCAGGAAGCTTAGTTTCCCATCAACCCCGAAAGGCGCAGTTATGATTTAATCTCACAGGATGACATGCATTTGGCAAGATGCCTCCTCTAGAACCCCTCAGCCCTATAGTAGAGAACAAGGCAGCCATGATCCCTGAAATGATCACTTTCCTGAGTCAACTGGAGACAACTAGAATAATCACAGGGATACACAGCTGCATTTCCCAGTTCCCATTTCTGAATTGATGGCAATTTGTCCTAAAGGAATACAGTTTTCCTTAGCACCAGAAGGATGCATCCACGCTAAGCAACCCATGTCAGAAGGGATGAGAGTTTGTTGCTAAAACCATGATCTGTACTAAAAGTGTGTATTTTTTTAATATTGTGAATTTGAAAACAAGCTTGAGTGGCTCATAAATGCAATTGGAAACAGAGAGGTGACAAGGTCTCAAGATGACATGTGCAAGCAGTGTACTGAGATCTAGACTTGACATGCACACAGAGCAAACTGCATCTGTTCTCCAGTCACTGGAGACTGAGAAATTATGCTTTCTAGAATCTTCTTTTCCATTACTGAACCAAATTCATTTCAAGCTTTTAAGCAGGTTTCACAACTCTTGGGTGATATTTACAGATTAAATACAGCAATCTAATCTAGCTTAAGCCTCCAGTTTTATTATCCACTTATAAATTCTTCTGCTTCAGTCCGCCCACTGATAAGCAGCTACCTATTCAGGAACCCAGGGGAACGGATGAAATATGTTCTGCTGCTGTGCAGCCGGCTCCCTTCATCCTCTGTTCTAGCTCCTTCATATCAGAGGGGAAGAGGATTTATAGGGAAAAGAGCAAACGGATTTCCTTAATTCAGTCCTCTCTGTGACTGATGCAGTTTCTCTGACTGCTGCTACTACTAATACAGCTAGCAGTTAGAAACTACATTCCCAGCACCAGTTATCATTTATCTATTCATTATCTATCTATATCTACCTCTATTTATCTTACTATCTATCTATCTATCTCTCTATATATCTCTATCATCTCTCTCTCTAATCTACTTTCTTATCGGTCTACCTTCTCTATTGACTTAATCACAAAATTTGGTGAAATAAGTATTTTCTTTCATGTGTGGCCAGTGGTACCCATGGCTGCCACTATATGAAAAGATTACAGCTCCCTGGGACAGTACGGTCTTAATCTCAACCAATTCCACGTATTAATGTTAATGTAGTTTCTAGTCTCCTTGTAAAAGCAGAGAGCCCCATAGACCTTTTGGTTTTAGTGATTAAACTGTAAGTTGAATGTGTGCTGAGTTTCCTCTATCCATTTTTAATTAATTATTATTATTTTTTTTTTTTTATGTTTTGGTCTGTGCTTTTCTATGGCCACTCCTTTCCTGTTGCCAGAATGGAGGTAAGAATCCATTATTATTACTATGTTTCATGTCACTTGTGGTTTTAATTCAACATGTCAGTGTTTTGCCTGCTGAGCAATATAAGCTTTTTGGACATTCCTAATGTCCAAAGCCATTAGTGTTTTATAAATTCTGCATATAATAAAAAGCGAAGATAAAGGTAGCTAATGTCAGCTGAATATTTCCTGTGTGTCACATGCTGTTCAAAATATTCTCAAGATATCCCCGTCAAGTAGGGTCTATTGGTTGTCCTGAGTTTCAGGAAAGGAACTAAGATCCACTTGCTAGAAATGAGGCATCTCAAAATACAACTTAATACTGACTACAAAATTGCCTCATACATTTTTCCAAGAGATGAAAAATACCAACATATAGAAGCTTTTACCTACAGTATGTTATATGCCGAATTTCTGAAATCGACTTTCATAAAGACTCTATGTGGAAACCTAGCCACATGTTCCATCTCTCATCCCAGCAGTAAGTAAAGGAGATGAGACGTTTAAGACCAGAGTGGTACAAAGTGTGTTCGAGGACAGCCTGGACTACATAGTGAATTTGAGGAAATCTGCACTACATGGCACCTTGTCTCAAAACAAAACAAAACAAAATGAAAGAAAAAAATTAACAATCAAACAACTAGCTAGGCTCAGTATACCTGCCAGACATGGAAGGTGAAGCAGAAGGATCAGTAGTTCAAAACCAGCTTGCGCTAAATGAAACCCTGTCTCAGAAAACCAAAACACAAGCAAGTGAATAAACAAAACAAAAATCTTTAGAAATCCTATTAAGTGTCGTAAGTACAAGTGATTAACCCATAATAGTAATTATGACCGTTACAGTCACTGTACCTGTTCTCATTTTGACATTGCAGAGAAGTTAGGGGAAAGTATTATTATTTGTGCTTTTCCAAACAAGGATCCAAATGCAGGAAGAGTTGCCAGACCACACAGGTCACAAAGTGCTAGTCCTCCCTCAAAGTTTGGACAGACAGACTCCAGGATTCAGATTCACAAGCAGTGCTCAGAAGCGTCTACCAAGAAGCACAGAAACTGAGAAGACACTGATTTGATTTCCACGGAGTAAAATAACTCAATACACAATAAAATGTGATTCCCTCTGAATCTCATTTCTGGTTTTACACAGCTGTAAGGCTCCATTTTGAGATAGAGCGTTAGTTACTAAGTGGTTGTCGGAGCTCTCGGAGACAGTACAGTGACTCTTAAGAACTCCACAGTTAGCCCACTGTCTACTGAAGGGCCTTGAGAGGCAAGCACATGAGAGTCGAGTCATCTGACAACGAAGACTCGCCACCATGCCTGGTAATAGAACTGCCCTTTCTGTCCCTTTCAAAACCAGGCACTCCAGTCCTGGAGATGTATTAGAAGTGGAGACACAAAACCAATTATACTCTCCTTGAAGACGTATTTTTCTGCGCATAATATTAATGGTAAGACAGCGTAATACTGAAATCACAAATTCCAAGGGATTAAAGAGTATACAGAAATAATCTCCATGCAACTAAATTCAAACAAAGCGGTTTAAAATTGTTAAGAAAGTTAAATACATGCCAGTCAGAGAACAGTTTCTAACTGGATATGGTGACTGCAGTTTCCTTCCAAAACTCAGAAGGCTGGGACAGAAGATCATCAGCCTAGGCAACAAAGTGAGATCACGTCTCAAAAAATTAAAAGAACAACCCTGTCTACTTTCTTCTTGTGATAATGTAAATACTATCAAGCTCTGTGAATAGCGAGAAAATTGCTGTTTTATCATTTTCAACTTAAGTAATTTTTATTATTAGTCTTAAAATGCTTGTATCTATAGACCAAAAAATCCACTTTTAGAAGTCTATTCAAGGAAATCAAGAATTATGAACACTATTCACAACTGCTTATACTCATGCATGAATATCTACTAATAAAGAAAATTGATCAGAAGCTTTGTTTTTTTTTTTAAAGGTGCAGGCAAATATTTATAATATGCTGAGGAAAAAATGCAGGATACAAAAACATATATGCAGTTCAATTCTGATATCTCTGTGTATAAAGAATATAATCTATTATATACATATATGTAATATATAAAATATCTGTGAGAGACTAATATAATTCATTTTAGTTTTGAAATATTTATTGTATTTTTTATTTGTTCTTTGAGAACTTCATATAGTGTATTTTTATCATAGTCTCTCCCTGTCACCCAGCTCCTCTTAAATCCCTCCCACAATCCACCTAACCTTATATTCTTTCTTTTAGTATCTGGGAGAAGTAAAATCAATTTTCTCCATTTTTTTTTTTAGATTTTAATAAAAAGTGCTGCTTGTTTATATCATAGTTCATTTCATATAGTAAACAGCTCTTGACTTCGGCTCACAGGAAGCACAAGAGGTTTTTCAGGAGGTCGTGTCCTTCTCACTGAGGACATTGTGCTTGGCAGTTCAGCAAAGTGACATTTGATCAGCACACTGCAGCGGAGGTTGGCAAACATTTTCTATAAAGGGTCAGATATTAATATGTTTCCTCAGTAAGCCATGCAGACCTTATTTAAACTGCTCAGCCTGTTGGTTTAGCACAGAAACAGTCATGGAAAGTATAAATGGGTACAATTGCTTCTTCTTGAATAAAACTTCATTTGCGGACATACATCTGAGTCTCATGTAGTTTTCACATGTCATTAAATATTCTTTTAGCCACTTAAAATGTAGACATTGTTCTTAGCTTTCAGAAGAGAATCTGTAAAGTCTGTAAAACAAAATCATAAACTTTGAAATACAAAGGATAGAAGGTTTCAGTCAGACATAGAAACAGCTGAAGAGACCTATTAGAGGACATGGTGAGTAGTGTTAATACTATGTATAGAATTCATTTTTTTTAAAGAAAAAAACCACTAAACAGATTTTTAAGTGTTCTCACCACAAATAGTAATATGCATCTGAATTAGTACATATGTTAATTAGTTCAACTTAACCATTCCACAATATATGCGAATTTCATATCATATCATACAAAACTTCTGTCAATTAAATGTTAGTTGAAAAGACAAAATTTGGCTTAAACAAAAGACTGAGGAAATGTCATGTATGTATTGCTTTGTAAAAAGACTGCCCATCATGGTACACGTATGTGAACATTTAAATTAGTTTTAAGTACATGTGATTATAAATAAGTGCAACTGACCATATTCCAAAGTTTTAAAATATTATCAAAAATCATTAGGTCCTTTTTTGAATCTGGGTATTTCCTTAAGGCTTGAGTCTGACAAGTCTAGTTGTACTTGCTGTCCTCTGCCTTAGTAAATGAATCACGTACAGACAGCAGGCATGAAAGAAAGGAAGTACTGCCAGCTGGTTTGAAGATGGGGAATGGCTCAAAACCTCAGCCATCACCTTTGTAGAGGAAATGAAGCAGTGGCTATGTAAGGGAAGATCCAAGGAAAGAACCAGCTATCAAGTGTGCCACCACTACAGTAGGGGGTGTCCTAAGCCAAACAGGACACAGCCGGGCCTCTGTATATGCCTCTGGACAAAGTTCAAAGAGAATAGAGGGTGCCTCTCTCACAGACACCGGAAGGTAGTATTTCAAAATGTGATTCAGACATGCCTTAGTGGACAGAAAAGGGAGGACGACCCGCACTGATATTCCATTTGACTACAGCGCTGTTCTTCAAAAAAGAAGGTGAAGGAAGGATCTGTTCTTACCATGACAGAGGGATCTCAGCCAGGAGATTTGCCAGGAGGTAATACAGGAATGGGTGCCATGTTCAAGGTTAGCTCGTGTTTTTTAAGAGATGGTCTACCAGAACATTCCAGAACAACTAGCATTCTGTAAAGGGATCTGAGTGACCTCTGCCCCAGTGTTCAAAAGAGCAATAAGAGCCACTTGCATGTAAAACCACCCTATCAGAGATCCCAGGCGTGAAAGAGACATAGCTTCAGGTGGGCAGTGCAAAAACCCTCAGAACATGAGGCAGGGCTTTCTATTCACCTCAACTCCCCATTCTTGCTGGGAGCAACAGTCAGGGCCTGTTGTCATTTATTGTTGTTAATTATTACTTCTACTATTATTATTAATGGTAGGCTTAGGAAGCCTGTGGACTAAATAATTCACTTTGCGTCCATGTCTGATATCTAAAATTTGATAGCTGTGTAAAATTTGAGTTTTATAAATAGCTTCCCCCCCAAAAAAAATAGTTAAAAAGTCAAAATGGTGACTAGGCAGTTCACAGGTAAGTAGTGTGGTGATTTCTAGATATATATGATATATCCTTATATAAATTGATTAAACACACCCACACATACACAAGATATATTCATATGCTTGTGTTGTGGAGCTAATCAGAATCTATGTGTTCTATCTATAGTTTTTATTCAAAACTTATTTGATTCTCTTCTGTTGTTCTTTTTTGCTTTGTTGGGGGTTTGGCTAATATTGAAAAATAAGTGAGGGTTCATTTCTTTTTTTTTAATTTAATTTTATTTTATTAATTACACTTTATTCACTTTGTATTCCCCCATAGGCTCCTTCCTCCTCCCCTCCCGGTTCCACCCTCCCTCCCCTTTCTTCATGCATGCCCCTTCCCAAGTCCACTGATAGGGGAGGTCCTCCTCTCCTTCCTTCTGATCTTAGTCTAACAGATCTCATCAGGAGTGGCTGCATTGTCATCTTCTGTGGCCTAGTAAGGCTGCTCTCCCCTCAGGGGGAGGTGATCAAAGAGCAGGCCAATCAGTTCGTGTCAGAGGCAGTCCCTATTCCCATTACTATGTAAGCCACTTGGACACTAAACTGCCATGGGCTACATCTGTGCAGGGGTTCTAGGTTATCTCCATGCCTGGTACTTGGTTGTAGTATGAGTCTTTGGAAAGACCCCTGTGTTCAAATTTTCTGGTTCTGTTGCTCTCCTTGTGGGGTTCCTGTCCTCTCCAGATTTTACTATTTCCCACTTCTTACATAAGAGTCTATGCACTCTGCCCAGCAGTTGGCCATAAGTCTCAATGTCTGCTTTGATAGTCTGCAGGGCAGATCCTTTCAGAGGCCCTCTGTGGCAGGTTCCTAGGTTGTTTCCTGTTTGAGGGTTCATTTCTTTAAGCCACATTAACTATGTTCCAAATATTTGCTAGGGTTTCATTGAGGAAGCAGCAGATTCAGAGAGGAAGTGATTATAATTTTTTATCTCTGAGGCCATCTGTATCAGTTTTCTGTAGTGTCTCTTTTTCAAAAAGATGTTTTGTTTGTTCAATTAAAAGAAAGACACCAATATGTGTTACATTTGATGTTCATGGGGTAAAATTAGCTTCATTCAGAGGTTAACACTTGATGTTAGAACCTGAATGAATAACTCTAAGATCAGAGACATTGTGAAAATGATTTAACTTTTACACAGTAGAGGGTTTTTGGTGGTTTTTTGTTTGTTTGTTTGTTTTTGTTTTATTGTCCTGCTCTTATTCATCTCTCATTTCACCAAAATGTAACAAAATGTCAGACCCTTTGGAAACCATGATGATCTACTTTTCTGTGTTAGTTATTAATCTGATTTTTTGAACTTCAACAACTACAACTCTAAAGTTTTTCTTAGTGCCATCACAGACTGAGTTCCCTAAATGACTTATTTTCTTACTCAAGTCTTTTTTTAATTTTAAATGTCAACTATGAATTCAATGGTTCATTATTGATCCTGCTGAGTAATTAGTAAATGACCAATCCGAACTGAAACTATCTTATGAAACATGACTTTATTTCACTGAATTGTGCTTCATTCTAATGGGTTTATTTCAAAGAACAGACAGTGTTAATTTATGAAGTATCAATTTTTCAGATTTATACAGTGTAGTGTGTTGGATTTCATACTTTAAATAGTTTTTAGTTTTGTTTGTTTGTTCAAGACAGGGTTTCTTTGTGTATCCTTAGCTGTCCTGGACTCACTTTGTAGACCAGGCTGGCCTCGAACTCACAGAGCTCCCTTGCCTCTGCCTCCTGGAGTGCTGGGATTACAGGTGAGCACTACCAATCCTAACTACATTAAATCTTTTATATAATGGTAAATCTTAAAATTTTTTAAAGATTTTTTAAATTTAATTTTTTAAAAATTAAAAAGATAGAAAACTAGAAAACTAAAATAGTAAACATCTAAAAACAAAAGTGTAAATTTACATTAGAAACATGATTTAAGTTTTCCATCCTGTTAGTGATAGAGATCTGATGGAAACCATAAGAATGCAGTAGTGGTAAAATAAGAATATGTTGTGGTGAGGGCAGAATGGATGCAAAGAAATTGCATATGAATGGCTGTGATGGTGTCTACACATGATAAATATTCAGTAAGTACTGTCGGTGAGTTTATGAGTTACCACTTTCCCAGTAAACAAGGGGTGTAACCAAGATAGGAATGTACTAAGCATCCGTGTACTTAGCTACATATAGTTTGCTCTTAAAGCTGCAGACTTTTCCATGGGAGATTGTTCTCATCTGCTATCCATCACAATGAATGAATTGTTTGGATTATATTAGCTTGTGTACAGGAAGTTTGTGAGTCTACTATAGTAACAATCATATCTGTGTATAACATAAACAACAAAAATGCCCAGATTCCTTCAGCTCTTGACCATTCCAAAGCTTTCCACAGCCTTTATCATAGTCTGAGGTTCTGGAAATGGGGAGAATATTCATGTGAAACATCTCAACACAATTGCCAGGAAAGTCTCTCCCTTTTTCTGCAATGCAGATATGAGCTGTGGTGGGGCAGAATGGATGGATGCAAAGAAATTGCATGACTGGGCTATGCTGTTTCTTGCTTCTTTCAGTAAATCACAGAAAGACAGCAAAGGCTACTGTGCTCAGTACAGAGGGGAGGTGTGTGACTCGGTCCTGGGGAAAGATGCTCTTGTGTTTTTCAACGCCTCCTACTCCGACCCTGAGGAGGCCCAAGAGCTGCTGATCCACACGGCATGGAATGAACTGAAGGCTGTGAGCCAGTTCTGCAGGCCAGCTGCTGAGGCCCTGCTGTGTAACCACCTCTTCCAAGAGTGCGGCCC
Organism: Meriones unguiculatus; assembly: GCF_030254825.1. NCBI lineage: Eukaryota > Metazoa > Chordata > Mammalia > Rodentia > Muridae > Meriones > Meriones unguiculatus. The sequence goes on from NC_083351.1 coordinate 48,440,256, forward strand.
CGGAGCCGTACCTACTCCCATGCCCATTTGCAGGTAAAACTTCAAAAACTACCGAGTAAAATACTCCGTTTTTGTTTTTGTTTTGTTTTTTTCCTGTATGCCAATTGTTGGGGCGGGGGAGGGAAAGGCATCGTTATGAGCAGCGGGTCAGGGAAAATTTGCCATTCACCCAAAAGAAGTGATGAAAAGGACAGAATTTCTCCCATTTACACCATTGATGGCAATCTATGATACTAGTACTCTGAGCTTAGAGAAAATATTTGGCTTGGTCATAAAGGCCCTTGTCTACCACAAAAGAGCCCCATGATATAGGTGTGCAGATCACACAAACAAAATTCCCTCCTTTGTAGGGACATAGGACAAGCTGTCATATTCTCTCTCTGTGTGTGGATGTGTGTGTGTACTCATGTGCACATACTACACAAGCAATCTACCACTGGGCCACACCCAAGTCCACATATACTTTATTTTCCCTCTTAAATTTTTTGTCCGTTTATTTTTAGCTCTAACAATCTTAATTTGGAATTACCTAGAGTTCCCTGATGCAATTTGTCCTAGTAGGTTCAGACAAATGTTAACTTTCAAATTCCAATTAGTCCAACCAGTCCTTGCCCCCTCCACTCATGACATGACCTGTCCAAAACCTGAAGGCTTCACACTCAATCATGAATCCGTTCTCAGGGGGGAGGCACTGGTGTTCTCCCGGTGGGACCCTGCTTCTCCAGAAAAGAGCTGGCCAAGTAACCCAAAGTGTTACTGGAAATTGTTGCCGCTGCATTCCAGAGAGCAGGGGAAGTGGAAGCTGAGGGCGTGTTCCTTTCTCAAGCCCTGCCCATCAGCCCCTGGTGATGCCTCACTCCTCTTAGGTCATGTGTTCTTAACATACTGACCTTGTTTCTGTATCTGTAATTTTTTTAAGGTTTATTTGTTTTAAGTGTATGAATTTTTTTTCGGCATGCATTTATATGTACCATGTAAATTGCCTATTGGATCTCCTGGAACTACAGTTACAGATGGTCGTGGCCCACCATATGGTTGCTGGGAATTGAACTTGGATCTTTTGCAAAGGCAACAAGTGCTCCTAACCTGTAGTCTATCTCTCCAACCCTTGTACCTTTATTCTTTAATATGAACTTCGAGAGAGGATATATAGTTGTACTCTTTTTTTTTTAACTTTTAATTATGTTTCTTATATCTTCTTCTCCCTACTCCACCACCATCCCTTCCAACACCCCAAAGCCAGGTAGAGAAAGGGTTAGTGGGAGAGGGGGCACAGTTCTCTTAATTGCTTCCTGCTAGTCAGGATCATCAGGTTCCTAGAAACCAGTCCAATCCTGGTTTCAGGAGGTCTCCAACTTCTTGTCTCACAACAGCAACGAGGAACAGAGAGAAGGAAGCAGGAGCAGCCTTGTTCTTTCTCTCTGCTCCACACTCTCAGGGCTCTCTTCAGAGTTCTCATTTTTAAACTCTTTGCAGCTGGCAAAGAGCCCCTCTCAGAGCCCACAGGAAGCAAATCGTCTGCTGCTGTGGACTCTCTGAATCAGTCCCACATCCCTCACCTGGGACCAAAACAAAACCATGTTTCTATCCGCAGCAAGGTTATGTCAGGGACTTTTACCTAATTCATTCTAAATTTGAAAAAAAAAAAAAAAAAAAAAAAAAAACTAAACAAGATAGCATTTCATTTTATAGTGTAGTACACTTATAGTTCACTTACATTATTTAAACCAAAAAGGGTCATATAAAATGCTTTTGTAAGCAAAAAACACTACCATTTGATAGAGTTTCAAAGACACAAAATTTAAGCCCCACAGCAAATTTGGCTTCAACTTGTCATGATTCATCAAGTATTTCTTGCCTTATGACATTTCAGAGAGTACTGCGTGGCAGTAAAGGAACTTTTCTGTGCAAAGGAGTGGCTGGCTATGGAAGGGAAGACGCACCAAGGACTCTACAGATCTGGGATGCATCTCCTCCCGGTCCCAGACTGCAGCAAGCTTCCCAGCATGCACGGGTATCCCACAGCCTGCACAAGACTGCCATATTTAGGTAACAAAGAATTCCCTTCAGATTTCGGAACTTAAGGAAATTTTACTGTTTTCAGTCAAATAAGGTGTATACGTAAAGTTCCTAACAATTTTTAGGCTTTCTGGGCTGTTCTAATGTTTTTTCACTTTGCCCTCTTTCTACATGTAATAGAATCCTAATGCTATTCTAATTGCATAGGTTATCGTAAAGACTCGTTTTGTTTGTTTTCAAATAAATCAAAGGACACTTGTAGCTGCTTGGATCTTGCTTCATTTCATAGGGGATCTTACAAGTAACATTTCCTGGAATGTGTGTGGGGGAAATGGCTAAGAAACATCCCATAATTTGTCAGAGGAATGACATAAAGGAATAAACCTTTTTCTTAGCCAACCATGCAGATGTTTCAAGCATGCAGAAAATAAGCCACATGTTTGAAAACGCTGATCTCACAAAACACAGCCACTGCATGGTGCTGTATGAATTTCTCCTGTGTGACTGTTACCCTAACGGCTGTTTTCAAAGCTGCACTCTTCATGTTTAAATGCTATTCTGTCACTCCTTTAAATGCTGAACAGGAAAGTCACGTTTCTTAGAGGTAGTGCACAGAATCTAGGAGCTATATTAACATTTCCTTAAAACCAATTTTTATCCTTTCCCCCTCAGATTATAAAAAAGAAAACATAACAAGTAAGTAATTCCGTTTGTGCTTCTGGTATCTTCTGTGTCTGTAAGTGGCTTCATGCATGTACATTGCCATTACACTTCCCCATAACCAGAACAGAACGTTGTGAGCATCTTCAGAATCTGCACAGGGTCGGAGCTCATCCACTCCTTCTGCTCATAGCCTTTAAGGAGAACACGAAGAATGTGTGACACTTAGTGAATGGAACAAATACTATCTCCTACCTCAAGATGGTTGGCCTCTTTTATACTCCATGTCTGCAAACTCAGCTGAGGTTAGATGTAGCCTTTTGATTCTGCAGTCACAGTTCTGAATTATGTAATTATTTTTGGATGGAAACAAATGCTGTTTTTTTCTCTAGTGAGCTGATTTGTAATCTTCATTTGTGACAAATCTTTCTACTTTGAAATTAGGTATACTTCCCCACCCCCCTTTTTTCTTTGCCTTCTTTTAGTCCTTGGATTTTTGTACACAAATTCCATATTAATTATAGAACCATTTGTCATTTGGCGCAGGGGGAGAAAAATGAAAAGGACAATAAATGACCTGTAATCCTACTTTTCAAAATATTTTGTTTTAATTGCAAAATTAATCATTCTACTATTAACAAAGAGAAAAGTTCTTAGTACACTATTGGAATCTCATTTTCTTATTGTGTTTATTAGTTCATTGAGATGCAATTTTGATCATGATCATTTCTTCTCAGATCTACCTCCCTTCCCTACCTACCCAACTTTGGGTCCTATAAAAATGAAACCTTCAAGACGAGCCCCATTGTTTTTATCTGAAGAACTTGAAATTTTCTACCCTCCTTAAAAGATGCTCAGATAGAGTGGGATTTGGTGGTGATGGGCAGCAAATCCATGTCCAATTCACTGCCAGACAAGCATTCTACATCTGAGCTGCATCCAGAATTATAGTGTTTTTAGACATGGTCTCACTAAGTAGCTCAGGCTGGCCTCAAACTTTCTGGCTTTGATTCTGCAGTTCTAGGATTGCAGATGTGTACTTCAGTGGGCTGGCTCAAAATGATCCTTTATTCATACTACACATTGACGTGAGCTGGAAAACTTTAAAAAGTGTGGCTGCCTGGGTCTCCCACATTTACATTCTGATATATTTGGTGTAGAGTGCAATCAAGAACTTGAGATTCCCTTTAGTTTGCTTAAATTGACACATAAAATTGGACATATTCAAGGAGTATTGTGTCATATTTTAATATCCTGCATTATGTTCAAATCTAGATAAGCCTATCTCCTATCTACCTATTTATCATTTCTTTTAGGTAAAGAGACTCAAAATCCTTTCTCCTAACTCATCTGTAATATAGAATACTATCCTCAGAGTGTGGAATAGAATAAGGATTAGTTTTTGGTTTGGTTGGTAGGTGTCTTAAGGTTTTATTCCTGAGAAGCAACACCATAAGCATGGCAACTCTTATAAAGGAAAACATTTAATTGGGGCTAGATTACAGTTTCAGAGATTTTTGTCCATTATCATCATGGCAGGAAACATAGTGGTATGCAGGCTGACATGGTGCTGGAGAAGGACTGAAGAGTTCTACATCTTGATCTGCACTCTGGGCATAGCTTGAGCATCAGAGACAGTGACACACCTCCTCCAACCTACTGCAACAAGGCCACACTATTGCAATAATTAATTTTCAAGGGGGTTGCTACACCAATCTTTGCTTGTAAATATCTATCTGGGATTTCTACCCCACTTCAAACATTTAATTCCCAATAAATAACACAGAGACCTCATAGATTTATAATGAATCATAAAGCACTAGAGCTGGGCAGATATCAATCTTCTAAGCTATTTTGCTATTTCCCATCCTTGTACCCCAATATTACTTGCTATAATTGTACAGCCTGTGCTGCTTCTGCTCTACCAGGCCAGCCCCTCATGTCCTGATTCATACTGCCCTATGGCTTCTTCCTTCCTCTCTGGTTTCTTCTGCTGCTACATCTGCTTCCTCTCTTTCTCCCTGTTTCTTCTGTTCTTGTGGTCCCTCTGAGCCCCCTAAGCCTGGGTACCTAAGCTCTGCCTACTTCTCTTCTGCCCAGTTATAGGCTGTCCAGCCTTTTTAATTAACCAATCAGAGATAATTGCAGAGCAAGGTCAACACAACAAAGAGCCAAAGACCAGTGTACATAAGAATTCATCCTGATTGCAACTAGATCTTGGTAGAATCTGAATGCACAAAGCACCAGATTAACCCCGAACACCACACCTCCTAATAATGCCACACTCTATGTGCCAAGCATTCAAACTCATGAGTCTATAGATGCCAGTCCTATTCATACCACCAAAGTTGCTTTTTTATTGTTTTTGTTGTTTTAGGGTAGCCACTTTTCACTAACATTTGCAAAGTTAAGGGAAATGATTTAAAAAGGGTCATCTGGAGGGCCAGCAAGACAGCTCAAGGGGTAAAGGTACTTGCTACCAATCCTGATAAATCAGTCCCTGGGACCCACATGAAGAAGGAGAGAAATAACTCCTGCGAGTTGAAATACTGAGTGGCACAAAGTAGCTACTGATATTAATTTCCTTGTCTTTAGAAAACAATTTATAAGATAGTTGATACATTTGAGAAAATTAGCTCCAAATGTTTTAAGAGGATCATTTTGTCTGCACATAGGTGGGTTATATCTGCTTTCTTGAGTTAAAAGCAAGTTGTCTCTATGGTTTTATAGTGGGTTAGTAATCTAACAAAGAAAGTGCCCTTATGACTCACAGCAACTTGTGTTCTATGGAATATATCAAACCCTCAAATAGTCCTGGTTTTATGAAAATTTTTTAAAAAAGATCTTATTACATTTATTTATTATGTGTGTGTGTATATGCTCATGTGAGTGTGTTTGTGTATGTGTGTGTGTGTGTGTGTGTGTTCATGTCAGAGGATAACTTGTGAGAGTCAGTTCTATATGGATCCTGGGAATCAAATTCAGGCTCGGCAATAAATGCCGTTAGCCATCTTGCTGGCCCTGTTTTGTGGTTTCTTAAGAAATTCCAAATATCATTCTTAGTTCATTTTAAGGGGCAATAGAGGAATTTTTTTTTTAAATCATTATTTTTGTATTGTTTTCTACTTGCTCGAATGCAGGAACTAGAGTTTCAGTAGTTTCTGGGTTTGTTTTAGTTTAAAATCTTTTGCTGAACTAAAATAACTCCTTGAACACGTTGTGACTTTGTCATATTTACATTACTCCGTGCTAAGCATACTGTTTGTCTCTTTTGTGGGATTGCACATACCTTCCAGGAGCACTCATCAGTGAGCCTACCTTCTGTTTCAAAGCTTCTGAGGAAAGAGGCGATGTGTCTTATTCTGGTAACGGAGAGCTGCATACCGTCAATTCTCTTGTCCCTTCAGGTACCTAAAGGGTAATGACTGTTTGCCCCAATCCTGAAAAGCTGATTAATATACACAATCTCTCTTATGCTCCCCAACAGCCCTATGAAAGTAGGTACCATGAACATGCTGTGTTCTACATCTTAGTCAAGTGAGAAACAACCGACTAGCCACTCATGACCTATCTAGTGTGTGTTAAGCCAGTAATCAAGCCGCAGGCTGACTCAGGCTTCATCATCAATGTCTAATTTTTAAACTCTTACAGCTTATGCTTCTCATCTTCTTTTTTAATTCAAGACATCACATGAAAAGCTTACCTGATTGTTGTAACAGATTCATTCTAAGAGAGATGCCAATGGCTTTTCACATTCCACGACGAGTTCTTGAGGTGCTCCACTGGCAAAAAAAAAAAAAATATTTCTAATTTTAAATTATCCAGACAACTTGACAATCTTTTAATCACCATTTACATACTATATGGCTTGCTTCTAAAATTCCATTTCCATAATGGTCATCTACTATTTGGCAACAAATGAAGTCAGAGAAGGAAGGAGGAAAGAAAGGAAGGAAAGAAGGAGGAAGAGAGAGTTTTGTAATGTGTTACAATTTAATCATTTGAAATGCTGATTGGGCCCATCTTGTGGGGATGGGGAAACTAGAAACTCAGAAACAGAGTTGGGAGTGATTTTAATAGTTCTTTCACCTAAATTTTCCCACAGGGAGACTCTCTTCTGCACTGTCTATGCAGGCATTTGCTTTCTCAACTAAAATTCAATCCATTAATTGTGAGAACATTTTGGCCATGTTGAACTAAACTTGGTTCATTATAGTTTTGAATAGCTGATATTTTCCATTCCTTTGGTGCACCCTTTGTAGCACAAACTTTAAAAATATTTGGAGACATAAGTTCTGTCCCCTTGTAGTTTCTTCCTCTTTACATTAAACATTCCCAGTTTCCAACTTTTTCTTTTGTGAGCTGAGTTCCAAAGGTCTTGCCTTCATGTCTATCCTATGCTATCAGTAAGGAGGATGGGGGAATGTTCAGAACTGAATGCAGTTCTGAACAGATCATGTTATTTCAAGAATAAGAATGCAGTCATTTTCTGTGATGAAGTCTTGCTCATTCATTAGTGTAGAATGAAGTCATGCTCACTGCCTAATCGTCTCTCTTTAGGGGCTTGGCAAAGTGACTCAAATAGCTGAGTGTTTGTTGCACAACGATGTGAGTTCAACCCAAGCACACTTGTAAAAGAGAGGTGTGATGGTGTACACCTGTAATCCCAGTGCTCCATAGCCAGAGTCAGGGAGATTCCTAGGACTCAGTTTTTACTTATTTTGAGCTGGTTATGTTACCATGGTTCTACAAAAGTCAGATCCCAGCTTTCCGTTTCCATTCCTCATTCTGCCCCCTTTAGAATCTGCAGTGTGTCCCCAGAATACTTTTATCTTGTTCCCTGTTTCACCAGCATTATTGTTTTTTTTCCTTTGAAGAATGACTCTCTTTTGATTCTTATTTAGAGAATTAGACAAAGTTCCCAGTCATGTCATCATTATCTATTTAGGTTTGGAAGCACGTTTTGTACTATTGCTTTTTATTCTTACCTCAAAGTCTCTTTTAGATTCAGTTGGTCTTTAGTTAAGAGACGTTTTGTGTATTTTCTCATAAGAGGTCTTGAGAGTGAATCCCTGAGGGGCGAGTATCATCCAATAGTCTTATCCTGCCTACATAAGTGAGGTGAAATAGCAAAATATGAAGATTTTTGAGTGACACTGTATGTCTTTAACTAGACTGCAGATGTAATTGCATCCTTTCTAGCTTCTAGTTTGGAAAATGAGGTAGTTTAATTTGTCTGGCTATTTTCCTTGTATTTGGGTTTTTTTTTCTGTCTAGACAGAAGCTTTTAGATTTTCTCTTTATCTGTAATGTGTGTGTGTGTGTGTGTGTGTGTGCGCGCGCGTGTGTGTTAGGAATCCTACCCAATGGTGTGCAGCAGACATCTTTTTCTGATTCCTTAGGAGTTCATGCTAGGAGCTTGAGATCAGCCATAATGGGAATGATTATTATGGAAGTCTGGGTTGCAGCTAAGACATCTTTCTAATACACAAAGTTGACCAACTACTGCACTTAAAACCCTCCTGTGGTTTTCTCCATTTGCTGCAGAGCAAAAGCCAAATAACCCCCCTTGGCATGTAAGACCTTCTTATGATCCAAAGCTGATGTCTGCCTTACCTGTAGATATACCCATCTGCAACAATGTAACTGTCAGGTGTGCTTTTGGAGACACACCACAGCAGCTTGGTTCTGACCCAGTACAAGCTATTTCTCCTTTGTAAAAACATTATCTTCCCACCCTCATTCCACTCAGCTCTTGTAATGCTTCCCCCTCCCTTGCGGTCATCTTGTCTTGGGCCTGTTAAGTTACAGTAACAAAACACAATAGGGGGAGCAGCTTGCAAGCCATGAAAACCTGTTTCTCAGAGTTCTGGAAGTTGGCTGTCCAGGATAAAGGCATAGGTGCATTTGGTGTCGGGTGACGACCACATGTGGCTGCCGTACATAGAACTTCAGATATCATTGTCTTCTCACTGTAATTCCACTTGACAGAAAGGAGGCCTCTCAGATCTCTTTGATAAGGGTATAAATCACAGATTGCTCTTCAAAAGACACAAGTGTTCAGACTAGAGCAGCTTTCTAGTGCTGTTGCCTCCTCACTATTTATAACTAATTTAAATTTGCATTAGAAGAGCGGCCCAGCATGCCCAAGCCTGTGCTGTCACTGCTCCTACAGCTCCTGGCTATCCTCTACCACTGTTAGAACATCCTCCTGCATTATGTCACTAGCAATCTGCTTATGGATTGGTTCCTCCTTGACAAGTTAGTCCACGATGCTCCTGATCCCTAAAAAAACTTTAATAATAATCAATGGATTAGTGTAGAATGAGTGAATACTTGGTTATCATAAGGAAAAGATAAAGATATGAAATTTATTAATGAAAAATTAAGGATAAAAGGGGTATTTAATGGAAATCTGATTCGGTCATTTGACTCTGGAGAGGTGAGTGATATGGCTCAGGAGAAAACCCAGTCAACTTCTTCTTGTGAGCAACAATCAATGAATCCAAATAGAAGTATCCAGAAAGGAAGAAGAGTTTGAATTCATACAGCAGAACTACTGCTCAAACAATGGAAATTCTTGCATTTAAAATATAAATCTTCCAGAGTGATCATGAATTTTTTAAGAACATCTCATTAAAATCTATTTTATAATAATTATGTATATTTGTATGTACGTATGTGGGGTGGATTGTTTGCACATGTATGTGTGTGTGTGTGTGTATGTGGATAGGTACACCTGTGTACCTATGTGGAGACCAAACATTCCTTTATCAGTATCCACCTTATATATTTTTTGAGACAGGGACATGCCTGTTGGTTATATGGGCCAGCGGGTGAGCTCTGGGACTAAGCTGTCTGTGCCCTGTCCCCTGCACTGGGGTACAAGCGCATGCCACCACACTCCACTTTTCACTTGGGTTCTGAAGATACAAACCCTTATCCTCATTTTTGAGTACCACAGGCTTTATCTGCTGACTCAATTTTCTGATTTTTTTTTTTTTTGAGAAAAAAAAATTACCCATATACTTCCTGATTATATCACATCAACTTCACAAATTATATTTTGACACTTATTATATACAATATGAAGAGCTCTGTAAAATCTGGGTATAAAAATAAACATTGATCTACATCTCTTAATAATGATTCCTACTGTATTTAGAAGGGGAGGTTAGCTGAATCTTTTTAAATTTTTTATTTTTTTTTCTTCAAAATTTATTTATTATATATCTCAATTGAAGCCTCCTCCCTCAACTCCCCCCAGTCTTACCCTCCCTCCCTCTGCTCCCCATCCCCTTCCCCTAGTCCACTGAAATGGGGAGCTCTCCCTTTCAGTCTCATCAAGACTGCCTGGATCCTCTTCCCTGGTGGCCTGGCAAGGAAGAGTGATCAAAGAGCAGTCAACTGAGTTCATGATAGCTGACTCTTTTAAAGTTTCTTTTGGATTAAAAAGACTCGGGGTGACTGTGGACCAGCATTAGAACCTGGGAAGTCTCAGCTCAGCACTGCTGTGCCTTGATAAGGCAAGCTGTCAGCAATATCATGCAGATGTTTACTGCTGTATTAAATATCTTCCTGTCCCATCTGTCTTCCTAAGTCACAGTAGTGACCACATTTGACCTCTACAGTTCAGAACACTTGCTTAGCTGGTGGGGGTCAGGGTTACTCACTATGTTCACCCCTAGACTAGCAGTCGTACATAAACACCCCTTAAAACCTGTACTTTCATGAATGTTGTGTTTCAAACACTCCTGTACACGTGCTGTATTAAAGGTTTTCTTTTGTTCAGCTAGCGGTGTTGAGCTGTCCCCACTCCAAGCTAAAGAGGCAGACACAGGCCCTGTTTACACAGGCCCATCACTTTAAAAATGGCTGTTTCCAAATGCCATTGGCTCCTACTGGAATAAAGATTTTTCTTTTGTGTGTGTATTTTTTTTTTTTTATATCTTCCTGCTTGTGAAACCTGTATTCTCTTACTCTGTTGGGGTCAGTTAGCAATTGCTCAGTCAGGCACTTCTAAATCTCTCAGATAACTGGTGTGTGTCTTTTCCTTTTAAAATCTGTGTTTCAGTTTAGCACTGTAGATTCCTTAAAGGGTTAAAAGAGTGTTCTCTAAATGGGACATATTATGATACTAGAATTTTACCTCCCCCAAGTCTCAAAGAACATGTTTGTCATTATACAATGGTTTTTAAAAGCAATTTCTAGTTTATGGTTTTAATCATGTATATTTCTTATTCAAATTTGGTAACTACTGTGTTCCTATCATTTTCCCTAAGACTTTAGTGTGATTGCATAATTATGTACTATGCACTTTACTGATCTGTGAGTATGTAGAGATAACATTTCTTTCTTAATTGCTACATTTGTGGCTTTCTTGTCTTTTCCAATTAAAATTCCACTCATCAAACCATGTTCTAAATATTTAAAAGACTAGAAATTTTACTCATCTTTGTCATTTGTGGTATGTGTGGTCTCACTTAGTAACCTCTGCTTGCATATGTGTATCGTGTCCTGTTTTCTTTTGTTCTCAAGAGTTACTTTTGCTTGTCTAAAGTCTCATATTCCATTCATCCTCTTCGCTGTGTCTAATGGAAGATAAAACCATGAGTTTATCAATGAATACAATTTTAGCCAAATTTCATACATACCATTACATGCAATAATGTAATAATGTGATGTAATAATATCATTACAAACTATTCTTTTTTTCTGGCAACATAATTTTTTAACCAGTAGAGTTAAACAGATCTTTCTTTTGTTTCATAGTCCCGTTGGATTTTATTTTATCTCTCACTGTATGCATGCTGGTGAGTGAACAGAGCTTTGTAATGTATGCTTTGGGAATTTATTGAGGTTTACCTCTGTGGCCTGGCATTAGCCACATTGTCAGTGTTTCCCAGATATGATAATAATCTTCTCTCTTTTTAGGCTACAAAGTTGATTCTTAATGACAAGACTCTTTTTGTCATGTATAAAACTTCTGTTTCCATGTTTTTTTTCTGTACTTTACCAAATATATATATATATATATCAAGGTATGTTTAATAAGGTTGTTTAACTATGTCCACTGTGGACTTGCATGCTGCAAACAGAGTGACAGAAGGGTGGCATCTGCTGTTTTCCAGCATAAATGCATATTTTATTTGCTTTTAAATCTCACTGGCCTTTTACATAGGACTTTCATAAGAGTTCAAGTTTTAGATTAATGATTTTCTGCTCATTTATATTTCAATGGTTTCATTTTTCATCATCTTTTTGGTTATTTTTATTATTTGTAAACCTACCACACACACACACACACACACACACACACACACACACAAGCTCATCTCAGACAGTCGCACTTCAACTTCGATCTCATTCTATGAAAACATTTTACTGTATAATTTTCCGAGCACTGTCACTCACAGATAGTGCATAAGGAGCCTGGGACTTGCATTTCTTTTAGGAAAGCATATTTCTTCTCCAAGTCTCCTCCTCTTTGCAAGTGAACCTTATTGGATTATTAATATAAGGCTTTATAAATAGATAACCAGGAGAAGCTGATACACTACCATATTATTAGTGCTGTGGTAGTGACAGCTTCAATACAAAAACTAATTTTTAAAGGTTCCAAAATCAGCACAAAGAACTATTGTTTGTTTGCAGCATTCCCATCAATCGTGTCCTCCAAGCCGAGTGTGGACATTCCAAATTTGCCCTCCTCCACTTCTTCCTTCGCTGTCTCGCCTGCGTACTCCATGACTGTCATCATCTTCATCATGTCCAGCTTTGCCGTGTGTGCTCTTCTTACCATTGCTACTCTTTATTGCTGCCGAAGAAGGAAAGAGTGGAAAAATAAGAAAAGGTGAGAATCAAGTTGAAGCCAATCGCATGAAGTCATGCCCTATAACCCTTATACCCAGTTTTGTAGTTGGGGAGGAGAGGTGTCTTATCACACCACCACTACCTTACTGGTGTCCATACCCTGGCTTAAAATTAGACACTACTATTTTGAACTTTAAAAAGGTCACATGTACCAAAGTCAGTGTTTATAACAGATAGAACTTAAATAATCATTTGGATGGAAATGGCATCTTCTGTATCCCATCTTCTCCCATTGCTGCTGCTGATATAGATAGTGACAAAAATGTGTCTATTGACTGGAGCACAAGCAACAGACATTATCATTTTCAAGCCCAAGAGTTTCCAGCTGTCTTAGTATTTCCAGCTATATGTATTTCTGAGTATCTTCAAGGTTTGAGGTCTAAGTGCAAAGGCCGTTCTTGATCTCGCCTCTCTCACCTGCAGAGAGTCAACAGCAGTGACCCTTACCACATTGCCTTCTGAGCTCCTGCTGGATAGGCTCCATCCCAACCCCATGTACCAAAGGATGCCACTCCTTCTGAATCCCAAGCTGCTCAGCCTGGAGTATCCCAGGAATAACATTGAGTATGTCAGAGACATCGGAGAGGGAGCGTTTGGAAGGGTCTTTCAAGCAAGGTAAAGTTAACTATGGAAAAAAAAAAAATCTCTGCTGAAATTCACTATGTTTTAAAAGTTACCAGATTATTAGACTGAAATACTGTGAATGAAAGTTATTATCAAGCTATTTAGTACTTCATTTATTTGTACTGAAAGCTATTTTTTAAACTTTGCATGTGTTGGTATTTTGCCCGAATGTATGTCTGAATTTATGTCTGTCTGTCTGTCTGTCTGTATGTATGTATGTATGTGGGGGCAGTGCCCTCAGAAGCCAGAGGAGGGCATTGGATCCCCTAAAACTGGAGTTACAGGTGGGTATAAGCCACTATTTAGATCCTTTGGAAATGCAATTAGTGGTCTAAGCCATCTCTCTACCCATACATGCTTTATTGTAAATATTAATGTCTCCTTTTTTACTAGAAAGTAGCATACCTAGAAAGAATGTGGTTTGTGGAAGTTAAATTCTTAATTTATAGGAAATCCAATAATCATCTTAGAAAAAAATCATTAATCCAACCATATTTCATTTCTAGAAAATAATTTTCTGTACATTCAGCCATAATTTCTTACATTGCATTGGTAATAATCCCTATTTACTTGTTTTTTATTTTTCTGTTGTCATTATCTACTTCATTTAGAGTTCCCTTTGAATTAGTGTTTAAGAACTCAGTTTCACTTCTATAGACATTAAATAGACATTCATGGAGTAATAAAACAAAGGGAAACTGTAAAAATTCAAAAAAATCAGTTCAGGAAAGGGGTGTATTACGGCCAATCATAGCTTTTTTTTTTTTTTTTTACTTTGTTTGAAATGGAATAAAATATCTACTCTGTGTGGACACAGATCCACAGACACAGAGCTAGGAAATAGGGCTCGGATTTATTCACCAGTTGTCAGTCCTGTCCTTGAGCAAATACAGCCCTATTTCCACTTAAAGTAGCCTTGAAATTGAAGCTACATTTAAAATGAAAAGTCTCCCATGCTTACTATGAGACTGACAGATGTCACTTTAGGATATAGGAAGGACACAAAAGCAGACAGCCATAGTCTCCATCCTCAAGAAATTTAGATTCCTGCTAACCAGTAGGGGATTATTAGTTGGTACATAATGGATTGTTAAACATAACCTATGTTAAGAATAATTAGTGATTTCTTTTATTTGGCACCAAGAAATTTAAGCATGGCTTACTGTTGTCTTCTTCCTTCGTATTTGCAGCTCTGGATAAGCTGCATAAGTGTGTGCGCGTATGTTAATAGGAGTAAAAACAACCACAGCAGTGTAAGTGTCCCCATCTCTGGTTTATCTCTCAGGGCTCCAGGTTTACTTCCTCATGAACCTTTCACTATGGTGGCTGTGAAGATGCTCAAGGAGGAAGCCTCAGCAGACATGCAAGCCGACTTTCAGAGGGAGGCAGCCCTCATGGCGGAATTTGACAACCCCAACATTGTGAAGCTCTTAGGTATGAAAATATAGGTTAAAAAAATTATTCCTCAGCAAAGAGCTTTTCTTCTTTTGTATTTTAGTTATTTATCCTTTTGCCTTACTCTCTGATCAGTGTGATATATCTCTACCTTTCCTACTTTAGCCTTTTCACCTACTTCTCCAAATTCCTTCAGGGCACACACACACAGGCACACACACACATGCACACACACATGCGCACACACACTATTTTTTCTTGAGAGAAATGTGTTGTCTTGAGCTTTCTAATGCAGGAATTCTCTCAAAACCAATGTAACTAGTGTACCAACATTATAGACACCTGGGGATTCAGGTAAGTGATTGTTGACAAGACCCAAAGAAGATTGCAGGAGGCGCTGGAAAGTGTGACCAACATTTGATTTCCTCTTTAATGTATACACTGTCTCCTAAAATCTCTTGGATTACAAAAATAACCAGAAAAGGCCCTATTTCTTATTTCTCTTTTTTCTTTCAAACTGAGACTTTGAATTTTCCCTGGAAAAAAAAATCTGACAATTTATTTCTATTTTGAGGTAAAATTATGCCCATCAGATTTAACAATACAAGCTTCTATGTTTATTTATCATATATACTAATATGTTAAGGTTTTTCAAATGACTTCCTGACACTGTGTGTAAAACTCTTTGTATATGAAAACTGCTTTTTTATAGAATGAACATCAATGATAAAATCTAAATTTCAAAGCATTTTACCATAGCCACCTAAGAACTTCCCTTAAGAACCTTGGATTCTTTGTATTGTTCTTCCTAAACGCAGTAGATCTTCCTTCTCATTCTTCAGAGACCTAAACAGAATGATTGCATCACACATCCCCAGCACATACTCATTCCTTAATCCACTGACCATATGTTATAGGAAGTCTGAGTAATTTAAAGAAACAGAGGGCACAGTCTCTCCATTCCACGAGACAAAACGTTGGGGGAGCATGTCTAATACACTGAATGGGTATGAGATCAGGCGGTAGTATATGTGGAAATATAACCGAGGGAACATTTAAGAATCAAGGGGTCAGGAATTGTGACAACCTGGAAAGAGAAGAAATACACCGAGTCTTACCAGGTAATGGGGATGTTTAAGCAAAGAAGTGGTGGTGTGTGTGTTGGGGGAAGGGGAGTGGAATCACACTGTCCGTAATAAACAGGACCCCATCTTTTCTAGTCTGGTCTTCTGTTTCTGAGTGCTCTTTCCTTGCTGAAAGACTCAGTCTAACCGAGGTGTTATTTTGATTGCAGGGGTGTGTGCAGTAGGGAAGCCAATGTGTCTGCTCTTTGAGTACATGGCCTATGGCGACCTCAATGAGTTCCTCCGAAGCATGTCTCCTCACAGCGTATGCAGCCTCAGCAACACTGATCTGTCCACAGGGGCCCAGGTGTCCAGCCCCGGTCCTCCACCCTTGTCCTGTGCAGAACAGCTCTGCATTGCCAGGCAGGTGGCAGCCGGCATGGCCTACCTGTCAGAGCGCAAGTTTGTCCACCGGGACTTAGCTACCAGAAACTGCCTGGTGGGGGAAAACATGGTGGTAAAAATTGCAGACTTTGGCCTCTCCAGGAACATCTACTCCGCAGACTATTACAAAGCTAATGAAAACGACGCCATCCCTATCCGTTGGATGCCGCCTGAGTCCATCTTCTATAACCGCTACACCACGGAGTCAGATGTGTGGGCCTATGGAGTGGTCCTCTGGGAGATCTTCTCCTATGGATTGCAACCCTATTATGGAATGGCCCACGAGGAGGTCATCTACTATGTGAGAGATGGCAACATCCTCTCCTGCCCTGAGAACTGCCCCTTGGAACTGTACAATCTCATGCGCCTGTGTTGGAGTAAACTGCCTGCGGACAGACCCAGCTTCTGCAGTATTCACCGGATCCTGCAGCGCATGTGTGAAAGAGCAGAGGGAATGGTGGGTGTCTAAGGTTGGCCACACTCAAACAACACCAGGTAGGCTCTTTTCAGACTGTGAGCTGGAGGAATCCTACAGCAGAGGCCGCGTAAGACCAGATGGGAAACAGTACAACGGAGACATCTCAAGCCGTTTGCTTGTTCGCCGGGAGAAACGAATTGTGAGGAAGCCACAGGGTTAAAGGTCACATTGAAATAGGTAGTTGGAGACAAAGGCTGAGAAGACATCAGGTTCCACTTTTCCCTCGTAGGAACAGTTCCTAACACATGCTGCATAATAAGAACATCCCTGGTTCTCTTCCTACATCACCCCTCAGAGTGAAACTGTTGAGTCCAAAACAGGCTGGGGGCTTCACTTCTTAATGGAAGACATTGTGTCCGTTGCAAAAACAGTCTCTTTAAGTAAAGGAAAGAAAACTAAAGACAGGAAAGCATTTTTCCACCACTCAAGACACTTAATGGGTTCTTTCTGTTGTTTTACTTCTCTCTTGCATTGAATGTGTAATCACGTATTTGCATTCTGGAGTCGGGTGCCTATTTTACTGATAGGTTTTTAAAGAATAAAAAGTGGAAAACCTGCAAGCTCTGTGCTGACTGCACTTCCTGGCTCCTTTTCTGTCTGCTCTCACCAGAAGTCTTTCCTTGGTGTGCAGGAATCATGGATGTGAGTTGCCTCATTCCTTCTGTTTTTTTTTTTTCTGCAAAAATATATTTCATAACTTATCAGTCTACCATTTTCTTTGAGAACTGTACTGGCACATTTTCCTTAAAATAGCATAAGCAACAGATAAAATTTTTACCTCGGTCAAGTATGACTTTTTTCTTCTGCATGTGCTCTTGAATTTGCCATACAGTAATTCTGTTGCCATGGGCCAGTAACTATTGTAAGGCATGAGGTATAATATTGGATATTGCAATATGCTTGTGGTTCCAAGCATTTTCACAAGGAAGTGTTTTGTGTATTCTGATGTTGCTACCTTTTAGAAGGCATTTTTGATTGATTGGTCATATGATTAGCAGTGTGTTGCTTCATAGCTTCCACACAGTGAATCAAACCATCTTGTTACTTAATAAGATTTTTTTTTACACTTTGAGGACTCAGGTCCTCCAGTGCTTTATATTTCTCAGTGGGGACCTTCCCCTTCCTGCATACATAAGGACTCTGTGGAGATGATTTGTCATGTGTATGTGGTTTCAGAGAATACACTGTATGCCTTGTTATTATTTTCCTAAGTGTTTTCAATGAGTAGGGAGAAAACCCATTTTAGTTTTATCAATTTAAATCAGTCTAAACATCCATTAGATGGTATGTTTGTCTCAGCATGAATTCTAATTGCACTTTTGAGTTGAAAAAATCACTAAGTATTTCCTTAGTGACTCTATAATCACTAAGTATTAAACCATTAGCTGGTTATAGTATGCTGTAGTATAGGAACATGGCTCCAGCATCCTTTTTTTTTTTTTTTTTCTGAACAAAGGTTTTTCACACTGTGGACTCACTATAGCAATTTAAAAAGGGAAGCATGTTACCAAATGCAGCCCCAATATCAGCAAGTTACCAGCAAGTCTATGTAAGTGTCCAGACACCAAACAGAGCAAAATTACCAGGTCATTTTGCACACATTCTCTGGCTGATATTAAGACAGAGCAGAAAAGAAAAACTTTCCATCACTTCATGGTTTTTTTATGAATCTGTTACATGTAATTATTCTAAAACCTAATGTACTTTCTGAATAATATCAACTTCATATGGATATCCCATCATATAATCAATTTTACATTTTGAACATGAGAGGTTCTCCTAATTTTTGTCATCATAAACAGTAGTCTGCTAATCTGTATTTGTACACTTCTTTTCCTTTTTGGAAAATTTAAGGAGATGCATGGGCCTCATGGCATTCACAATATTAAAACTTGTGTTGTGGGAGCTAGAGAGATGGCTCAGTGGTGAAGAGCACATACTGCTCCAGCAAGGACTGAAGTTCGGTTCCCCTTGCAACCACCTGTAATTTCAGGTCCCAGGGGTCCAATTCATCTGGCCTCCAAGGGCACCTGCCTTTATATGCACATACCTACACACAGAAGCACACACATACACATAATTAAAATAATAATAAAAATAAAACTTTTGTTATATATTGTCATAGTCTCTAGAAATGTTTTCATAACTGCATTGTTCAAGATAACACTAAGCACTTGCTATGATAAAATAATACATCAGTTTTGTGTGTGTGGGTGTTTCTGTGCACAGTGTCATGTGCACATAGAGAGAACAGAGGACAACCTCTAGTATTGGTCCTCATCTTCTACCTTGTTTGATACAAGGTGTCTTGTTTGCTTCTGTGTATGCTGGAATAGCTGACCTGTGAGCCAGGATTCTCCTGTCTCCACCTCCATCTTGTGGTAGAAGCTTGGAGATTACAACAGAGTTGACTTCATCTGGTTTTGTGTGGGTTCTGGAAACCTGAACTTGGGTCACACCCTTGTGTGCCAATAGGTTTACCCACCCAAAAATTCTCGTTTTGAAATTAAAAAAGAGAATGCCGTTTTAATTTTTTTAATTAATGGTGAAATTGAACCAAGCATAGTAGCATAAGCCTTCAATCCCAACAATTAGGAGCCTAAGCCAAAAAGCTCATAAATTCCAGGCCAGCTTCAACTATATACTTAACAAAACTTGATCTCAAAAAGCAAAATAAGAGTTGACATTTTCTTTTTTCTAGAGCATTTATAGTTTTATTTTAGTAATTGCCTACAGTCTAATTTTTTTGTGTTTATTTTAGAATTGAAATGTAAGATTTATCTTATAAAAACCATATTATGTTTGTGCTATACTTCATATGAAAGAGAAAATAATTATATATATGTTGCCTTAAAGTAAATGTTGCTTTTTTTCTTGCAAAAGTAATCATTTCTAATGAAAAAAAAATAACAAGCAACATATGTTAATATCATATACTTCACAAAAATAATAATAAACTATTGTGAGAATAAAGACACAACAACTATGTTTATTAATTTTAATATCATTAAAATATACTTCCACCTTTTATTAATAAGTAGATAGGGAAGTAGAAAGATGGTAGATAAAAGACAGATAGAAAATGATAGATAATGATAGAAAGACAGATAGGTTATATATAGTAGGTATATAAATGATAGATGAAAGCTATGTAGATACAACAACAGATGATAGATATACAAACAGACAGACATAAGAGATAATTTAAAGCTAAACATGCAGAAGGGTGCTGGCATACAGGTTTAAGCTGAGTTCTTACTATCTAATACACCCTAACACATTCTATATAAAAATATTTATATTTATGTTCAACATCACTTGTAATGATTGCATAGTTTTATATGAATTTATCATAGTTTTTGTAATACCATAGTCCATTGTTGGAATTAAGCTTATATCTATTTTCATAATAAAATAAAATATTTCATAATCTTTGTTGCTAGATATTGTGAGCATTCTTCTGAAGTAATTTTTTAGATATCACTCTTAGAAGTGGAATTTCTAGATTAAAAGGTATTTGTACTTTTATTGATTTTAAAGATAAAGACAATTATATTTCTTGATTATTTTGTCAATGCATATATTTTCCAGACAAATGGAAGAACCCATTTCTTTCAGCCTCACAAATAGAAAATACATTAGCATTGTAATCACTGTCAATATAGTAACTTAAAAATCCTCATTTTGCAACTTGCACTTAAAATATTTAAAACTCATGATATTAAACATTTCTCAGTTTTTGTGAACAGTTGACTTATGATTTGTGTGATACTAATATTTTTCTGTTGAGTGTATTACTTTCTCATTGCTTCATGAAAGAACCGTATATATTAAAGCATTAAATTTTGTCATACATATTTGAACCACTGCTATACACTAGATTTCCATATATCTTTATTTTCTGTTTTTAGTCATTGGAAAATGATGCTGAATTTCAATCAATCCAAATAACTATTTCCCTAGTTGATATGTTATTGATACATAAACCTATGAATTGACTTCCTAATATTGAAACAACCTTGTATTCTGAGAATAAACTCTCTTTGGATATCAATCTTATATGTAACTTCTGATCTATTAAAAATTTGCACCAACATTTCTAAGTTGAAAATTCATCATTTTCTTCTCTGTTACAGTTTTATCTGTGTAGTGATAGCTTCATAAACTTAAGAAATTTTTCTGTTTGGTATTGGCTTAAGCTATGCTTTGGCTCTGGTTTGGATGAATTCCTTAAAGGATCATTTTATAGGAGCTTTGTCCCCCAGGCTGACATTGCTGAGAAGTACTGGAACTGCTACAAGGCCGGGGAGGAAGGACGGTGTCTAGGAGTATATGACTGGGGTCAGGTGGTCTGGGAGGAGGGCTCCCCTTTTCAGTGGACTAGAGAAGGGTGATGGGGAGAAGAGGGAAGAAGGGTGGGATTGGGAGGCGATAAGAAAGAGGCTACAACTGGTATATAAAGTGAAGTATCTCCCTTTGTGATGGCCATTTTTGGTTGTGAACTTGACTACATCTAGAATTAACTAAGAGCTAAAAAATGGGACTCACTTGTGAGAAAGTTTTGCCTAATTTGAAAAGGGAAGTTCTACTTCTAATCTGGATCTTTAAGGTGGGAAGACATACCTTTAATCCAGATTTTAAAAGGAAGAAAAACCAGCCTCTTATCTGGACCTTCTGCTGAAAGCCTATATAAGAATATGGAAGAAAGAAGTTTTTGTTCTTTGCCTGCTGTCTCTTGCCTTGCTAGCATGACATTTAAGCCTACTTCTTCAGCATTCTGCTGTATACTAAAGACCAGTTGAGACATTCAGCTTTGTGGACTGAACAGTTATTGGTTTCTTGGACTGTCTGCTCACAGAGGTCACTGTTGGATTAGCTGGACCACAGTCTGTAAGTAATTCTAATAAATCCCATGCATGTTTGTGTGTGTATCTATATATATCCATATACATGTATGTATATATAAGTTCTGTAAGTTCTGTTACTCTAGAGAATTCTGCCTAATACAACCCTCACTAAAGATGGGCAGTTTAAAAAACTTTTACTCAAATCTCTCCATATCCAGAGACATGATAGCTAGCTTCTTAGTCAGTCACATTCACTACGGCTTTCAGTAATATAAAGAAAGGTTGCCCAATGTTTATAAATTAAGTACAATAAATTTATAGTTTCCACATTTTTATCCATAACTTTTACCTCTGCTGGCAGCATCAGTCAGGTGTATTTGTATGCTGTCAGAATCTGTATTGTTTGCATTTCTTTTTTAGATCATTTAGATGTGGGTACTTTGACTATAAATTGATCATAAATATGGTAAAAGCAAAACATATCTAATCATAATTACATCATCATATAAACATTTATGCATTGCAAACAAATAATGGGATTTCATTTTAAGCTGAAAATATGCTTTATTGTCTATATGGCCGAAACAGCACCTAAAACATCACAGAATCATCACGCTATGTTTTGTATTATTTTATTTTTTCTTCCTCTTTCTTTAGCCTCCTTTCTTCTTTGCTTTTTTTTTTCACAAATGTTCGGAGGCTTTTTAAATTTACTATTTATAATTTCAACTCTAGTATTTTTCTGATTCTAATTGTTGGCTAATTGCAGTTCTCTGTTGTATTTACCCAGCAGAAGTGTCTAGGTGATCTGATCAGAACCTTCCAAATAGCCCAAACAATGTAAGTCTCCACTCTGGGTACATTAAGCATTGATTTGTTCTATCCTGGAGGAGGGGATTGTTATTGGTTTACTGTTTCTGTTCCCTTGGAGTAGTCTGTTTTCTCTATACTCTCTGAAACCCCATTTAAACACACACACACACACCTGTGTTCACTGTCCTTACTCAGGACGCTTGTCAGTCAAATCCTGCAGTCTATTCACAAAGCATGTTATGGGGCTCCCACTAGCAACACATAGAGGATTTGTTTTTCTTGATTGACATCCTTTGCTGTCTGCATCCTCTGTCTCAGGGCTTATAGATTTTATCCATGTGAAGTCACTTCTTACCTCCACTGATACCTTGCTTGCATAGATTGCAAGCATAAAATGGTCCAATATTACTCCATCTTATCAACTTATAAGAACATTAAGATATTTCCTCCTTCCCAAAATCTTGTTGACAGAATGGCACTTAGATAATTTTCAGCTAGCACAAAGTCAATTCTTATTTATACATAATTTTTATCATCCCGATGAAATACTGGTATAAAAGATTCAGTCCACCATCTTGATCAAGAGCCCTCTATAGGTGGTTGAAACAGCTTAGGTATTACCTCCTCACACTTCCTTAGGGCTCTTTCTTCTTCCTCTCAGCCTCTTGATTTTGGTACATCTGTTAGCCCATGCCTCAGGCAATAACTCTCTTCTATCTATGCCTCACCTTGTCTAAATACTACATGCTACACTTTAGCTCAAACATCTCTCCCAAGCTGTACTTATTTCCCTAATAATCTGTGTGGATGAGGACTTCAGATTCCTTCCTTTCCAAGGCTTGACTCTGCTCTTTCTGCTCACTTTACCTGCCAGGAGAAATGTTGTTGGAAGTTGGTCAAATGCTAATCACTGGCCCTCAGGATCTGGTTACTGCCACCAGATACACCCATCCTTGTTTGTGTGAACCTGCCTAAAACATTATATCTGATTGGTTCATTAAATGGCCTATACCTGGAGTAAGCATGGCAAAGTTTCCAGGATTTTGAGGACAGAAGAATCAGGAGAATCAGGAGAGAAATGAAGAGGAAGGAGGATGATGATGATGGGTTAGCCTGAAGAAGATATAGGTGCTTCTTTAAAAAATGGTCTGAGTGTTTCTTTATGAGAATTGAAGAAAAAAGAATTTGACAGATATGTTCACTCTGCCATTTTAAGCAGAGTCATCCATACATCAGGAAAGATAATGCCTTGGCCTTATAGATGAAATATTTCAGGCTGCTTGCTGTTTGACTTGTTTCAGATACACAGTCACCAAAATATGGGTACCTATAAAGTTTCACTTTGGCCTAGATCATCATACAAATCATGCACTTCTTGCATGGCTTCAGTATTGAATCATTACATATTGGAACAGCCAAAATCTATGTTGATAGGAAAAAAAAATGTCACAGGTGTGAGAGTCTGATTTTTTAACATAGGCCAAAATTTCCCAACTGGAACATTTATAAAACCACTCCAAGGTTCATGGAACATCTTAGAAAATGGCCTGGAAAGGATGCAAGAGCCAGAGAAAGGGGTGGAGAGTTGTGGAACCCTTTCTTCCAGGCATGACACAGCCATTGCCCTCTGGATCTCTCAGCAACTGTGCACTTATATTATTGCATTATATCATTTATTATTATATTATTTGCACAACTCCTGTCAATCTCCAGCCCTCATGAGTCTCCACCATCTTCTGAAGACCTACAGGCAGATAATGGTTGTTAGAGGAAGGACATTTTCCTCAATGGTATGGTCACTGGTGAGTTGTCCATTCTCTTGTAAATAACCTCTAACTAGGAGAAACTCTGATGAAGTTCATTGGTGTATACACACACACACACACACACACACACACACATACACACATACTTGACATATGAAAGTAATCATGGGGAATGGTAAAGGAAAAGAAAAGATAATAGAGGCTGAATATTATCAAATTTTACAAGAAGACTAATGTCCTTTATACCATTGTCAAAATAAAATATGCATGTGTGTCCAGATGTTCTCCTGGCTTTCTAAGGAGAGGCGTATCATTTAAAAGAGCATGCCATCTAAATATGATGCATAATGAAGAGAATCATCCAATCACTTCTACACCTTTGTACACCTTCCTTCTTGGGTAATTCATCAAGGATAGTTCTCCTATCAACATCATCAGCACACCTGTGATTAACAACGGCTCATTGTTACTTTTATTCAAAGCACAGCCTCCTGGGAAGTAGACAGCACATTTAGAATTCTACTCTCAAGAAGAGGAGCCATCTTTAGTCTCCAAAGTTAAGTCAAACAAATGTCACCCACAGAAAACACCATGCCTCGATATCCAGTCACATTGGGAATGTTCTCCTCACTCTTTAGAGCTTAAATTTAGAGATTAAACTTAGAAGGGTTGGCTTGATGCTGCTTCCTGTGTGTTTTTGTTTTTAGCAATGATGGTAATATATCAGTTACTAAAGCTCTCTCTCGTTTCAGCTATGCCTTACCCAAATATAGACCAATGTAAGCTAAAGTTAACACTACTTTTTCTATCTTGTCTTTTGATTGTTTGTTTTAAGAATTAGGATGGTTTGCATTGAAGAATCTTGGGAAAGTAGGTTGGGTGCCTTGTATTTGTTTTATCTTCACTGGCTCCACACACTGCCTTAGAGACTACCTTCTCAGGGCACTCCAAATCCTCTCTCAGGATTCTCTGTTAAGTTGCCTTGAAAGTGGTACCATCATGTCTACAGTCCATTCCCCCAGCTCTTCTAAGGAGAGACAGTCAGTGAAGAATGACTAGACTACTAGAGATGAAAAAGACTTGCCTGGCAATGATACCCAGACAGGAGAGGACCAAAAAATCCTATTTCCAACAGAAAGGCTAGCTCCAGGAAATGAATGAAGTTGTGTGTAGTTGTAAAGAATCAGTGTCTAACACTTGGGAAGAAACAGCTTCCTCTCAGTTTCTAGAGCTGATAGACACAGTATGCCACCTCAGTGTTATCCATGTGGCACAACATGTAAAGACTGAATGTTATATGCTTAATATCATTTTGAAAGACAGGCCACACTTATTTACACAATTTTGGAGAAATTTGAAGGAAATATTCACAGCAAATACAAATTTAGCTGGCACTTGAAAAAAACTCATATTTTGAGCACAAGGAGATAACTCTAGAATGACAGTTCTGAAGGGACCAGCACTTGTTTGATGTGAATCTTCTCCATTTAGAGTCTGCAGTTTTGAAATCTGCACTTAGATCTTTCTTACAAGATGGTCTTGTAAAAAAGTTTTCCACTGGCCATACACTTAAAATATGAAGACCTGTAAACATCTAGGGTCTTTATAATAAATCCCTCCATTAACATTGCATGCTTGATCAAAACAGGCAGTAGACAGTGGTGAGATAAGTATGAGGACTCAGGAGCTGACTCCAATCCCAATGGACATAATTCCTTCCTGCTTTAATTTTCTTTATTGATTAAAGTTTACAGGCATTCTAATGTTAAATTGTTTAAGTCAAA
Organism: Meriones unguiculatus; assembly: GCF_030254825.1. Classification (NCBI taxonomy): domain Eukaryota; kingdom Metazoa; phylum Chordata; class Mammalia; order Rodentia; family Muridae; genus Meriones; species Meriones unguiculatus. The sequence continues at coordinate 48,466,023 of NC_083351.1, forward strand.
AGAGCCTAGGAAAGTGCCTAGAACACAGTACTACAAGGTACTACAAGGATTTTGGTAATATGATTTTGTCTATTTCTTTTCTTTTCTTTTCTTTTTTTTTTTTTTTTTGCTCAACTATGCTCATAGAGCTTTATTTGTTTTTTTTTTTTATCAGTTACATTTTATTAACTCTGTATCCCAGCTGTGTCCCGATCCCTCATTCCCTCCCAGTCCCTCCCTCCCTCCCTCATCTCCACCGTGCCCCTTTCCAAGTCCACTGATGGGGGGACCTCCTCCCCATTCATCTGATCCTGTTTTATCAGGTATCTTCAGGACTGGCTGCAAAGCCCTCCTCTGTGGCCTAACAGGACTGCTCCTCCCTTCGGGGGTGGGGAGCTCAGTAACCAATTGGTTTCCCAAAGTGAGGGGAACAGGGACTATTTCTAACAGGAACTCAATTACTGGCTTTTTGTCTATTTCTTTTCTATTGTACTATAGTTCCATTATTATCCTGCCCTCTGCTTATTTCCTGAAGTTCCTTAAAGTGAGAAAAACAATTAATCAGACTCAACAAACACTTGTAGGAATCTTAACAAACATTTCAGAATTGCCCTCTAGAAAATCTTATAACAGTTTATACAACCACCAATGACTTACACAAATGGACATTTCTTATACTCTGGATAGCTTAGAATATCATCAAATTTAATTTGCAGCCAGTTTGATACTGGATAAATTATCATTTAAAGGATTTAAAATAATGGTCTTAAAAAACTTTTTAAAGTTTTTATAAATTTGACTTTGTATGCAGTATCACTTTTAATTTTTCTTCTACCGAGTCCATCACTACTAGTCTCATTTAAACAATTTGAGAAAAATGTATATTCAAACTCTAATCTTCATGGCCCATCAGTCATTATTTTTCTTCTCACTGCTTTAATTTTGTTTTGTTTTGTTTTTTGAGATAGGAAAAACTTCCTGCTCTAACATTTCAACTCTTTCACATCTCCCATCTAAAACATTCAAACTTCTCTTTGTGGTTTCCACTGCAATATCCTGATTTTTATTTATCTAGTGGATCATTCTCAAAGTCACCAATCAAGTACTATATAAATCCTCTCACCAGACTTCTCTCAGGAAGATGGAGTACATGTGTTTTCCCCCAACAAAAGCCCTGAATATTGGATACATAGAAGCCACAAAAAGGTGATGAAAGGTGCAGAAAAAGAGGCATTCACTGTGTGGGGAAAAGACAGATCCAGCACATGGCATGCTGGGGAGCTCACCAGGTTTCCCTTGTACCATACCTAGCACAGACTTGACCTTAGAGAAATAGGAAATACTGAAAGGTCAGTGGGCAAGTACCAAAAGAGCCCGAAGAAAGCCTGCTATTTTCAGTAGAACTGTGGAAAGGGCCAGCTACCAGGATAGAAAACTTACAAATAAAAATTGTTCTTCTTAAGTCAAACACACCACAGGAAAGGCCTTACCTCCACTGACACCTAGCCCAACTGGAAACCCCACATGTCTCTCTCACCAGGCTATAATGAGAGGCTCAGTCTTTCCGTGGGGTGGAGGCCCCAGATGTCTTCAGAAGCAGAGACTTCGTTCCTTGCGCCTGGTCTCTAAATGTGAGGAGAAGAAATATTTACGGCAACTGTATTATAATCAGGGAAGGCTAAAGGAACTAAAAAACATCATTTCTACACATGCATGCAGGGATATACACATACATGCAAACACAGTCATCACTAACAAAGCAGCATGCAGAGACAAACCTATGCACTACCTATAAATCAAAACAGAATTCTAAACAATATTGAGGTGACTCACACTGAGTCAGGAAAAACAGAGGAGAAACAGCAAGCAACAAATACAGGGGCAGATTTGAGTCCCAACCCAGCGATACATTAAATGTAGTTATTTCAGAATTTCTCATGCTTATGAAGGCTTCCAGTTCACAGTGGAGAAAGAACACTGCACTTCCTTACCACCTGGGGTCCCAATGGACTGGACATCTGAATAGGTTTCTGTAAGAAAGGAAAAGTACGGGTTCCTGCTGAGAAGCAGCAGGGCACAGACTACCATGGCACTGGGCCTTGCCCCTAAGAGGGGCTAGAGACTACTTGCCCGCGTCTACTAAGCAGAGTGCTTGCTGTCTCAGGGCAGCGGGAGATTGCAGTCTTCCAGAAGGTAAGTTTTCTGTTGTTGATGTCAGGACATAGCAGTATGCATCTTAACTGTCATTTACTAGAACCAACCTTAGTTTTGTTTTTTCTTTCCTTGAAACCATACAATAATGTTTGTCGCTTTATGTTTTGAGATAGGAGGTCACTACATGGCCCCAGTTGGCCTTGTATGCAGACCAGGCTGTCCTAGAACTTGCAGTGCTTCTCCTGTCTCCATTCCCAAGCTCTGGGACTCCAGACATGCACCAATGGCTTGGTCAGCCATTAACTCTCTCTTTTTTCTTCCCACTCTTTCCTCTTCCCCCCACCAATGTGCTTGTGAGGGTACTTGTTCATGTGTGTGCATGTGTAAGTCAGAAACCAGCAGTCTCCCTCGGTTACTCTCTGCCTTGTTTTTTTAAGAAAGCATCTCTAGGGGCTGGAGAGATGGCTCAGCAGCTAAGAGCTCTGGCTGCTCTTCCAGAGGACCTGAGTTCAATTCCCAGCACCCACATGGCAGCTCACAACTGTCTGTAACTCCAATTCCAGAAGATGTGTCACCCTCACACAGACATGCATGCAGGCAAAATATAAATGCATATAAAAATAAATAAACCTTTTTTAAAAAGCATCTCTCACTGACTAGGTAGTCTAGCTGGGCAGCTAGGCTTGGTGATCCTCTGGCCTTCCCATCCTTAGCAATGGATTATACCATGCACTGCAAAGGCTATCTGTTTATCTGGGTTCAAGGGATCCAAATTCTAGTACATAAACTTGTGGAGCAAAGCACTTTACCACCAAAGCTAGCACCTCCAGCACCCATCCATTAACTTTTGATTTATCCTCTCAGCCAGTAGCAGGGATGGGAGCCTGGGGAAGATTTGGTGCAAAGAAAGATACACAACTTGTCAGTGTTTCAGTTCTAAAGGGAAAAGGGGGCAGAAACATCAAAGACCACTACAAATAGAACTTTATTTATTTATGGGTTTATTTATTTTTATATCTTGACCAGTTTCCCCTTCTTCCTTTCTTTCTAGTCACTCCTCCTCACCTACTCTTTCCCCAACCCCTCACCTCCTGCCATCTACTTCTTCTCCAACACACAGTACTTTAATGGCCCAGATATCACACAAGTTAGTGCAGTTTTTGTCTGTTCCTGTAAATATATTAATCACACTACTACAATATGACATGGGCTGTCAAATCCCACCTGCCCCAAGAGATGATCTGACAACAGAATCTCATTCTTTTAGGATGCTCCCCAAGACCACTCCTGGAATGCCATAGGAGCTAAAGCTGAGCTGAGGATTCCTGTGAAGGTAATTGAGGCAGTGCTCTGGGAAAGAGCCCCATTGGAGCAAGAAGGAGCTACAGTATAGGCTGTCAGATGAAGCCTGGCCTCAGCTTGCCCCTCCAGGAGCTCCAGAGTTTGACATGCACTCTGGAGAATGCACTTCACCAGACAATGGGGACAAAACAGTTAGACTCCTGCTTTGTTCAGGTCTTGAGTGGAGCCACCACAGGTGATTTGGAGTCTGTCGGGGAAAGTCATGTATCGGGCATCTTATGTCACTCGGAGCAATCAGCTGGAGAAGGTGTGCTGTGAGGTGTTAGCCATAAAATCTGAGAGAGCTTAAGATGGGTTTCTAGGCCAGGACAAAGGCTGGTGTTCCACTCCCATCCTTAGCCCTGACATTCTGGATTAAAGGACTCTACAGGGTTCTTCCGTGCTTTTATCTTTAACCTTCTTTCTAGGCAGCTCTCTTTTATGTGTCTACATTGAGATTCACCTGTTACCACATTGAAAGATTCTCAAAGTGCCTGACACCTTCATGACACCCTCCTCTAGTTGCCATTGCTGAGACATGTTCTCCTTTAGCAGGAATCTTGATGGATGACCTCAGAATTTGGTAAGGATAAGGGTGTGGGAACAGGTTGAAGTCACCATCTTGGATTCAATGTCTGGAGGTTGTTGACTTCCAAACTTTTGATTAATCAAGATTCCTTTCTATCTGTCTCATTTTGATAGACAGTTATCTTCTTATAGTGACAGAGGTGACATGTGCCTATAACCCCAATATCTGGGAAGCCAAGGCAAGAATAATATTCAGTAGCCTAAGCTATGTCTGAAAAATGGGGTGGAGCTGTAGTTCATTAAAGATCTTAACGTAACACATATGCAAGGGCAATAAAGTTGAGCCTTTTGGGGAAGACTCAGGACATCACTTTCCTTTCTTATTAAAGAAGCAACTGAACTTCAGAAGAAATGTGGTACAAATGGAAAATATCTCCCCAGAGGCTCGTGCTTGAGCACTTGGTCCCTGGCTGGTGGCGCTGCTTAGGAGTGAAGCTTACTGGAGAGGCAGGAGGTCCTAGGAAAGGCTTGTGTTTTTATAACCTAGCCCTATTTGCTGTATCTGACTACCAACCCAATGTAATTGGGCACATCAGGCTCCAGCCACCATGTCTTCTTCAACAGGATGGAGTCGATCTACTCCAACTGTAAAGCAAGTCAAGCCCTCACCTCTGAAAGTTGCTTCTTGTGAGGTATTTGATCACCAAGGCAGGAAAAAAATAAAATTTGTAAATCTTGGCTACAAAATGAATGAGGAAGAAACTTCCCATCTTACCTTTTGGGATGGTAACACTACACAGTTAACCCGGTAACTCAATACTCAAGAAGGCAACCGCTAGTCACTAGTGGGTGTGTATGTCTCCTTGGAGTTCTGAAAGTGTCACAGATTTTCTGAGTGGACAAAAAAAAAAAAAGAAGAAGATGGAGAGAGAGGAAGAGGAAGAGTTAAGCCGAACCCCTTCTTTATTTATAAAGTATAGGATAGCTCTAAATTCTCTTGATTGCGTAGTCTGTGTTCTCAGAATTTAAGAAGAAATTCATGTTTTTCGCCAACTCTGCTGAAGAACATTCCTGGAGGGTCATGTCTCTATGTGCTGGAAATGACAAAGGGGGAGTGTCCCAGTTACAGTTTGGTGAACCATAATTCTTCCTGTTGTCAAGTACAGCACATGTTCACCCCCACTTGGAAAACTTCTCCAGGCAGATTTGACAATACTTCACAAAGACCACAAAAGGAATTGTTCAGCAAAGAAAATGCCAAACTTGGCACTAACGATGCAGTTTAGTAACTGCTAACGGTGAGTTTCCCAAAGCAGAGACCAGCACCAAGTTCAAGGGCCTGAGCAAGAGGGGCCCAAACATGGGCCCTAATGTAGTGAAGCAAACTTCACAGGTTCTTCTCTAGCCTGGATCTTGTGTGAGAAGCCTTCAGGAAGAAGACATGCCTACCCAGAGCCTGTCTCCTTCCTTTATGAACCACCTCATGATTATTAGGAACCTCGGAATCGCAGCTCCAGAAATCATCCTTCTTGCAGCTTTGGAACCCTGGAGTGGACTATGCCCTGATGTGCTTGTGTAGGCCAGGGCTTGGCTAAAAGGGAGCTATAAAGAAATGAAGATAAGCATCTGTGGCCATCACGTGTTGGACAGACCTAAGGATAGGAAGGGCCAGGGTCCACAGCTCAGCTCTTCCACAGCACCTTACTCCACCAAAGGCTGTAGATCCTTAGAAGTCCATACATGTCGCTTTCCTCACTGTGACTGAAAAGCTGACAGGAAGAAACATAGACAAAGATTTATCTTAAGTAGGTATTTCACAGTGTTGGGGGCCTGCTGGGTGAGGTTTCAACTATGGTGGCAGGAGCTGCCAATATAGCTTGTTACAATTCTATAAATAAGGAAGTAAAGAAGGGACAGTAGGCAGATCCATCCTCAAGTTTCTCCCTAGAAACCCACTTCCTCCAGCTGTGTCTCACCTCCTAAACTTTTCAGTCTTCCAAACAGAACCACCAGCTGGGGACCTAAGTGTTCAGGAATATGATCCTGTGGGGGACATTATATATCAGATGCTCTTGTATGCACATGTGCACTGATGCACACACACATATTTTTACCACAACCTTATGGTATATATACCTCCAGGGACTTAGGTTATCTACAACAGATCAAACAGTAAGTAGTGGATCCATGAAGTACCCATGTAATAAGGCTTCGAAGCCCACACTCCTGACCATTTTGCCATCCAAATATAACTTTGCATCTTTTGGAAAAATATGGAATGCATTTGAATCTTCTGTGGAATCACTGTTTTAAAAATCAGTATTAGATTGGAGAAAAATATCAAGAGAATGGATGAGGTGCTAGTGAACATTTGGTTGCAGCAAGAGCATGCAGTGGAGGGAACTCCACTCTAAGCCATGGAGTTTGGAGGCTTCCTGAGGTGGATGAGGCTTGAATTAAGTCTTAAAGAACAGATCCTAGATAGGCCAGGGAGAGAAGAGGCATCTATCCCAGCTTTCCACAGCAGAATAAACAAACCTAAATCAAGGCAGGGCCCTTACCTATGAACATCCACAGACACAGGGAAGACTCAAAGCCAAAAAAAAAAAAAAAAAAAAAAAAAAGCTCCCGTAAAAATGGATCTGAAGGCAAAGGGGGACCTATAGCTGTCCTCTCTAGGTTTAGGTATTTTTGAATATTCAAAGTCAGGCTTGTAAGAATACATAATCTGACTTTATAAGCAATAAAAAAATGACCATAAAAGTGACAGGACCAATAGTTGACAAATACATGAACTCTTGACTCAAAGCAGAATTGCATTTGTGTTCTTGGTCATTTTTAGGTATTTAGGGAAAGAGCCTGAGAGCTTAGTTAGTGCTTAGGAAGAATGGACTAAGATTTGACTTACACTGACCAATGTTGATGTGCCCATTACTCAAATCCATGGAATCACTTAAATTTAAGAACTCAGTCACTTTCCCATGACACACAGAGACTTTTAAATTATTATAAACTCAGTCTAGAAACTCAGGAATCTAAAGCCCAGTCTCTTTGAGCACCCAATATCTCCAGGAGTCTTTCCATTTTAATAGGATATGTGGACAGTAAATGCTCTCTATCACTGGACCATAAAGATCTCTGTTCTCCTCCAGAAGGAGAGCAACAGAACAAGAAAATTTGAACACAGGAAACTTCCCAGAGACTCATACTCCAACCAAGGACTATTCATGGAGATAACCTAGAACCCTGACAATGCAGCCACTTCTGATGAGAACTGATAGTCTAAGATCAGAAAGAAGGAGAGGAAGACCTCCCTTATCAGTGGACTTGGGGAGGGGCATGCAAGCAGAAAGGGGGGGGGGGAGGGTGGGACCGGGAGGGGAGGAGTGAGGGGCTTATGGGAGGATACAAAATGAATAAAGTGTAATTAATAAAAGTTAAATAAAAAATTAAAAAAAAAAGATCTCTGTTCTCTTGTTACCCAGGACAATCTTTCCCAATTTCCAATGCTGTCTCAATACCCAGCTCCACAGGGCACACTTTGATCTTCACTCTGCTGTGAGTACTCCAGTTGGTTTTCTAAAATTTTAGACGTGGATTGATGAATCCATCCTCCATCCTACAGAATGAGACAAGTGGAAAAAGGATCTTGTGACCTTGCAATAATAAAGAAGTGGTAGCTTGGCATCCATGATGATACACAATGCCACTGGATCTCAAAGCTTATCTGTCTGTGTCCTGGATTGTGACCACTGAGGTATAACTGCTCATATCATGTATTATTCAACTTTAGACCACAAATTTTTGCACCATTATAGTCAAATAATAAAATAGTTCAATGGAAACGCAGTAGCTTAACTGGAAATAGCACAAATGTTGAGAAATACTTAGGACACCAGAGTAGCCATTACACGATTTCACACATGTGAGAGTGAATGCCTAATGAATTTAACATAGGCTCTTTGCTTTTAAAAGGTGCTAGTTAGTTGAAGTTAATACATTCCAAAATAATGCCAAATGTTGTTTTTTTTTAAGTTCTAGTGCTTATATCACTTTTGTGATTCAATGACCAAATGAAATTCCAGCCAGTACTAAGCTTTCCATTATCATGAAAAATGGAAAATTTCCTCAACAATGACACCATGTTCAGGCTTTGGAATTGCATTTCAAAGCTCCAACCCAGGAAAAAGAGAGAAGCCTTCCACCAAACCTTGAAGGCAAAGGAATAAAACAGTCACTCAACTTCCCTAATCCTTAAATTCAAAGGTAGAAATTCTTGTTTAAGAGCTTTGGGATTTTGACAATCCCTGGCTATTGACTAGCAGTGTAGGGTGGGTAGTTTGCTTGAAATAGTCGTGAGCCTGAGATCTTCAAGGCTGGATCATCCCTTTGAGAACAATTTATCTCCAGGACATTTCTTCTCTGGGAACAGGTGGTAAAGGGTAGCGTGAGAACAGGGGGTCCGTAGTCTGGAGGTATTTTAAGTTAAGAACTTTTCAGAAGAACATCTGTTCATTTCTAAATATGTCTTTCCCTGAGTAATCATAGGAATGGTAGATTGTAGAGGTCTAGAACAGGTTTAAGAGCGAGAGTATCCACATCCACTTAATGTTAAATCTGTTGTTGTTCTGAACAATTTGCATCTAGACTTGGTAATGCCAACAGGTGACTGATAATGAATTTGATGGATATATACCTTTTGAAGGGAAGTATTTTAAACTGACACTCTTTTTTGTTGTTGTTGTCATTTTGCTACAAACAAAAAAGTGACTCAGAGGCCATAAGTGCAGTGAAATTGACAGTGTTAAATATAAAAGAAGTTACTTCTATTCCTGAACTTGAGGATTTCATGTTTGGTAGTCTTTGCTGGTGGGGCCAGGAAGTAATTGTGGAGTTTTGAATGCCAAGTTTTAAGTAACTTCCACTCCAAGTCAGAAGAGGAAGAAGTATATGTGTTTATGTCCTCATAGCAACCTCAATTGGCCATCAATTTGGAAGATGGCAAGTGGGAGGAGTGCTGTTGGCAGATAACATAATTGCAAACAGACAAGGAAAGGATGTAATGAAAGAGGGAGCCATCTTTCCTGGCTAGACTTTGGTTGGGTTCTGTGCAGAAAGGTGCAGATGAAGAGCGGATGGCAAAAGGGAACCAGGGATCTCCTCCCGCTGGGCTGTCTTCTAGCTCTTCACTCCATTCCCAGGTCCCTGACTTGATGAGTGTCTCCAACTTAACCACAAATCAGATGTAGAACCTGTTGTCTGAACTATCATGTAATTTATCTAGGCCAGTCAGAATTGTGTTAATGTGTATTCGTACCCTCAGGTGAAATGTTTCTCATTTTGGTATTTGTCTATGCAGTCATTGCTTTTACTGTCTACACCAAACCCTGCCAAGTAAATCAAGGCTTCTGTCATTAGCATTCCTATTCAAGGGAGGCCCACAGGAGGAAAAAGCTTACAGCTCTACTTGATATTGGTTAGTATAGACCTCCACAAATGAAGTGACCTCAACACAGGAGAAACCAGAAATGAACCAAATAGCCAAGGAATGTGAACAAAAGCAGCCTCAGCAACAGTTGTAACGAATCAAGAAAAATGAACCTAAAAAACTTTTTTTTTTAATTTTGGTAAAAAGCAAAAAGACAGAAATCAAGTGAAGTATATAATTGGCTGGTTGCACTGATGATCTCCTTTCTCCATTCCTCACTTTTTCTGGGTCCTTTCCATGTAACCTCATGGCATCTCTTTTCTCTGCCCCTAGGTCTGTCATGTCATGTGATTTGCTTTAGTCAGTGATGCTAGCAAAGTCAAACAGACCTTGGAAAGATGTGTTTCTTCTCCTTTACATTGGTAATCACCATAGAAACCTCCTCGAGTTAGGCTTCTAGATTTAGGTGGGATATAGAGAGCCAGGGACAGCCCAACAACTTGTGGAGATATTATTAGACCTAGCAAACAAAAGATTACCATTCAAGTCTCTAGGAAATGTCTTTCCTTTAGGACACCTCATTTGACAATGGCCTTATTATCTTTATATTTCCACCATAGCAGCTATTTCTTTTCTTTCTTTCTTTCTTTCTTTCTTTCTTTCTTTCTTTCTTTCTTTCTTTCTTTCTTTCTTATCTTGTATATTGACAGGGTCTCGCTATATAGTTCACCTTAAACTGATGATCCTGTTGCTTCAGCTTCCATCATGCCTAACTCATAACAACCCACAACTAAAGAAATCTTGTTCATATTATGCCCACAAACATTGTTAGTTCTGTCTATTTGAAGGAAATATTTGACTGTCTTAATCACTACCGTGTTTCTAGTATCTGCAACAATGCCTTTCATTAGGCAGTTGAGCAGTATTTGCTGAATAAATATATTTAAAAAGAGTGAATGCTTTAGTTTGGGGAATAATACTAAATAAGATTGGTAGTAGGATAAATTGCCAAAACGTGCTAAATATCTGACAATTACAAAATATCAACAAACTCTGAAAATGCTTAGATGTTCTATATCCTGAGTATCAGATGTTCATCCATGGTTTAACAATTAATGTAGAAATAAATAAGCCCATCCATCTCATTAGCATGCAAATTGCTTTTATCTTTAATAAACGGTAAAATTAGATATATACCAAAAATTGCTTTAAAGTAAATAAATCAGGAAATGTGGTACACTGCTATTTTAGGATCATGGGGCACTTTTCAAGGCTATGTTGGAAGAGTCCTGATCAGCTTGAGTCCTGGGCTCTCAGATATCCTTCTTTGCCTAATGAGGCTGAAGTCATCTAAGGAAAAGAATGAGCTCATTTGTACTGCTCAAAGACTGAGGCTTTCTGAGCTCCCCACTGCTCCCACCCACATTTCTCTAAGTCAGCAAGACACCACCTCTCCCCAGGAACAGAAAAGCTGTCTCTCTGAATTCCCAATGTCCTGCCTTCTTTGCCAAGATAATCTTTCTCAGACAGGAACATTCAGGAGGAATAGAAGTCTCCAGAAATGGGGAGGGGGGTGTGTGTGTGCCTGTGCATGTACATGTGATGGGGGAGGAGAATCACACAGAAAAGACCCTGGCAGCATCCAGTTAGATGATTCAATGCTGGCTGGGAACCAGCAGCTGAAAAGCATATGAGAGGCTCAGCAGCTTGTGAGTTGAGTAGTTGCCCACAAGAACTCAAAAGTCGACTTTTGCAGGCTTATATGGGATAATGCTCCTTTAAAGAATAAAGTGATTTACCATCCATACAAATGTCTGTTAAAATGCAAGTTCTCTCTCCAGAGTTCCCAGCCCTACAAAACTCCCTTCACTTGGTCAAAAGAGGAAAAGGGCTGCTAGTCAGAGCTCAGTTTTGAAAGAGGAAATTGGTTTGTGTTTCTAAATGCTGTGTAAGTGAACAAGCATAACTGTTAACAGTCTCTGGAAAACTTCAGAATGAATGAGAAGTGTGTGTGTGTGCGTGCGTGTGTGTGTGTGTGTGTGTGTGTGCACTCTCTTTTCTTTCTCTCTCATGAGCATGCATGTCTGTATATAGGGGTATATATGAATGTATATGTAGGTGGAGGCTAGACACAGACTCAGCTACTGGTCCGTAGGTTCCACCCATCTTTTCTTCTTGAAATATATCACTGGCCTGACACTCTGTAATCCAGTAAGCTAGTTGGCTTAGCAAGATTCAGGGATCCACTTGGGTGCAAACACACCCAGCTTCTTAAACATGGGCTCTGGGTATCAAACCTGTGTCTTTATGTTTTTCAAACAAGTGCTTGGCTGACTGAGCTATCTTTCAAGCCCAGAGATACTTTCTGCTTGACTTCAGTGACTTCCAGCATGCTGGCAAGTGGATGCTTACCAATGTATTATTTGTAATAGGAAATAACCACAGGTAAAGAGATTTTCTGGTTGATCAGAAACATCCACCTCAAAAAAATACTCCTTTTCCTGCCTAAAACCAAAGAAATTTTTATAGTTTCTTCTAGCACACCTAGTATCTTCCCTCACACTGTCTAACCATTAAAATAGCATTAACAGACAGAAAACCAGCCTTTCTGTGTTTCACAGAGAGCACAAAAATGCAGCCTAGAAGCCAGGAACATGGAGATGCCACCATAAGGTTCAAACAAAATATCTTGAAGAATAAACTTGGCCTCTCACAAACCCATGCAAGAGATAAGCAATGCTCTCATAATAACAATAGATAATGAACAATGGAGCTGTATGGTGGATATGCATAGACAGGGTGGGAGATTCCAGGATGACTAAGCTTATTAAATGTAAGTACCATACTTCATTCTATAGTTTGGGTTGACTCACTGTTTTATAAACTCCCAAGCTGAGTCACTGTAGTTGGAAGCCAAGAAAGCTAAACTCAGAGAGCCAGCTAGACTGCATCTTCATTGCCCTGTGGCTGAGAATGACACCACCAGATCTGAACAAACCCTTTTTCTCTTCCAAGAGAGGAGCAGATGCCACATCAAAAGCCAGCTTGTGCTTTCCATTGTCACATGTACCTCAAATATAGATAAAGTATGGAGCAAATTGATTCATAATATAAAAAAACAAGTCTGAAAAGCCATTTATCTTCATATCAAAGCAGGTTTAGACCATTTATTCTGTGATTTAAAAAAATGTCAGCATGGTCCATTTACAAAGTCAGTAGAAACAAAGCACAAAAAAAAGAACATATACCTGGAGGAGGGAAAAGGAGGAAGAGTAGGAAGAGAGAACAAGAGAGAGAATATAAATACTGAGGAAAAAAAAACTGAAGACATGCCAAAGCAAAAACGCAAGAGTTCAGAACAGCAAATTGCCATCAAAATGCCCACACAGCAGGGTCCACTAGGAACTCAGGAGTTCAAGGTAATAGAATTTGGAAGAACAGATGCCAAATACCAGGATGTCACATATCATCTTACCTCGAAGAACAAAGCTCCACAGCAACAGCAAAGAAGAGCCGTAGGCAAGTACAGATTAAAAGTAAAAGGGATGCACAGAGTAGACAAGAGCTCAAGAATTGGGCCGTTCACATCTCTCCGAAGGCCAAGCAGACGCTCTGTCCTTAGGCGGCCTCAGCATCTTCTTTATGATCTTTACGGTCTTTACCAATTTTCTTTATGTTAATTCAAGTTTCCTCCCCTTTACTTGCACCACAGAATGCTTGCTAGCATATAATACATATGCATATTATATAGATATCAAAGCATGTTGTCAACTTGTTCTTCAAAAGGAGCATAGCTTCACTTAGCTGAAAATAGGAAACATTTTTCTCTATGTTAGAATATCAACTCTAGATTTTGAATTACTACAAATTCTTTGATATATGCCAATGGCTGGCAGTATTGAAATGCAACTTTTAACACGCAAATACAGAGAAAGGGGGGATTAAATACCGGGGAAAGATTTAAACACAGAGAATAGAGGTTCTTTTTAATAAATTTTCAGTTACCTCCATTGGGAAAATGGTGAGATCATTTGTGGCTAAATTTGGAATTAAAGATTACAGCAAGCAATTAAAGCAACTGAAGGAATGAAGAGAGGGTGTGTGGGTGTGTGCTGCATAGCAGTCAAAGAGGAACAGAGCACGGTGGACACCTGGGTCTCCTTAAGACTGCTGGGCACGTAAGGATTTCCCCTTCTCAAGACGCTTCTGATGAACACTCTTAGTGCATCAAAAGGACACCTGATCATCTGCACTATGTAAGTATAAGTTTATTCAACAAGAGGGGTGTGATGACAATGCAGAAAATGCTCATTTAAAATGTTTAATTATTAACTTTTGTTTTGTTCTATGTATATAAGTGCCTTCCCTGTGTGTCTATGTACCACATGAGTACCTTTTACCCTACAAGGCCAGAAGAGGACATCAGATCCTCCAGAACTAGATTTACAGATGATGTGAGCCACCAAGTGAGTGTTAAGAATCAAACACAAATCCTCTGGAGAAGCAGCCAGTGCACCTAACCACTGAGTACCAGAAATGACCAGCTTATAGATAAAACTCACTACTTTGATAGCCCAGGAGAAACTAAATATTTAAAGCCATGAAAATGTTAGGTTTTTAATTACAAATAAATATGGTAATCCTCAGTGGCACTGATTGAAAAGTATCACTGAAAAAGTATAAAATCTAGAAAATAGTGTGCAAATCTCATGTGAAGTATGTATAAAATGCAGCAAGAACAAAACCATGAATCACAATTAAGGAAACAATAACTGCTTAAATGAAGAGCTATGTGTGGAGATAAGCCTGTCAATATTTGTGTTATCTCCTGAGTTCAATTTAAACTCAGCCAAGACATATTTAGAAGGTAGCCAAAGTATTTATCTCATAGAAAAGCCCATTGGTTCTTGTTGGATGAGTTAACTGGAAAGAGGTCACTTACCAAAACACATATTTAAAATTACCATAAAACTATAGTCATTCAAAATGGTGTGGTATCACATGAAAATACAGGGGGGTGGTGCTTAGAATTCCAGATGGAGGGGCTGATATAGGAGAACAGGGGGTATTAAATGTGATTAAAACACAATATGCACATGTGAGGAATTGTCACAGAATGAATGAAAAACAATTTCAAAAATAAAGTAATACTGTCATGTTGGAAGTAGAACAAATAAGGAATCATTTTAAAAATTTCAAATGTATAAGCACTTGATATGACAAAGTTCCCATTTGAAATCAGCAGTTAGATGATAGATCAGCTCCTGAACTTCACTGTGGAAAATTAAAGTTAGAACCATTGTGTATCTGTCACAAAAGCCCAGTGTCTTCATTAGCAGGTTTAAGCAGAAAGGAATTTATTACATGGAACTTAGTGGCCTACAGAACCACTGAGGGCATGGGATCAGGGCAAGGAAGGGCGACAACAGTATCTCCAGGAATTACTCCCAAAGCCTTGGGGCAAGTCTAGGGCAGGCAAGCTTGATGCTAAATTGCTTACCTGCTCCTATACTTGCTACATGAAAGCTGTATGGATGCTAATTTCTGTCTCACTGGACAGATAGATGCCTTTCACTTTCTCTCTGGGTTTACCTTGCAAAGCTAAGTCCCACAAAGTATACTCAATCAACAAAATGAAAATCACACCCAAAATGCTTGCCTGTACATAATGGGTGACAACTGTAGGCTCTAACTTTCTAGTCTGAAGGGAGAGAAAGAGGTGGTGGAGACCATTAGGAGAAGAAGGAGAATAACCCTCCCACAGGTCACACACCAAGACACTAATAGGAGCCAGTGAGATGGCTCAGCCAGTAAAGGTGCTTGTCCCCAAACCTGATGACCCACCTGGTGAAAGGAGAGAACCAACTCCCAACACTTGTCCTCTGACCTCCACATGAGTGCTATGGTATGTGCCACGGGATTTGAGACTTGTTCTGCTGGCTGGGATTTGACCTTGCTTTGATCCGGTATTTCCCACTGTGTTCCTGGTCCTCCCTTAAGAAATGGCAATACACATTCTGTGCCATTGTATGTTGGAGGAGTATAATTTGATGTTTGAGTTTATAGTGGGTAGCAGATGAGAAACTGTATTAAGTCTCAGAAGAGACTTTGGACTTCTAAACAGTGTTGATTCTGTGAAAGACTGTTCAAAGACATTGGCTAGCATTCAGTATCTATTTCTAAGAGAAAAAAAAACTGACTGAGAAATCCTTTTAGTAAATAAGAATAAAAAAGATCTACCTCTAGGAGCTTTAATACTTAATAATGACATTAAGTAGGAAGACAGGCAAAAGTAGTTAAGAATGAGATAAATCTGTTCTCATTATCTTAAGTTTGAGTTTTGATCACTGTATCAAGTTAGTGAAAATGAAGTTTCTATTAAAACGAAAATGTTAAGTAATTATTTTTATGTAGTAAATTGTATGAACAGAAAAGTCAGCTATTAACCATTTTTGATAATTGAAAAAGTCAATAAGCCAAAAAATTAAAAACAAGATGTGGCTGGAGAGATGGCTCAGCAGATAACACTCTGGCTGCTCTTCCAGAGGACCTGTGTTGGATTCTCAGCACTCATATGGAACTGTCTGTAACTTCAGTCTCAAGGAATCTATGCCCTCTCTGGCCTCTGCAGGCAATGCATGTACATATGTACAGACATACAAGTGGGCAAAACACTCATACAAAGAAAATAAAAGTAAAAAATTTTAGAACTAAAAAAAAAAAAAGAAGAAGAAGATAAATATGTGTGGAGGAGGCAGAAGTGGGAATGGGGAGCCAGGAGGTCAGGGTTAAAGCACAAATCTATATTTCAGGCTGAATGGTCCTCATAAACTTGAAATCAGTAAGTCTTGTTTCATCTCCCAAGAATGCATACCAGTTAAAATTCTTTACATTCTTTTCCCTTGCCTATTCTGCCTGGAAAAATACTTGAAACCACAATGCTGGATGGAGAAATTATTATTATTTTTTTGCGTCAATATGCCAGTATTTTTGCTGGAAGGAAGAGGAGACAGTTTTCGTAGATCCTCAAGTTATGGTGATTTGACATTTTTAGTTACAGGATTTATTGTTACTACAGGAAAAGGAAAATAGTTTGCAAAAGAACATGGAAAACTAAGCCAACTTTATGTATTCGCCTCTTCCTTGACCTACTAGCTTAAACTTCCTGTTTGTAAAGCAAGCAGAAGAGAGCCAGAGATCTTTGAAGTCTGTGGCTTTGACAGAGTACAGAGTACAGAGGAGCTCTGTCATAGAACATCTTGTAGGCCACTCAAGTCACTAGGGACCTGTTCTGAAGGGAGTCTTCCACTTTTGCAGGCAGAAGCTCAAATGCCTCTGCTCAACTAGGACTTACCAGTACCCCAAGAACTTGGACCTAACGTACTTACTGATAATTTGACCAACTGTCTATTTACACATCTTTACTTAGCCTCTCCTACACTGAGGCTTTAGTGGCTAAGATGTCATCATGTTGATCAGCTTCATACAAAAAAGCTTCTGGGGAGTTCCACCTAAAAATGGAATGAGAGTCAGAAGCCTTGGTCTGAGTCTCAAATTTCCCACATAGATTTCAGGATGTGACCAGCCCATCCACTTATCCCATTAATACTGTTAAAGCAGCCTCCTAACCACCTGCTGGTTATCAAGTCAAGTGGCCTTTTCTATTGTAGCCTTGACTTTTTGGACTTTTCCTCCTTCACCTTCATGTTGTACCTTTTGGGTGTTCCTACCACCTGTCTGAGATTATTATGACAGCTTCATGCATGTATGTAATGTATTCTGACCATATACAACCCATTACTTTCTCCTATTCCCCTCCCTCTCCTGATAAACTCTTTTCGTTCCCATAAAGTTTCCCTCTTACTTTCATGGACTTATTTTTGTGACCCATTGTCAGCTAATTCTTAGCCATATTCTACCTACAGCATTTAGCATCAGCATCCAAAACTCAGTTATTCAGGTTTGAAAATCACTCTCCCTGCATAGCCTCACCTAAAATCACACCCTCAAGTCAAAGCATTCATCCTGAGACTCAGACTACACCCTGCACAATTCCACCCAGCAATGGCCAAATTAACCTTACCAGGCCCCAAGTTCAATTACCCATCAGTCCTCCCCATGTCTCCTCATACTCCCCAAACAAGGAAATCATACTAATTTCTTGGGTAAAGCTGATGTGACTAGTTTATGGTTGACAATTTAAGGAATAATTTTGAGACATAAAAGTAATTTTCATAATGTCAACAACTAAGTCAGGTCATGTGGATGATACCTTATTTAATTACTTTGTTCTTTACCATCCTTGCTCCATTTTCCTATTTCAAAATTGCCAAACCCTTCTTCTCTTGTCCCTCCTACCCTCTGAACTGATTGCCTTCATGCGTTGCTTGACCCACCAACTTCTCTCATAGACTTCTCCCACAAAGGCCTTTTGTCAAAGGAAAGTCTGAGAGTCTCACGTTGTTCCCCACGTCTAAAAGGTTATTTAAGCTCTTCTGTCTGTACTGGAGTCCTTCATGATCTGGCCTCATCTTATCTCTACATGCATCTCCAGACTTCTTTCCATATACCCTGCTCTCTGCTTATGCCTTTCATTTTTCCCAAACACAACACGCTGTCCCGTGTATACTTTCCTTCCTGGTATATGCTTTTTCTGTTGAAATAGCCACTCTAAACCCCAATATATTTTGTCTTTTTGTTTGTTTGTTTTCTTTTCTCATCCTCTAGGATCAGGTTCACTGGTTTTTCTTATAAGTTATCCCTTATCACCGCTGTGATAGATTGCATTTGTGACCACAACTATTCACAGTTTTCTGCACTTACATTTTTTTTAAATTTATTTTTAGTTATGTATATTTGTGTGGGAATGGGGCTGTATGTGCAAGTGAGTGCAAATGCCAGGATGGAGCTGTATGTGCAAATGCCAGGAGATCTTGCACTTGCAACAGAGCCAGAAGTGGATTTCAGGTCACATGGAGCTAAAGTTACAGGTGGTTTTAAGCTGACCAGCACGGTGTTGGGAACCAAATTGAGATCCTCTATGTGAGCCTTGCTAGCTCGTAACTGATGAGCTATTTGCACTTTTGCTGTGATCTCACTGTAATCAAAGTGTACTTCTCTACATTCTCACTTTACAGTTGCCTGGTGCCTTGCTTCATAACAGCTCAGAAGCAGAGATGGTAAAATACGAGTCCCAAGCCCCTTTAAACAAACTGCTGACATCACTATGAAAGGAATGGGTCTGAATTTATACCAGAAAAAGAAAGAGATCTTGCATGGACCAGAGCTTCTCCACTGAGTTGGTCTAACGAGTCGAGCTTCAGTCAATTGACCTTCTGATTTGAATGCTCACTGTTATCTGAAATTGAGATTGAGGTCTATTCAATTTATGATAGCAAAAGCTTTGCTGGTCTCTGTTAGGGTTACTATTGCTGTGGTGAAACACCATGACCAAAAGTACTTGGGGGAGGAAATGGTTTATTTGGCTTATTCATTCTGAATCATACACAGTCCATTGAGGGGCAGCAAAGCAGAAACTCAAACCCAGTAAAAACCTAAATGCAAGAGCTGATGGCAGAATGGTGCTGCTGACTGTCTTGCTCCTCATGATTGCTCAGTCTTCTTTCTCATCTTATCTCTCTCATCTTATCTCACCCAGGGCCACCAGGTCAGATGTATCCCCACCTATAATGGGCTGACTCTCCCAATCACCAATTAAGAAAAAGGCATACAGGCTTACTTGCTACTTCCCAGTCTTATGGAGACATTTTCTCAGTTGAGGATGCCTTCTCTCAGATAACTTTAGCTTGTGCCAAGCTGACATAGAACTAGTCAAGCTGGCATATCAGGTGTGGTTTATCTCTTGTCCTCCCACAGTGCTCTTGCATTTTTCCATTCTACTTCTCTCCAAGAACAGTAAGAAAGCAATGCTGGCACCCTGCTCTTCTGCCATTCCTATCTACTATTTCTCAAACTCAGGCAGTGAACCGAATTTTGTATGCTAAGATAGTCCTCTAAAAGGGAAAAACTGAGGCTGGAAATATGGCCCAAGGGAGAAAGCACTTGTTACACAGGTGTTAGCTTGTAAGTTCCCACCTTCAGTGCTCACTTGTAACCCAGCTCTGTCTGCTAAACAGGAGAGGGATCCCTGGGGCTTGCTGCCAAGGTCAAAGATCAGTGAGAGACCCTGTTTAAAGGTAAGGCATTAAATGTCCTCTTCTGTCCATAAGGCACACTGGTGTGTGGAGAAAGAGAGAGAGAGAGAGAGAGAGAGAGAGAGAGAGAGAGAGAGAGAGCTATGGAGGGAGGGAGAGAAGGGAGACAGAGAGACAGAGAACCATTTTCCTCAGGTAAATAGAACTTTGAGCCCTTTTCTTTAAGAAGTAAATTCTCTAACCCAAACAATTTTACCCTCTATGTTTTCAAGTATATGTTTTACACCTTTCATTTACAAATATGAAATGTGGGAAGGAACAACTGATTGTCTAACTAATGTTGACCTTGGTTAGTCACAAAAATCAACTTTTTTGAGTCATGAATACCTTGAAAATGCTTTGTAAGTAAAAGGCTATTAACGTCTCAATGCTTTGTTCAAGTTTCTCTTTGCCATGAGCAAAGATTTGAAAATTAGTCTATCAAAGGTTCAGTTTCCAGAAAATTATGTCTTATAAAAATGATTGTAGGTCAGGACTTTGCCAGTAAGTGGAGAAATCTGAAAGACATGGTCTTGGGAAGATGCCAAAGTTAAAAGACTGGCTCACATTCCACACTCACTGCCAAACCCAAAGAAACAGGCAGTGGAAGAATTTGGTTTGAGTCCAGAGAAAGGCAATTTGGGGAGCCAATTCTCACACTCATGGAAAGGTTTGCTACAGTTGTTTAGAGTTGTGTAATCTTGAGCATGGATGGGGGATAGTCATACTAGTAAGATTAGGACAACCTCTACTATAAAAGTTTACTCATGGTGATGTGGGAATTTTGTATTTAGTTTATTTGTAATTTATAGACAGACAAGTGGCAAGCTTTGTGATGCTACAGGGACACTAAGAGTAATGACCATGGTCATGTTAAAGCTCTATGGGGGACATGCTTATCCTATAATATTCTACGAAAACTACAAAGGCAAAATTATTTAGACACTATTATCATATATTTATATAAAATACTTGCCCAATGTGATTGTCATGTAAATTAAACAATTTTTACTTTTTAAATACTTTTCATATCTTTAAATTAAATGTATGTATAATTACATCATTTCTGCTTTTCATACCTTTAAATTAAAGATATATATAATTACATAATTCCCCCTTTCTCTTTCATCTCTTCAACCCTTTCCATATGCCCCTAACTCCATCTCAAAGTCATGACCTCTTTTTTTAAATTGTTATCATTCTATATATATTGAATAAATATATAAATATAGCCTATTGAGTTCATTTAGTATTGCTTGTAGTATATGATTTTAGTGTTAACCATTTAGTTTGGATAACCAATTCTTTTTCTATTTTTAACAAATTTCATATAAAAGTACAACTTTACTATGAAAATGATAACCGTCTCATATCTGCACATAAAAGTTGAAAATTAATGAAGAATGTTTTTTTTAAAAAAAAAATCACTGAACCCAAACAAAACAGTGGGAAAAAACCAACCAAATGAACAAAAACTTTACTGGACAATCCTGGTGGGTAACAGCTACCCCTTCCAGGCAGCCATGGCATCCTCTCCAAATTAGGTTGGAGAGTAATGAATCTCTCACTCTCTGGCTCCAGATCACTAAACTCCATGGAGACTAGTGTTCTTCTAATGCAGGTTCACTGAAAAGATTGTTGTTTCAAGCCAAAAAAATCTGGGTCCAGGGAGCCCTACAGAGACTGATGCACTAACCAAGAACCATGCATGCATGGAGAGAACATAGACCTCATATGTAGCCCATAGGGAGTCCAGTCCTATGTGAGTTCCCAAGTAAGGGGAACAGGGGCAATCTCTGACATGAATTCAGTTGCCTGCTTTTTTATTATTTCCCCGTGGCAGTGCAACCTTGCCAGGCCACAGAGGAAGAGGATCCTGATGAGACTTAATAAGCGAGGGTCAGATGGAAGGGGAGAACTCCCCCTTTTAGTGGTCTAGGGGAAGAGGCTGGGGTGGGTAAGAGGAAGGGAGGATGGGATTGGGAGGAGGGAAGGAAGGGCCTAAAATCAAGATATAAAATGAATACATTGTAAAAAGTAAAATTTTAAAAAAAGATTGCTGTTTCCTGCACCCATGTGCCAGAAATGTGCTTATAACCTACTTTTGCAATTGAATAAAAGGGCATATATTATACACAATTTTTTTTACTGAAGACCTTGAAATATTTCATCAACAAATACACCTTATTTTTAAATTTATTATTATTATCATCATCATTATTATTATTACTAATCTGTGTGTGTGTGTGAGCCTTCACAAGTATATATGTCTAATGTATGTACAGAAGCCCACACAGGCTCACTGGCTCCCTTGGATCTGGGGTTACAAGTAGTTGTAAGCCACCATGTGGAAGCCGAGAACCAAACACTGGTCCTCAGCAACAACAGCAAATAGTACCTGGATCAAAGTCTTCCTCGATACTCCAACCAAGGACCATTCATGGAGATAACCTAGAACCCCTGCACAGATTTCGCCCATGGCAGCTCAGTCTCTAAGTGGGTTCCCTAGTAATGGGAACAGGGACTGTCTCTGACAAGAACTCAGTGGCTGGCCCTCTGATCACCTCCCCCTGAGGGGGGTGCAGCCCTACCAGGCCACAGAGGAAGACAATGCATCCAGTCCTGATGAGACCTGAAAGGCTAGGGTCAGAGGGAAGGAGGACCTCCCCTATCAGTAGACTAGGGAAAGAGCATGGGTGGAGAAGAGGGAAGGAAGGTGGGATTGGGAGAGGTTGAGGGGGGGAGCCACAGTTGGGATACAAAGTGAACAAACTGTAATCAATAAAAAAAAATTTTTTAAAGTCTTCCTCTTGAGATACCATGGATTAACTTCATATGAATCTCTGCCTCCCATCCTCCTAAAGCAACTTAGAAAAGGTCTTCTCTTAGGAGAGGTGAAATATTGAATAGTTTATGTAGATTAAAAAGTTTATTTTGCTAAGTTTCCCTGCTCCTCTAGTAAAAATTAAACTCTACCACTCATCAATATGTACACACACACACACACACACACACACACACACACACAAACTCTTAGATAAGTGGGAATCCAAATAATTCATCTACAGTTTTGCTTCCTGCTGTCTTCTATAGGGGCTACCTGTGCCCAGGTAACTTCAAAGTGGGCAACCACTGTCCCTCCTTCCTAAACTTGAGGCTAGGGATGGATAAATTCCTGGGAAGGGATTTAATACATAACAGGCTGTCACTTCAGGAGGTCTGATTTGGGGCATTGAAGTTGTTTCCTTAAGAGTGCTCCTGATTACAAACTACCACTAGTACCTCTTTTCCTCAGCCTAAACCATGAATGCATCTCAACCCACACCTCCACACCAGGTTCTGCCTCTAGCAGGGCAGGTGAACATCAGGGTGGGCAGAAGCCTCCCTCAGGCAATAAGGAGTTGGACTCTCAGCCAGTATGAGCAGCCTTGGAGAAGTCCATCATCATCTTGCATTTCCAAAGCATAAACGTTTTCCTATGTATTCTACCCCATCATTAAGTTCCTCATTTCATCGGGGTGGTAAAGCCTGCACCCAAAAAGCTTTTCATGTGGACTGTTTTTCCTCCTTAACTCTTTTATTCTTGTCATATTGACTTGGAAGGTTTCCAGAGATAAGCAAATTCTGAACACGTCTTTGGACCATAGATTTTTACTCAGTAATCTCTTGGAACATGACTTCTACAGCATAAAAAAGAAGCTAGATAACTGTTATAATGGATTATAGATTTTCCTAAGACCAATCACTTTTCATGTTTGTAGAAGGCACAGAAAAGTCAACCATGATTGCATCCATGGGAATCTCTACTGAGAGACCCATCAGACTTTCTCATAAAGCCCCAGCGTTTCTCTACCCTGACCTTGATTTTCCTTATTCATTTCTGTGGTGCATGCTGGCTTCATTGCTCTATTATAAATGGTTATAAATGGTTATACCCAAAACTTTTGGTGGCAGTTGGCCGGTACCAATATATCCACAGCCCGTGTATGAGTACCAAGGCTGAAGGTGGTGGATATGACTAACTCTTCCTGACAAAGGCAGGCTGAAAACTTAAACTAGCCAAGGCAGGTGTGAGTAGATCACATTGGCTGAAAAACCTTTTATGGATGAAATGTTGTGGCCAAAGTTCTGTCTACCCAAGAATGTTCCAAGAAGGTAAAACTATTATAATTACCAAATTTAAAAGATAACGATAACAGTAATGATAGAAGACATATTTCCAGAATCCCTTAAGTGAAACACTCAAAAAGCCACATAGAAAAAAAAATAATGTAAGTATGGTTCCCTAAGACATCTCTGAGTATGAGTTTCACTGTCTCCTCCAGCTTTAACAGAACATGGAAAGGAAGGGAGAGGACATTTATATCTGTTGGGTGTTAGAGAGACAAAAGTGGGTATATTTTCTCTGAAGCTGCACTGAAGTGGAAGTTTCTGGTTTCTTTGAAGACTTTTGAGTCATGTAATATTTTGCTGGAAGCTGTCTTGTGAGAAGGCATGTGATGTTCTGTTGGAGGCTGGCTTGGGAGAGTGCATGTGATGTTTTGCTGTGAGCTGTCTTGTGCAAGGGTTGTGACTTTGCCAAGCTGAAAACATCCATGGGTGGCCTCTGAGGAGAGGAGATATATAGAAGCCCATAGACAGTGAGACACCACTTTTTGGATCATCGCTGCATTGATCTTTGTGCTTCAACACTTGACTTCACTGAGAGAAACATTCTAGAGAACTTCTCAGAGCAATCCAATTAAGTCATGAGGCTTTTGCTGACTTTCCCCAATCTTCTGAATCATGCTGATTTGTTGATTTGTGTAGTTGCTTGGCGTTGGCCTTTGGACTGGACTGCTGGTATCTAGACAATGAAAAGAGGACTCATCCCAAAGAACTACTTCTAAAATGGTCTACAACCCCTTTACCTAATAACCTTCTTTCTTTCTTACCTCTGGTCAGTGGGTGGAAGGGAGATAGAAGCATTTAGGAACCCTAAGTAAAGTAGGTTTGGTGAAATATCTAAGCCTACACTGCCTGAAAACAAAAAGCAAAGATACAGAGGATATGTGAGAGTAGCTTACCATTGAAGAACTGGGCTGAGAACTTCTCTGTGGGTTAAAAGAGGGTTACAGACCCTCCACATTAGTGATAAAATCCAGTGGTGGTTGGATTGAATCATCCTACAAGACTGAAATGAGCACGAGGCTTTGGAGAACATAATAAATATTTTCACTGTCATTTAGGAAATAAAGCAAGGTCTTTCAGAGGTTCCCTTATGGAAGGCTCCTGTCCTGTTTCTTGTCTTCTCCTACTTCCGATGTCTATCTTGTTGCCCTTCTAAGTGAGGTTTCAGCCTCTTCCCTGGAGTCTCCTGGTTTAGCTTCTTTAGGACTATAGATTTTAGTAGGTTTATCCTATATTATACGACTAATATCCATATATGTACTATATGTATCTTTCTGCTTCTGGGTTACCTCACTCAGGATGGTCTTTTCTAGTTCCCACCATTTGCCTACAAATTTGGTATCCAAGGAGATACTGAGACTCATAGCCAAACTTTGGTCACAGTGCTGGAATCCTGTGGAAGAAGAGGGAGACAGAAAGACCTGGAGGGGACAGGAACTTCACAATGAGAACAACAGAGTAAAAAAAAAAACTAGGCCCAGGGAATCCTAGGCAGGGAGGTGGAAGACAGGCAGGTAGGCATGGTGCTAGAGCTGCTACTGAGAGCTTGCACATGATCAGCAAGTTTCAGGAAGAAAGGGAGTGGGTTAGGTCCATTGTGGGCTTTTGAAATCTCAAAACCCACCCCATGTGACACATCTTCTCCAGTAAGGTCACACCTACTGTAATAAGGCCACACCTTTTAGTCCTCCCAAAGAATTCCACTAGCCGGGGACCAAGCATTCAAACATATAAGTCTGTTGGGACCATTCTCATTCAAACCACAAAATAAGTCTCTGCATCAGTTGTGCTCCAGACAAAATCTCCAAGAATGGAGAGATGGGCAAGAAATCCCACTCCTAGCTGTGGAGTTGTCAGCAATTAATAGATGTTGGGAGAGGGAGAGTTGGTTTTCTTTGAAAGCATGGGCCTAGCAAGTGTTCAACCATACTCCAGTGGATGGCCACACACCCAAGACTGTAAGAGCAATACGAATTAGAAATGATGTGCTTAAAAGGAAACTAACAGAGCCAATAAAACTGAGCTCTAGGGGTCCTGAAGAGACTAATACCCCAACCAAGGACAATGCAGGTAGAGGACCAAAAACCCCAACTCAGATGTAGCCCATAGACTCAGTCGCCAACTGGGTTTCCTAATAGGGGAAGAGGGGTTTCTCTGGTATGAACTCAGTGACAGGCTCTCTGATCACCTCCCTCTGGGGGATGCAGCCTTGCCAGGCCACAAAGAAGGCAATGCAACCAGTCCTGATGAGACCCGATAGGCTAGGGTCAAATAGAATGGGAGGAAGACCTCACCTATCAGTGGACAAGGGGAGGAACATAGGTGGGGAAGAGGGATGGAGGGTGGGTTGGGAGAAGATGAAGGAGGGGGACACAGCCAGGACACAAATTGAATAAATTGTAACAAATGATAATAATAAAAAAAATTAAAAAAGAACAAGCAGAAAACAAGGACATAAAATTGGCTGGGTGTATAAGGAAATAATGGGTCTGGGAGCAGTTGGGAGCTAGAAGAGAATAGGATCAAAATACTTTGTATAAAATCTCAAAGAATTACAAAAAGAAAGATAGTGGCATCAAATAAACTAACTAGAAAAATGTTTTAAACATGAATATTCTTAATGAAATGGAATATATTTATATAATGCAGAAATTCAGACCCTCCCCAAGGAAACAAAGCACTATGAAAATGGGAGACCTCTCTCTGCTTTTCTCAGTAGATGGCAGGAAAGGCAAAAGAACAATGGAGATTTTAATGCATAATCAACATGCTCAGTCTAATGAAAATGCAGCATTTTGCATCCAGCTCTGGAAGGATACTAGCTCTTCTTAACCATACTATATATGGTTAGCTATACTGAGAAGATGGATGCCAAAAGAAAGAGTCTTAGTTTCTGAAGTCCAGAATAAAGTTGAAGTATGTCAATGTCAAGGGTCCAGATTACCATTCCTTTGTTTGTTTCTGTGTTCCTGCTTTCCTTCCTTCCTTCCTTCCTTCCTTCCTTCCTTCCTTCCTTCCTTCCTTCCTTCCCTCCCTCCCTCCCTCCCTCCCTCCCTCCCTCCTTCCTTCCTTCCTTCCTTCCTTCCTTCCTTCCGTCTGTCCTTCTATCTATCTTTCTTTTTTTTTTTTTTTTGACAGTGTTTCTCTGTGTAGCCTTGGCTATCCTAGACTTGCTTTGAAGACCAGGCTAGCTTCGAACTCACAGAAATCCACCTGCCTCTGGCTCCTGGAGTGCTGGGGTTACAGGTGTGCACCACCGCACCCAGGTCGGATTACCATTCTAGTGCATACATACCTAGGCTGGAGATGATTAAGCTGTGTCTTAATATTTCTTCAGAAAAAAAAATTACTGCTCAAAACTACACACTCAGCTGAAAAAATTCATGAAAGAGGGAAGATGAAAAGTGTCACACATCCAAATTGTCACAAAGTATATTTTCATGGGGGGGGGTGAGTCATTTAGGGAATAATAATTAATAATAATAATAATAATAATAATAATAATTTGCCTAAAGAGGCAAAGAAAAGAGAAGATGAAATTTTTAAACAAATAAACAAAAGCCTTGCCAAGGTGAACAACCTGCAAAGTTATCTTGAGGTTCACTGGTGGATGCTAGCAGAATCCTTCAAAGTGAAATGAAACTGTGGAAAATAAGGATAGGCAAATAATTTTAATGTATGAAGACTGCTGGACAAAGGGGTGGGAAGGAAGTAAATTGGTAAATTGGTAGCAAATTACTGAATAAGAGAAAGGGAGACACATGGATTTGCATTGACAGACATCAAAATATTTCTGAAAGCCATCTTTTAAATGCACAAAACTTCAAAGTAACTGGACAAATAATTTCAAGATGACAAATTAGAATGAAGAAAGGGAGGCACACATGCATAATAAGAAATAAAGAGAGTCAACTAAAATAACCCCAATATGCAAAGCCTCATGAAATAAAGGGGGGGAACCCAAGAATTTCTTCTGATTGTAAGATACATTTCTCAAGTAACAAGAAATCAAAAGTGAGCAAAGGAGTAAGCTGGAGTCTTAGAAATGCTGGTGTTTAAAGAAATGTGAATTCAAGCAAAAAATCAAAAGAAAATACAAGGTTAAATAAGGACTTATTCAATCTTTCACAATATCTAAGAAAGAATTTATAAACTAATAAATAAACTGCTTCAAATTAAAAACCAACCAATTTATAAAAATAGAGAAAGGCTGTGTAAAGAAAATTATGAAAAATAGTACTATCAATGAGCAAAAAAAAAAAAAAAAATTAAATTAAAAGTGAGAAATAAATATATGCCAAGTTGGCAAAATTGAAAAATTGCTTCCTAAATAGTATTGAGGAAGGGAAAGCACTGACTTTGCAGAACTGGAGATTCTGAAGGATAGCCAGAAGAAGGAAGAACGGACAGCGTGTACTGAACTGCAGTTCGCTTCCTAGTTCTTACAGGAGAGAAGTCATTGCAAAGATGTGAGAATGCGAGGCTGCAGAGCTGACTCAGTGCTTAAGAGCACACACTGCTCTTCCAGGGGACCAAAGTTCCCTTCCCAGCATCCGCAAAGGCAGCTCCTATCTTTCTCCAAGTCCAGCTCCAAGGGGAAATGCTTTGCAACTTAGCTTACTGAACTCTATCATCACACCTTCTGCTCTACTACACTACTATAAACTAAAGTGACTGTTATTTCCCCCAAACTAATATCCGCTCGCTATTTGCCCAGATGCTTCTGTGTGGATAAAGAAACCGAAGAATGCTAGACATGTGAAAAACAGAAGAATTGTTGTCATGGGCAGACCTTGTGATTCTCAGTTTCTATTTACATAATTACATCTGGGTGTAGATTCTTCCAAGCCATGACCTGCTCTGATGCCCTGAAGTCCAGGCACTGTGATGTGATCTGAAATATGATTTAATGGAATCTAGATCTTGACCACAAATTATGAACATTCATTCGTTTCAGCTGAGCCCAGATTATTTGTGTTCAAGGGGAATTCCTGTAATTCCTACTTCCTAGTTCAGTGTTTCTTGGTTCCCAAGCCTAATTTTTAATAGTCTAATTAATTTTGGAGAACTTAAATTTCCTTTTATTTGATTTCTCATTTAACTTGGCCAAGGTAAGATATTACTATTGCAACATTAACCACAAGCCCTAACTGATGTTTTTAGATGACAAATTACAAACTTTGTTTAAAGATTCACATTAGTGCAGGGCCACAGGAGACCCAAAGAGGATCAAGGATCCCTGAAGCTAGAGTTTCAGCTGTTGTGAGCTAGCCAAGGTGGGTGCTAAAAACTGAACTCTGTTAATGTTAATTCTCAGAATTACTCCTTTATAGATTTTGATTCATAGATTCCTCTTTAAACTCTTTTCTACTTATAAATGTTAGCATCTTTCCATGTGTGTCTTCAACTTTCCCCATCCTATCCATTCTGCATGTATCTTTGAGCAACTGGAAACACACCCTGTTTCTAGAGCCATTTGCCAGTGAATTGCTGGTCATCGTCCCTGACATCTTTCTTCTAAGCAAGAGCAATGTTATAAGATGTTCTTGCTGAACATCCCAGAAGCAGAAACTATCTAAATCTATCCATGAACTTTCGTTCTTCCCCTGTTCTTACTCCAAATCTGTTTTTCTCTGAAATTTTTCTTCTTAGTAAACACTCAAGTAGTTAAACCAGAAGAAAAAATGTTTTCCTTGTCATCTCATTTCCACGTGTCACCCAGAGCCCACTTACCACTTCCTGGCTTTGTTTTACTGATTGTACCTAAAACGTGCCTACACCTTTTCATCCACCCTGTCAGCACCATCATCCAAGCTACCTTCAGTTCCCCCCTCAGACATATCTGTGGTATTCTGACGCTCTTCCTTATCCATTCATATCCCCACTTACACCATGACACAGTCAGCAGTCTTTGAAATGGCAAAGCTCATCTTTTCCTTCCCAGTCTTGAAATGCTTCAACAGCTTATCCCTTAGAATAAAAAGAATTTTCTTTAGCATAAATTACAGGGTTTGTCTTGACGCAGTTCCTGACAATTATCTCAATGCTTTTCATGTTCCTTGTATATAATCTTGCAGGTCTTTAAGTATAGGCTTTTAATTCTTACACATGACATTCCATCGGTTTTCCTGGACCCCCTAAGTTTACCTAGATAATTTCTACCTAGTTGTCAGCTATAAAATTTAAAGTTACTTTCTCAGAAAAGCCTTATTTACAACACAAACTTATTGCTGGAAAACTGCCTTGTGTAATAATTTCTCTTCTAACGACTGTCTTCCACAGCCCTGTAAAGAAGGCACTGAACCATGTTCACTGTTCTTTTTCAAACATGTGCCACGTGCTATAATAATTCTCCACTAGGAGCCACAAGAAATTGAAGAGGTTAGACAAAAGAAAGTATAAATTTATGTTTGAAATTAGAGTAGAGACACATATTTATAAATAAATAAATAAATATTTATTTATTTAATTTATTTATTCTGCCTGCATGCATGTGTATGCACCCTGTTTGTCCAGTCTTCTGGAACTGAAGTTAAAGATGATTGTGAGCTACCATGTGGGTCCTGGGACCTGAACCTGGGTCCTCTTCAGAGTAACAAGTTCTCTCAACTACTGGGCCATCTCTTCAGCCCCCAAGAGAGATTTCTTGAAGCACACAGTAGATTTTTCTCTACCTTATGTAGTCCATAATCTATCTCCTGCCTACATGACCTGCCTATACTGTACAATGAATAATAATCAAGGAGAGCTCAGCAGAGAAGTGTTGCAAGAAAAAGTGATAAATGAAAGGCAGATGAAGGTTAACCAGAATAATCCTGCTGGGAAGCTGTGAATGATACCCATAGCTTAATGATAGAGAAAAAGGCTCAAACTAAAAAGCAGAGAGCAAACATGATGAAACATGAACTGTCAGTGCTCAGGAGAAGTGGGGAATTGAAACTTAGAACATCAAAGATGAAGATCATACCAGTAACAGAATAAAGATACGTATGGAATCCAAGAACACCAGGGAAGACATCACATGCTTGATTCATCCGTTTTTAAATTATTTTATTTACAATTTATTAACTTTGTATCCTGATTGCAGCCCCCTCAAAAATCACAAGGAAAGAGATAGTAAATGAAGGATTGTCTAGATCAGGTTGGCTGTGGACATTTCTGTGGGAGATTGTCTTCATACTAATCTAATTGATGGGATGACTCATCCCAGTATGGGTAGTGTTTTTCACTAGGCTTTGGTCCTAGACTACATAAGAGTGATAAAGTGAGTTGAGCACTGGCATCCATACATTCACTTCTCTCTGCTCTTGACGGGGTATGATGTGACTAGCTGTTTTCTTTTTTTTTTAATTTATTTATTTTTTATTAATTGCAGTTTATTCATTATGTGTCCCAGCTGCAGCCCCCTCCTTCCTCCCCTCCCAATCCTCATATCCTCTCATGCCCCTCTCCAAGTCCACTGATAGGGGAGGTCCTCCTCCCCTTTCATCTGAGCCTAGCCTACCATGTCTCATCAGGACTGGCTGCATTGTCTTACTCTGTGGCCTGGTAAGGCTGCACCCCCCTCAGGGGTAGGTGATCAAAGAGCCAGCCACTGAGTTCATGTCAGAGACAGTCCCTGTTCCCATTACTAGGGAAGCCATTTGGAGACTGAGCTGCCATGGACTACTTCTGTGCAGGGGTTCTAGGTTATCTCCATGCATTGTCCTTGGTTGGAGTATCAGTCTCAGAAAAGACCCCTGTGCCCAGATTTGTTGGTTCTTTTGCTCTCCTTGTGGAGCTCCTGTCCCCTCCAGGTCTTTCTATCTCCCCTTTCTTTCCTAAGATTCCCTGCACTCTGCCCAAAGTTTGGCTATGAGTCTCAGCATTTGCTTTGACACTCTGCTAGGTAGTTTTACAGAGACTGCCTGTGGTAGGCTCCTGTCCTGTTTCCTGTTTTCTTCCTCTTCTGATGTCTATCCTGTTTGCCTTTCTGAGTGGGATTAATCATTTTACCTAAGGTCCTCCTTCTTGCTTAGCTTCTTTAGATTATCCTATACTATATGTCTAATATCCACTTATAAGTGAGTATATACCATGTGTGTCTTTCTACTTCTGGTTTATCTCAATCAGGATGATCTTTTCTTGTTCCCACCATTTGCCTGCAAATTTCCTGATTTCCTTGTTTTTAATTGCTGAGTAGTATTTAATTGCTGAGTAGTATCACAATTTCTGTACCCATTCCTCCACTGAGGAACATCTGGGTTGTTTCGACTAGCTGTTCCAAGTTCCTTCTACCTTAACTTCCTTATAGTGGAGGTAACCTAGAAATGTTAGCTAACATAAACCCTTTCTTTCTTAAGTTGCTTTGTGCTGCAATATTTTAATCACTGCACTAGAAAAGAAACCAAGAAAATGACAGTTATAATAACTAGCTACAAGAGGGTTTTTCTTTAACAGTTCCTTTAGTTTTCTATATGGACCACCACATCACATGCTGATAAGTATAGTTTTAATTCTAATTCTATGCTCTTGTATCCCTTTATTCTCATACTTCTATGATCATGATAAGGAGCAGTGAAAGGAAAATATTTTTGTTTTATTCCAGATTTTAAGAGAAAAGCTTCTAGCTTTTCACCAGAAAGTGCTTTATTAGTAATAAGAGTAAGCTAGTCTTTCTGTGTTACTTTTTTGCTATATGTGATATCTATTTTGAGGTCTTGTCTTACCTAGAATGGCTCTATTTTACGAAGCAACAACTTTGATCTAAGTTAATCCTTTTCGAGTATAAGTGCCAATAAAAAATGACTTTCATCTATTTACACAGGTAAACAACCTCATCTGCCTACACACCAGAAAAGACTAACTCATCATTTATTTCTGTCAATAAATAACACTAGGAAAGTATACCCAATCTTCTAAGAAACAGCAGACCAGTTAGTATTAATCATATCAGTCAAAATCCTTCTCCTGGGACTATAATATAAGTGGTACTCCAAGACTAGCTCCTCAATCTGCATCACAAAACACAGCCAGGAAAACTGGCAGAATAAAGGGATTTACTTCTATCCCCAGTGCAAGTATCTCCTGCCTGTGACAGTCAGCTCTTTAAGATGGCCTCACAGATGACCTGCTGCCTAAACCTGGATCTTACAGCTCTGCACCTGCATAGTTCATCCTTGTCACTGTAGCCACTACAGACTCTTTCTCTGAGCCCATTATCAGTTCTCTTCCTGGACTTCAGGACAGCCTCTGTGAACTGCAACCTTTTTATTACTTTCTTAGCTATTCTATAATCTTCATGTTTCTGTATTATGGTGTGATCTGCAAGAAATGAAATTTACAAGAAAACCTCTGAATAACAATGGCCAGTCAGCCCTCAAAGGAAATTAGAAACACTTGAAAAAATTGCAGTCAAAGAAACCAATGTGGTCTGTGAACTTGCTGAGTATTTGATAAGTTCAGACACAAACGTGTCCATCTGTGTTTCAGACATAACAAACTCATGACAATTACCTGTTTTTAAAATTTTTAAAAAATAAATTATTTATTCACTTTGTATCCCTGCAGAAGCCCACTCCCATGTCCCTTCCCAGTCCCCCCCCCCATGCTTCTCCCCCTATGTCCTTTCCCTAGTCCCCTGATAGGGGAGGACCTTCTCCCCTTCTATCTGACCCTAGCCTATCAGGTCTCATCAAGGTTGGCTGCATCATCTTTTTGGCAAGGCTGCACCCCTCATGGGGAGGTGATCAAAGAGCAGGCCACTGAGTTCATGTAAGAGATAGCCCCTGCTCCCCTTACTAGGTAACTCACTTGAAAACTGAGCGGCCAATGGGCTTCCTTTGAACAGGGGTTCTAGGTCCTCTCCATGCATGGTCCTTGGTTGGAATATCGGTTTTTGCAGGTCTCCCTGGGCCCAGGTATTTTGGCTCTGCTGTTCTTGTGGAGTTCCTGTCCCCTCCAGGTCTTTCTATCTTCCTCTTCTTCCATAAGGATTCCAGCACTCTGCCCAAAGTTTGGCTATGAGTCTCAGTATCTCATTTGATACCCTAGTGGGCACAGTCTTTCAGAGGTCCTCTGTGGAAGGCTCCTGTCCTGTTCCTTGTCTTCTCCTGTTTGTCTATCCTGTTTGTCCTTTATCTATCTTCTCCTGTTTATCTATCCTGTTTGTCCTTCTGAATGAGATTTAAGCATCTTCCCTAGGGTCCTTCTTGTTGTTTAGCTTCTTTAGGACTATAGATTTTAGTATGTTTATCCTATGTTATATGACTAATATCCACTTATAAGTATTTATCATATATGTCTTTCTGCTTCTGGGATACCTCACTCAGGATGATCCTTTCTAGTTCCCACCATTTGCCTGCAAATTTCATGATTTCCTTGTTTTTAATTGTTGAGTAGTACTCCATTGTATAAATGTACCACACTTTCTGTATCCATTCCTTCATTGAGGGACATCTAGGTTGTTTCCAGTTTCTTGCTATTACAAATACAACTGCTATGAACATAGTTGAGCAAATGTCCTTAGTGAATGGTGGGGCACCTTTTGGATATATGCCTGGAAGTAGTATAGCTGGATATTGAGGTAGCACTATTCCTAATTTTCTGACAAACATAAGACTGATTTCCAAAGTGGTTGTACAAGGTTACATTCCCACCAGCAGTGAAGAAGGATTCCCTTTTCTCCACATTCTCTCCAGCATGCATCATCCCTTGAGTATTTGATCTTAGCCATTCTGATGGGTGTGAGATGAAATCTTAGGGTCATTTTGATTTGCATTTCCCAAATGACCAAGGAGGTAAGTGTTTCTCTGCCATTTGATATTCCTTTGTTGAGAAAGCAATCTACAGTTTCAATGCAATTCCCATCAAAATACCAACACAATTGTTTACAGACATTGAAAGAACAATTCTCAATTTCATATGAAAAAAGCCAAAAACCCAGAATAGTTAAAATATTCATGTACAATAAAAGATTTTTCTGGAGGTGTCTCCATCTCAGATCTCAATCTGTACTATAGAGCAACAGTAATAAAAACTGCATGGTACTGGCATAGAAACAGAGTGCTGGATCAATGGAATTGAATAGAAGACCCAGAAATAAACCCACACACCTATCAAAAGTTAGTTTTTGACAATGAAGCCAAAACCATTCAGTGGAAAAAAAGACAGCACCTTCAACAAATGGTGCTGGTCCAACTGGATGTCTACATGCAGAAAAATGAAAATAGATCCATACTTATCACCCTGTACAAAACTAAAGTCCACGTGGATCAAGAGTCTCAACATAAAACCAGATACACTAAATTGGTTAGAAGAAAAAGTGGGGAAGAGCCTGGAACTCACTGGCACAGGAGACAACTTCCTGAACAGCACAGGCTCTAAGAGCAACAATCAAAACAATCGATAAATGGGACCTCATGAAATAGAAAAGCTTCTGTAAAGCAAAGGACACTGGCTTTAAAACAAAATGAGAGCCTACAGACTGAGAAAGGATCTTCACCAACCCTATATCTGACAGAGGGCTAATATACAGGATATATAAAGAACTGAAGAAGTTAAACACCAACACACCAAGTATTCCAATTACCTGTAAGTTTTGTTTGAGAAAACTCTTCCACCGTAATTTGCTGAAAGATGGTATAAATGAGTGAGTGCTACATTTGCATTCCTGGATTCCAGGCTATTTGGTCATTCTGTATAACTTATTTTTTATGCATTTTGAACTCACTTTGTTAATATTTTGTTGAAGATTTTTGCATTAATGATCAAAAATATTGCTGTGGTGTGTGTGTGTGTGTGTGTGTGTGTGTGTGTGTGTATAAGATAGTCTGATTTTGGTACAGAGTAATCCTGGCTTCACAGGATGAAGTATAAGGTATTCTCAGTCCTAACTGAACAGAGACAGAAAGAGGGGGGAAGAGAGAGAGAGAGAGAGATCATAGAGAATTGTTACAGTTTTCTGTTTCTGGAAAGCATGGGGGCATGATGTTTTCTATTTAGAAGATCAGTGACCATTTATTTAATGTGTTTAATAGATAGAATCATACCAAAATTGTCTATTTCTTCTTGTCTCAATTTTGCAGTGTCCTTTGAAAAATTAGATCATCAAAAGCAGGTTCTCAAATTTGTGGAAAAAGTTGCTAACTATATTCTGTCATCAGTCCTTTAACATCCATGTGATCTGTAGTGATGCCTCCTTTTTCTTTTCTGAATAACCTGTACTTAATTTTTTTAAGTTGGCTAAATCTTCATTCAACAGTACCAAGAACCATCTTTCAGCCAAATAGATTTTCACCCATTGACATCCTAATATCAATTTTACTGATTTCTGCTCTAATTTTCATTACTCTTTTGCTTGCTTTGGATTTAATATTTTTTAATGTTCTATCATCTTAAGATGGCGAGTTAATGTGTTTGTGCATGAAGATTCAATATATTAATTCACTGCTTTGAGTTTCCTTCCTAATCCTCAACTCATTATTACACACACGTTTTGATAAGTTGTGTTTTCATTTAG
Organism: Meriones unguiculatus; assembly: GCF_030254825.1. Taxonomy (NCBI): domain Eukaryota; kingdom Metazoa; phylum Chordata; class Mammalia; order Rodentia; family Muridae; genus Meriones; species Meriones unguiculatus. The sequence goes on from NC_083351.1 coordinate 48,502,315, forward strand.
TTTCAATCTTAATATTCTAGTAAGATTTCTTCTATGATTTTTGTTATTTGAAAATGTGGCAGTTTGTTAGGTTATGTGCAGCAGACTGTGGTCTGGATTTCATCCTGTGAGAGGTTTATTTTCTTTATTCATCTCTGTGTCTCTATGTGTAAATACACATTTATATGATTGTATATATATGTAGCCTTCCTCTGGGCTGTGAGTAATTTGTTGTAGAGCCTATTATTTATTCCTATATATTTATGAAAGGTCTTAAATACTTTAACCTTTAGAAAAGTGACAGTTCATAATCCTAAAGTTATTGTTACACAGAAGTACGGTGAGCCTCTCCTGTATGAAAACATTGTTGAAATTTAAATGGGGAATAATGGATGCTAGGTGTCAAGTTGGTAAAGGAGAGATTTTGGGCTGATGGAGCTCTTCTATCTCTGGATTATATCTGTGTCCACATTCTGATTATGTTATACTATGCTTCTGAAATCCAGCATCATCTGAAAGAACTAGATAGAGAGCACAGGAAATCTTTTCATATTCTTTCTTTCTTTCTTTCTTTCTTTCTTTCTTTTGTTTTGGATGAGGAGAATAAATGTTTTTATTTCCTCAGATGTGGGAATGAGATGAGAGCAGTTCCCAAGACATTCTAGCTCTTTCTGAACTCTCCCTGGCTGCCTCAACTAAGCTGTTCTGGCCTAAACTCCTCCACAAACTGACTGATTTAAACTTGCTTCTCTTGACTTCTGACTGAATTGTTCTACTTGGCCTCAAACTAATTCTGGCAATATGTTTTAACCTTCTATCTCCTTCTCATTCTCTGGCTCATTCAGTCTTCACCAGTGTCTAGCATGTTCTCTCTGCAGCCTGTCTCTGTAAAACTGTCCTGGCAAGAAACTCTTGGTAAAAACCTCTTTCTCTCTCCATGCACTATTTTTGTTTGTTTTTAAAGATTTATTTATTTATTATGTATACAGTGTTCTCGCAAATGCTTGCATGCCAGAAAAGGGCACTAGATCTCATGATAGATGGTTATGAGTCACCATGTGGTTGCTGGGAATTGAACTTAGGACCTCTAGAAGAATAACCAGTGCTCTCAACCTCTGAGCCATCTCTCCAGTCCCCCTGCACTGCTCTTAAGTAGCCTCTCTTTCCTACCCTCTTCTCGTGAGAGTTGGGTGTATCCTATCTCCAATCCATTTTGTCAAATCTTTCTCTAATTTATTATTTTGCCTGCCCCTCAATTGGACATCACTTTCAAACATGGCTGCTTCCTTCTCTAAACCTTACCTTCATTGTTTAGGATTAAAGGTGTGTACTAAGGGCATGCCTGCATTCTAACCAGATCATACTGCAGTCCAGAGCATGTCTGCATTCCAGAAGGATAACATTGACCTAGAAGGTCTTTGGATGTGATCCCTTGCCAAAGAAGCCATGCTGCTCGATTGAACAGAAGAGAGTTGAGACAGTGTCACACATAGCCCAGGCTGGGCTTGTATTCCTGATAGTCTTGCCTCTGCCTCCTTGGATGCTGGGATTACAGGTGTGTGCCTCAGTGTCTGGCCTCATATTATCTCTAAACTGCACGTGAGCCTAATCATTTGAAAAAAAAGTCATATAAAAATGATAATAACATTAACAAATACTGAATGTAATGGGAAGCCATGAATCATAGAAGTATAACTAAATTAATATCTAAGAGAAGGAAAAATTTTATTCCTGTATAGAGACTTTCTAAGAAATTAAGAAAATTAAAACTGCATTGCTTTCTTTTCTAATCATTAGAAAAACTTATAATTTGTGAAATTTATAACCATGAAATTCTCAGAGTTCTGCAGTACTATAAGCCATTGGTAATGGCTTCATCCATGAAAATGTGATGAAAAGGGAGCTAGGCAAGTGACTCAGTAGATAAAATGCTTGCTGGCAAGTATAAAGATGAATTCAGATCCCCAGAACTTACATACAAGCTGGGCATGGTGGCATGTGCTGTAATGTTGGTATTGTGGATAGTGTTAGATGGAGATATAGGTAGAGAAAGAGTGGAAATAGATGGATCCTAGAGCTTCGTAGCCAACGAGCCTAGCCAGTCAGTGAGTTCTGGGCTCAATGAGAGACCATGTCTCAAAAAGTAAGTGGCAAAAGATACCCAACATCAACTTCTGGCTTCCACAGGTATGTGCATACACACAAGGCAGGAACTCAGTACATTATACACAATGAATACACAATTTCTTTTATGAAAGACAAGATGTTTATATTGTCTTGAAGTACCTCTCTATAAAATAATAGTTATGAAGAATAAAAGGTAAATTTTCTTTACAGCAGGGAAGCCTAACAAACATCACCCCAATTACAGTTCAAGGCTAATGTTACCACTAGTATCCAGTGAAAGATCAAACATGTAAATCTAACTCAGCTTGGGGGAAGTTTTACAAAATGACTTATGATATTCAGGTAACAGGCCATGAGGGTCAAGAAAATGTGAAGAGGTGGTTCAAAATAGAAGACAGCTCTTGGCAGCAGACAACTCCTGGGGCTCTGGACTTGATTATTTTGCTTTGAAAGACATTACCAGACTATTGGTGAAACTCAGATGTGACCTGTGGGTTTTGTGTCCATATCAATTTCTTGGTGGTGATATAGAAATCCTGACTGTAGAAATCACAGAGCACTTAGGGATGTCCAGACATTATGTTGGTAACTTACCAATGGCTGAGAATTTTAAAATATTTTCAGAATTTTGTAGTTACTAAGTCTATATGTTTGGAAAGATTTTCTAGTGATTAGTAATTATGAAACTTCAAAATAAAATTACCTTTAATACAAAGCTTCAACTGAAGATTGTCTCTGTGTACTGGGGCAGGAGTAAGACACAATATGGGAAACTGTTCCATCATCTTTCAATGAATGTGCACAGTCCAATGAGGATAGGATAACTGAAAATGGAATACTGTAGAATTAAGTGGTAGTGCTTGGAACACAGACACACACACACACACACACACATACACACACACAGAGAGAGAGAGAGAGAGAGAGAAAGAAAAAAGAGAGAGAGAGAGATAATGGATTTGAAAACAGGATTCATCCTTCTGCTGCATCAATAATATTCCTTTAAATCAAGGACAGGCATCTCCTCAGGGTAAAAGGATAAAAAGGATATTCCAAACAAATGGACCTATGAAGCCACCTGGTTTATCCACTTTAGTATCTGCCAAAATAGATATCAAAAAAACAAAAAATAAAAAAAACAAACAAACAAAAACTAAGCAGAAGAGATAGGAAAGGACAATATATACTCATCAAAGAAAAAATTTACCAAAAGGATATTGCAATTCTTAAATTTATGCACCAAACACAATGTCACCCAAGTTGATAAAACAAACACTAGTACAACTTAAATTACATATTGACTTTCACATACAGACAGGGGGATATTTTAACACCCCACTCTTGCCCATAGGCAGGTCATCCAGACAAAAACTACACTGAGAAATGCTAGAGATAACTGACATTATAAACCAAATAAACAGGTATTTACAGAACATTTCACCCAAACACAAAACAATATACCTTCCTTTCTGAACCTTGTGGAAGTTTCACCAAAATTGTCCACATAAACAGATAGAAATCAAGTCTCAACATATACAAGCAAATTGAAATAACGCCCTTCATCCTATCTGACCACTATAGATTAAGGCTGGATATCAAAAGCAGAAAGCGTACAAACTCATGAAAATGGAATAACTCACTAATGAATAAAAAAATAGATTAAAAAGGAAATTAAAGACTTTCTACAATTGAATGAAAATGAATACATAGCATACCCAAATATATGGGACACAATGAAGGAGGTTCTAAAAGGCAAGTTCATAGTACCATGTGTCTACATTAAAAAAAAAAAAAAAAAAAAAAAAAAAATCGAGAGATCTCATACTGGTAACTTAACAAGACACCTGAAAGCTCCAGAACAAAAAGAATAAATCACACCCTAAAGCAGCATATGCCAAGAAATAAACAATCTCAGAGATGAAATTAATAAAAAAAAAGCAAACAACGAAAACAACACAAAGAATCAATGAAAAAAAAGAGTTGGTTCTTTGAGAAAATCAATCAGATTGACTAACTTTTATCCAAACTAACTAAAAGGCAAAGAGAGGATATTCAAATTAACAAAGTCAGAATTGGAAATAGACCATGACAGCAGAAACCAAAGAAATCAAGAAAATCATAAGGACATACTCCACCAAACTCCACCAAAATGGAAAATCTAAAAGAAATAGATAATTTTCTTGATACATACCACTTACTAAAGTTAAATTGAGATCAGATAAGCAATATAAACAGATAAGCAATATAAACCCCCAATGAAATAGAAGCAATATTTAAAGTAGAATAGAAGCAATAATTAAGTCTTCCAACCAAGGGCCATATGGTTTTAGCACAGAACTGTATAAGACTTTCAAAGAAGAGTTGAAGCCAACACTCCTCAAGTTTTTCCACAAAATGGAAACAGAAGGAACATTGCCCAAATTGTTTTACAAGACCACAGTTATCCTGACACCTCAAGCACCTAAAGACCCAACAAAGAAAGAGAATTGCAGACAAATTTCCCTTATAAACATAGATGCAAATATTCTCAATAAAGTACTTGCAAAATACATCCAAGAACACATAAAAAAGATCATCTGCCAGCTTCTTCTCAGACAGGCAGGAATAGTTCAACATACATATAAAAAATATAATTCACAATACAAAAAAAACCCCTGAAATTAAAAACCACATGATCATTTCATTAGATACTAAAAAGTTCTTTGACAAAATCTAGTGCCTCTTCATGATAAATAAAGAGATTATGTATAAAAGGAACATACCACAACATAATAAAGGCTGTTTGCAGCAAGTCTATATCCAAAATCAACTTAAAAGAAACTCAAAACAATTCCACTAAAATCAGGAGCAAGACAAGGTTGTCCACTCTCCCCACACCTACTCAATATAGTCCTTCAAGTCTTACCCATCTCAATAAGGAGGAGACCAAAAGGATGCAAATTGGAAAGAAGTCAAAGTATCTTTTTTTGCATATGATATAACAGTATACATACGTGAAGCTAAAAATTCCACCAGGAAACTCCTATATCTGATAAGCACTTTCATCAAAGTAGCTGGATACAAAATTAACTAACTTGTATATACACATGACAAATGGACTGAGAAATCTGGGAAATAACACCTTTCACAGTAGCCTCAATAATATCAAATATATTGGGCTAATTATACCAAACAAGGAAAAGACTTGTATGATGAAAACTTTAAGACATCAAAGAAAAAAATTGGAGAAGATATCAGAAGGTGGAAAGACGCATGCTCATGTGTTAGTATAATTAATACAGTAAAAATGGCTATCCTACCAAAAGTAATCAAATCTACCAAAAGATTCAGTGCAATTCCCATCAAAATTTCAACACAATTCTTCACAGATCTTGAAGGTACAAATGCAGCATGATATGGAAACCCTGGAACTAAAACAATCCTGAATAATAATAAGAATCAATAATAACTGTTAGGGGCAATATCATCTCAGATTTCAAGTTGTACTACAGAGCTATAGTAATAAAAACAGCATAGTGTTGGCACATAAACAGACATGCTGATCAGTGGAATCAAACTGAAGACCCAGACAAGCCAAAGGACATGTGATTTTTGGTTAAAAATACAAAACAACAACAACAAAAACCAAGCAATACACACTAGAAAAAAAAGACAGCATCTTCAACAAATGGTGCTGACCAAATTGGGTGTCTGCATGTAGAAGAATCCAAATAGATCCATACTTATCACCCTGCAAAAAACTCAACTCCAAGTGGATCAAACACCCCAACATAAAATTAGATACAGTGAACCTGATAGAAGAGAAAGTGGAAATAGCCTTGAACTTACTGGCACAGGAGACAACTTTCTGAACAGAAAACCATTAGTGCAGTCAGTAAGATCAACAATTAATAAATGGGACCTTATGAAACTGAGAAGCTTTTCCATTGTCATTCGGGCAAAGTAGCAGCCTACAGAATGGAAAAAGATTTTTACCAACAATACATCCAATAGAGAGCTACTATCCAAACCATATCAAGAGCTTAAAAACTAGATTATTAAGAGAACAAATAACCCAAATGAAAAGTGGGGTACAGCTATAAACAGAGTTCTCAAGAGAGGGAACTCAAATGGCTGAGAAACACTTAAGGAAATGTTCAGCATCCTTAGTCATCAGTGGAATGCAACTCAAAACTACTTTGAGATTTCATCTGATACCTATCAGTGTGTTTCATCTTGCACCCATCAAAAAAAAAATAGGCTAAGATCAATAAAAAAAAAAAAAACTATGAAAATCAGTGTGGCAGTTCTTCAGGAAGATGAGGCTTTATCTACCTCAAGATCCAGTGATACCCTTGGGCACATACCCAAAAGTCACTTTGTCTTACGACAAAGACACATGTGGCTCCCAGTTTAGTGTTTTTTATGGGATTCTTGAGTGTGAAAACAAGTGGGTCTTTGTCTCTTGTGTGTTCTTTTGGGCTCTCTTCATTCTGTTTATTTGTGTTAGTTTTTGTTTATATTTCTTTAAAATAAATAAAAAATAGATAAACAAATAAATAAATAGGATTTTGGAAACATTCACTTTAGTAGTCATTCTGTTGATTAAGATGTCCTTTCATGAATCTCACGGGACAAGAATCAGTCTCTGGACGGGAGGAACAGTTGTTGGCTCTCCCCAGACTGTTAAAGAAAGTCGGAGGGGGAAGACAGCACAGAATAAGCCAGAAGTTTCCTGAACAATAGCAACAGTACTGGCCAGAACCACACTTCACCAAGCACTGATTGAGAATGATTTATTAAGGTTCAATTAGTATGCTTTTCAATTCAAATAGTCCTTATCTTCCCCATAAAAATCCAAGTTCATTTCACTCATTTCCAGTATCATAAAATCCAAGTTCATTTCACTCATTTCCAGTATCATAAAATCCAAGTTCATTTCACTCATTTCCAGTATAATTTTTTTTTTTTGCATTTTGTGTAAACTCTGAGCAATTTTTTTTCTGATAACTGGCTCTCCACTTGTTTTTTTTTTTTTTTTCCCATCAGGCACACATCACATACCAACCTTCTGTCCAGACATAGGCCACATACTCTGCCTTCCTTCTTCCTAGAATGCCACTCTCTTCAAGACTTCTTTCTCTCAGACATCCTCCTGACCTCCCTACATCTGCTTCAGGACTATACTTACTCCTCCTTGCTCCTTATCACGTGACAGTCACCCAGGCAATATTCCAGGCATCTCTGAACATGGGATTGCTGGAGATCACACAGCAGCCAGTTGCTAACATACCCCACCTAGGCTACTTCATACAGTAATGCTAGATTCACTTCTGATGTTTGATTTCTTTGTTTTCATCACTTCTACCTGACAGTCATTGCTGCCAAGAATGGGATCACCATTTTCTCAAAACACTAATGTGAAATTGCTAGTTAGATTAGGGCATCTTGGTTATTGGGGGAAACCCTGTTAAGAAGTCATTCTCAACTAAAGTAACTGCTCCGTTTCTTTTGTAAAAAGGTAATTTCAAGGGTTTTTGTCATCACGGCCACCCCTGCAGCTTGAAAGTAGAATATCCCTTTTTATAAAGTGAAAACACATGACAACATTTCACATTTTAAAAAGTAGATCCTTCATGGGAATAGGTCCTAAGTAAATAATCAATGATACTGGCAAAGTTGTATGTACACAAGATTCTTCCAATATTATAATAATGAAAAAAAATTGTAAAAACCTAGTCAACAATAAGGAATGGTTAAATAAACTGAGCTGCATCCATTAAAAGGATTATTATATAGCCACTAACACTGTTTTTGTAAAAAAGAAAAAAAAAGCCATAGGAAAACCTGGCAATTCTGAAAGAAAAAGTTACAAAAACATTTTACAATATCACTCCAATTATGTAAAAAAAAAAAAAAAAAGTATATAATATATGTCTAGCATACACGCGTGAGCTGTATCGTTACTTCCAGGTTGTACGATCAGTAATCTTTTTTTTTTCTTTTTCACACAGTTCTGCAATTTTCAAGTTTTTCTATAGTAAGTATGTAGTATTTCATAACTTGGAAAACCACAGGCTTTAAAAAAAAGTACCACTGATGATCTGGCAGGAAGAACGCACTTGGGCATCTTAATGCAGAGGCAATACCGCTGCATTTCACCTTCTCTAACGCTTTTAGAGTACACACTCTTTGGCTGGCAAGCTCATATTTCTTGCCTTTTTGTGTGTGTTTCAATACTCTAATTAAAAGGTAATTGATTAGGATATTGTTTCTTCCATAGCCTAAATGAATACTGATTTTTATTAGATTCTTCTACTCCCTAGAAGATTTAAAATAGTATCCTTTCATCTTTAAAGAAAAGCTTACTGTATTCACACTTCACATGCTTGCTTTCTAAACAAACAAAACAAACACAAAAGTCATTCTAATTTACATTTTTCTTCCATAGTGGAAAAAGTTCACCTATGTCAGTTTAAGAGTCTTTTCAACCACAAGCATGCCGGCAGCCATAAGCATACTTATTAAATGAAATGTATCTTCCAGAGTTGTCTGTCTGTCTGTTTGTTTGTTAAGGGGAAGCCTGTGTGAAGTTGTGTACTAGATTTGGCAGAATTTTTTTCTGGCTTAGGCCAAACCACATCAAATATTTTAAGTCTAGTTAGTGAAGCCTACATGGCCACCCCAGAGTCTGTTTCTGGGTTCCACTAAGACATTCCACTTCTATTTTCCAAAGGAGAAGATGGGGCTGCCAAACAGGTTCATCCTAAGTCTCTTGGGTCTAGGGACAAATACTGCCATTGGTTAGTGTTTAAGTACATTAAGTGTCTTTTTCTCTTCCGGCTCCCCACCGTGCCCTGGCCACGGGGGTAGGGTGGGGCTCACTGCTCCACAGAGTCCGGCTGGCTTCCTTCTAAACCACAGAGTGGTCATTGCTGTGAACTCCAGCCAGAATGGTATGGTTGAGAGAGGAAGCGGACCTATCAGAGCCTTCTGTGGCGCCACTGGGGTTCTCATTGCGCTGGCAACACAGGATCTGCCTGAAGGTGGCGCTCATCTCTTTGTCGCGGTAGGAGTAGATGATGGGGTTCATAGCAGAGTTGAACTCAGCGAGGAGGAGGAAGAACTTCTCGTAGGCCAGGACGTCGCACTGCGGACAACACACATCCAGAAGTAACAAGACCAGTCCTGGAGTCCAGCAGACGATAAAGGCACCTATGACGACAGGGTAATACCAGAAGATTAGAAGGAATATAATAAATATCATTTTGAAACATGTGGCAAAAAAGCCAAATGATCTCAGGTCTGTGTGCAAATCCTGAGACCAGAGCCACCAATCCTGGAGACAAACGAAATGCTTCTGAAATCTAAGAAATAGTTGCCTTAATAATATACTGTTGATTCAACTCTTAGTTAAACCCAAGGGCACATGAGATAATATTAATAATTTTGAACAGACCACGGAGTTTGATAAAATTTTTCTCCATGAGAAAATACATTAGGAATACGTGCTACATAACTTCTTTAAAAAAATCATAAAGGTATGGATGTTGGGAGGCCAAAGAAGTCATTAATGACACACTCCTCCCCGGTTAGCAAAGGTGCAGTTTCTGGTTTCTGTGCAGCTGTGCACGAATGATTACTTTACCATTTGGAGAACTGGGAGGATCAGGCAAATTGAATGTTTGTCTCTTTGTTTTTCTCATGTGAAAATTACACATGGTCTATTTACCTCCTGAGTTTGGCTATCAATCATAAATGGATGCTAAGAAAATACCCGGTGCACGTTGTTAACAACCCCAACATTATTGTTATCCTAAACTCTGTGGTGTGGTGTAAGTGGCAGCTGCCAGGGACAAATGTTTTAACTTTTTAATCCAAGAATCACAGTTCTTGCATATACTTGACAAACGCTAACACATATAATCTGCACAGATAGCAGGAAAACTAAACCCTCACTGTACAGCCAGAGAAACTGAGACCCAGAAAGGTTAAACACCTCGCCTAAAAGACCAAGGTACTGGAAATGCTAAACAAGAAGCAAATTCCAGATGCTCTCCTCGAGGAGCCTGCCTCTGGAGTCCACATTCCTGAAAGCACTACATTATCCTTCCACTCTTTCCAACTTTTAAAGTTGAATATTTATAACCAAATTTTATGTTTCATCTGTTCTCTAAGATCAATTCTCTCCTCTCTCACCCACAAGTACTCCGAATTATTAAGATTTTTTTTTTCTATAATCATAAGTGTTTTGGAAAAGAAAATGAGAAAAGATTTCCCATCTTATTCAAATTCTGAGATCACTTTCCATGTGGGTCTAAGGTAACACGCAAGTCATGAAAGGATTAGTTAGCTTTGATGACTATGTTATCTTGGGGCGTGCTGGGGGTCTTCTATTGAAGGAATGGTATCCAGTGGGGGAGTGTGTGCCATTACACTTCAGCTAAGAGGCCCTGTGCAAGATGACGGCTACCTGGTGAACAGTGTGAGTAGGGAGAACCCGCACATGCATTTGAATCGTCAGATGTACACGGAGGTGCTGGGCTCAGTGAATGCAAACTTAGGCTAGAGTCCTCAGCTTGGACCAGCCTCAGGGAATGAGTTTCATAAAAAGTCAACAAGTGCAACTTAGTCTTCACTCTCTTTCTCTTTCTCTTTCTCTCTCTCCCTCTCTTTGAACCTTTTCAGCAGGGAAATACAAATACAGAGAGAAGAAAAGTCCCCTATAAAGCTCTTTGTTCTGTAACACCAGTGTGTATTGGTTTTAAACTGCTGTGCACTTTGAAGACCATCCAAGGTGCTTCATTTTTCTTATAAATACAATACCTTAGATGCTCCTAAGAAAAGGAAAATAATATTCC